>NC_091977.1:542955096-543281930 GCF_044704955.1 Pristiophorus japonicus
TGTGAGAATGTTGTATGTTTCAATGAGATCACCTCTCATTCTTCTAAACTTGCAACTCTTGAGGTGTGACTGCAGGGCCAGGGGTCAGAGGGCAAAGGCAAGATCAGGGTTGAGGTCAAGAGGCAGGTCAGACGGAGCGTGACTAATACCCCGGGGGAGCTCGGAGTGAGGGAGGGGCAAACGCTGCGATTGGGGGATACATGGCTGTGTTCGATGGGCCGAATGGCCTCCCTCTCTGTCCTGGTCTCTGATGTCCCTGTGGTCACTTGGAGCCCAGCGAAGGGTTTCTCGCTCCGGGTCTCCAGCCGTCGGCGGAGGTTCGTCTCCAGCTCCTCACAGTGGACACGTGCCTCCGAGGGGCAGTGGGGGAGGGGCAGTGGGATAGTGGGGGAGGGGGAGGGGTGGGGGGAGGGAGATAGGGGGTGGGGGAGGAGGAAGGAGAGGGGGATAGTGGGGGAGGGGGGAGGGGATCGTGGGGGAGGGGGATGGGGGAGGGGGAGCTGGATAGGGGGAGAGGAGGGCGATAGGAGGAGGGGAGGGGCGGGGGATAGGGGGGAGGGGAGCAGAGGGGGATGGGGGGAGGGGGGATAGGGGGAGGGGAGCGGAGGGGGATGGGGGGAGGGGGATAGGGGGGAGGGGAGCCGTGGGGGATGGGGGGAGGGGAGAGGGGTGGGGGAGGGGAGGGAGAGAGGGGGGAGGGGAGCGGAGGGGGATGGGGGGAGGGGGGATAGGGGGGAGGGGAGCCGAGGGGGATGGGGGGAGGGGAGGGGGGTGGGGGAGGGGAGGGAGAGAGGGGGGAGGGGAGGAGGGTGAGGGGGGGGAGTGGAGGAGGGTGAGGGGGATGGGAGGGGATGGGGGGGGGAAGGGGGGATGGGACGGTGGGGAGGGGGAGGGAGGGGGAGGGGGAGGGGGGCTAGACAGTTACCCATGGGGTAGAGGGTCCCGGCATAATTGAGGAGTTTGAGATGATGATGATGAAAGGATTCGATCGGGTCGATGGAGAGAAACGATATCCTCTGGTTGGGGGAACCCAGAACAAGGGGCCATCAGCTCACAGTCAGAGCCCGGCCGTTCAGGGGCGATGTCGGGATGGAGTTGTTCACACAGCGGGCCGGGGGAATCTGGAACTCTTCCCCAGAACGCTGGTGGGGCTGGGAGGGGTCAATTGAAAATGTCCAAACAGCGATGAATGTATTTGTGTTGGTTCAGGGTGTTCGGGGTTACTGAACCAAGGAGGGTGGATGGGGTTAGGGCACGGGTCAGCCGCAATCTGATTGAGCGACACAGCAGGCTCAAGGGGACGAATGGCCTCCTCCTGTTCCTGGTCCAGCTGGGATAAGGTCAGATACAGTGAGGTCATAGAGGGATTTGTGAATCAGTACCTTGTGGGGGAGGAGGGGAAGCGGCAGGTGGCTGACATTTGGGAATGAATGATTCCGTTTATTTCCCCAGATAATGACGGATGTGGTGGGTAACCCCGAGGAGGAGCGCCGGGCAGACTTTTACCAACAACCCTGGTCCCAGGAGGCCGTCAGCAGATACTTCTACTGCAAGGTGACGATCGATGTTTGCTTTATACGTTCCTGGGATGTGGGCGTCGCTGGCCAGGCCGGCATTTATTGCCCATCCCTAATTGCCCCTTGAGAAGGTGGTGGTGAGCCGCCTTGTTGAACCGCTGCAGTCCGTGTGGTGAAGGTGCTCCCACAGTGCTGTTAGGGAGGGAGTTCCAGGATTGTGACCCAGCGACGATGAAGGAACGGCCGATATATTTCCAAGTCAGGATGGTGTGTGACTGGGAGGGGAACGTGGAGGTGGTGGTGTTCCCATGCGCCTGCTGCCCTCGTCCTTCTAGGTGGTAGAGGTCGCGGGTTTGGGAGGTGCTGCCGAAGAAGCCTTGGCGAGTTGCTGCAGTGCATCTTGTAGATGGTACACACTGCAGCCACGGTGCGCCGGTGGTGGAGGGAGTGAATGTTGGAGGTGGTGGAGGGAGTGAGTGTTGAAGGTGGTGGAGGGAGTGAGTGTTGGAGGTGGTGGAGGGAGTGAGTGTTGAAGGTGGTGGATGGGGTGTGGATCAAGCGGCTGCTTTGTCCTGGATGGTGTTGAGCTTCTCGTGTTGTTGGAGCTGCACCATCCAGGCAAGTGGGGAGTATTCCATCACACTCCTGACTTGTTCCGTGTAGATGGTGGAAAGGCTTTGGGGAGTCAGGAGGTGAGACACTCACCGCAGAATACCCAGCCTCTGACCTGCTCTTGTAGCTACAGTATTTATGTGGCTGGTCCAATTAAGTTTCTGGTCAATGGTGACCCCCAGGATGTTGATGGTGGGGGATTCGGTGATGGTAATGCCGTTGAATGTCAAGGGGCGGTGGTTAGACTCTCACTTGTTGGAGATGGTCATTGCCTGGTACTGGTGTGGTGTGAAGGTTACCGGCCAACCAAGTTCCTTCCATTCTTTTATCATCCTGTCTCTTTCCATCCCCTCAACAACTGAAGTGAGTCACACGGATCAAACAATGATCGGATGCATTGACCTTGGCTTGGCCAACAAAGACTGGGCCTGTATTCACTGGAGTTTAGAAGGATGAGAGGGGATCTCATAGAAACATATAAAATTCTGACGGGACTGGACAGGTTAGATGCGGGAAGAATGTTCCCGATGTTGGGGAAGTCTAGAACCAGGGGACATAGTCTAAGGATAAGGGGTAGGCCATTTAGGACTGAGATGAGGAGAAACTTCTTCACTCAGAGAGTTGTTAATGCCAGTTTGTTGGATATATTCAAGAGGGAGTTAGATGTGGCCCTTACGGCTAAAGGGATCAAGGGGTATGGAGAGAAAGCAGGAAAGGGGTACTGAGGTGAATGATCAGCCATGATCTTATTGAATGGCGGTGCAGGCTCGAAGGGCCGAATGGCCTACTCCTGCAACTATTTTCTATGTTTCCATGTTTCAATCAGGTTGGATTGGGCGAGTGAGGTGCAGAATCCAAATTTGGATTGTGCTCCCCTCGACAGATAGAAAGATACGGTGGTGCGATGGTTCTGTTACAGGATCAGTTTTCCAGAGGTCGAAGGTTCAAATCCCACCGTGGCAAGTTTTAATTCTGTTTTTTTTAAATTGGGAAATAAGCTATTATCAGTAAATGTCCTCACCCAGTCTGGGCCTATAGGTGACTCCAGTCCTACACCCACGTGGTTGACTATTAATTCCCTCTGAAGTGGCCCAATAAACCCCTCGGTTTGTGTCAAACCCAACAGCGGATCAAGATGGCGGCTCATCACCACCTTCCCCTGGCAACTAGGGGATGGGCAATACATGCCGGCCTTCCCAGCCACGCCCACATCCCGTGAATTAATTAAAATAAATTACATTGTGTAATGTATTTGCTTAAGAGTTCTTCGCAACATATTGCTATTAAGAACGAGTTGGTTTATTAACAATCACACTACACGTTACCAGTTCATCCACCAGGCTCACAACCACCTGCCCCATCGTGGATCCCCCGGACCCAACTGGCCGGGGTTTTATTAAGTCTTGTGAACATCACGTGACCGGCTAAGCCCCTCCCACCTCAATAGCTCTACAACTATTTTAAGTTGAAATCATAAATCAAGTGCCCCCTTATTAAAGCCCAAGCTGGGATTGAACTTCAGATAACGAATCCAAGTTGATTAGATTACTGGTAACATTACCACGACACCAATCAACAGCTCAACAACTGTTTTGGTGAAACCAGGTCACCTTCAGTTGGAGCTGTCCCTTTTTGTCCAGTGAGAGATTCCTGCCGACTGCAGTTTTCTTCCACTGGGTTTGTCTTTCTGTAAAGTACAATCCATCATACCCTTCCTGTTTCTCCACAACTGCCCCTGCTACAGTTCAGGTCGATTATCTTTCCTGTTGAAAAACTGAGGTACCTCCTTTTCTTTCTTGTGGCCCTTTTCCGCGAGCCACGAGATCAACTTAAGTGTCAGGTGTGGTTCTGGGTAGAACGTTCACTTCGAATTTAGTGATTCTGGGTTCGAGCCCCACTCCAGGGTCTTGAGCACAAAAAAGATACGGGGGAAACTCCAGTGCGGTACTGAGGGAGTGCCGCACTGTTGGAGGGGCAGTACTGAGGGAGCGCCGCACTGTCGGAGGGGTAGTACTGAGGGAGTGCTGCACTGTCGGAGGGGCGGTACTGAGGGAGTGCCGCACTGTCGGAGGGGCGGTACTGAGGGAGCGCCGCACTGTCGGAGGGGTAGTACTGAGGGAGTGCTGCACTGTCGGAGGGGCGGTACTGAGGGAGTGCCGCACTGTCGGAGGGGTAGTACTGAGGGAGTGCCACACTGTCGGAGGGGCAGTACTGAGGGAGTGCCGCACTGTTGGAGGGGCAGTACTGAGGGAGCGCCGCACTGTCGGAGGGGTAGTACTGAGGGAGTGCCGCACTGTCGGAGGGGTAGTACTGAGGGAGTGCCGCACTGTCGGAGGGGCAGTACTGAGGGACCGGCGCACTGTTGGAGGGGCAGTACTGAGGGAGCGCCGCACTGTCGGAGGGGTAGTACTGAGGGAGTGCCGCACTGTCGGAGGGGTAGTACTGAGGGAGTGCCGCACTGTCGGAGGGGCAGTACTGAGGGAGCGGCACACTGTTGGAGGGGCAGTACTGAGGGAGCGCCGCACTGTCGGAGGGGTAGTACTGAGGGAGTGCCGCACTGTCGGAGGGGCGGTACTGAGGGAGTGCCGCACTGTTGGAGGGGCAGTACTGAGGGAGCGCCGCACTGTCGGAGGGGTAGTACTGAGGGAGTGCCGCACTGTCGGAGGGGCAGTACTGAAGGAGCGGCGCACTGTCGGAGGGGCAGTACTGAGGGAGTGCCGCACTGTCGGAGGGGCAGTATTGAGGGAGTGCCGCACTGTCGGAGGGGCAGTACGGAGGGAGTGCCGCACTGTCGGAGGGGCAGTACTGAGGGAGTGCCGCACTGTCGGAGGGGCAGTACTGAGGGAGCGCCGCACTGTCGGAGGGGCAGTACTGAGGGAGCGCCGCACTGTCGGAGGGGCAGTACTGAGGGAGTGCTGCACTGTCGGAGGGGCAGTACTGAGGGAGTGCTGCACTGTCGGAGGGGCAGTACTGAGGGAGTGCCGCACTGTCGGAGGGGCAGTACTGAGGGAGCGCTGCACTGTCGGAGGTGCCGTCTTTTGAATGAGACTTTAAACCGAGGCCCCGTCTGATCTCTCAGGTGGATGTAAAAGATCCCATGGCACTATTTGGAAGAAGAGCAGGGAGTTATCCCTGGTGTCCTGGGGCCAATATTTATCCCTCAATCAGCATCACTCCAACAGATTATCTGGTCTATCACAGTGCTGTGTGTGGGAGCTTGCTGTGCGCAAATTGGCTGCTGCGTTTCCCACATTACAACAGTGATTACACTCCAAAAGTACTTCATTGGCTGTAAAGCGCTTTGGGACGTCCGGTGGTTGTGAAAGGTGCTATATAAATGCAAGTATTTGTCTCTAACGAGTTTTCATTTCTTGTTTAGATCCAACAGCGGAGGCAGGAACTGGAGCAAGCCATGGTGGTGCGCAACACCTAAAGCCTTCCCCCGGACAATCTCCGCCACTGGAACAGACACGACACTGCCGTCCATTAAACTGTTGCAAACACCCCACCGCCCTGGGTCTCCGGCCTTTCCCCACACGTACTCCCGCCCTTCTGCGTGTACTTTGTTTATTTCCAATTTCTCTGCCTCTTCCCCTTCCGCCCAATGTTCCCGGCTCTGGCGGGGGTGGTGGGGGGGGGGCGGGGGGAGGTGGCGGGGGGGAGGGAGGGGTCCTGGATTCCCGCTTGGCCCACCCCCCCCCCCCCCAACACCAGTCTTCACCTGTCAGCCCGGGCCGGCAAGCACCGGTTGGCTATTCAGCCGTGTTGGGCCTCGTGTTGATCGGACCTTCCCACCAGGCGTACGGCCCAGAGATTGGGAGCTGGGTCCTCGCCGGGGTCAGCCGGGGTTCAAAGCGGGACCTTTCGGACTGTGGTGCTCAGTACCACAGCGGAGGTCAAACCCTTTACAGCAGAGCGGTTTGGGGCGGGGCTAAATCAAGGGCTCTTGCGGCACGATGAGCAGTGGGCCAACCCTGCGAAGGAGTTTGTTGTCAGGCCGGTCAGCACGGGTCAACGGAGAGTTAGAACAAGCTCCCGCCCTTGACCAGCCTGTCCTCATTGGCTCTCCAGGTCCCGTTGCTTTGGGAACCATTTCACTGGAGCCAACTGTAATGTATTTGCTCCCTGGGTTCTTTGCTTAAGAATTCATAGCAACACATTGCGATTAAGAACTAGTTGGTTTATTAGCAAAAGGTTTAACAATCAGACTACACATTCCCAGTTCATCCACCAGGCTCACAACCACCTGCCCCATCGTGGTTCCCCCGAACCCAACTGGCCGGGGTTTTATTGAGTCTTGTGGACATCACGTGACCGGCTAAGCCCCTCCCAACTCAACAGCTCTACCAACCAGTGAGCATCGTCACAGTGTGCGTATGTCACACCAACCAAGCAGCAAATCACACGAGGGCGTTAACCCAGGTGAGACAGTTGGCCCAGATATATATCTCCCCTCTCCCTCGCGCAGTTCAGCTCATCAAAGAGGGTGTACATCACCAGGAGTAAGCCTCAATCTGACGATGGTTCACCTCAAAGCCATCACTCGATGAGCCTGCAAAGCTGGATGGGTCGTGGTTGGGACACTGCACAATTCCTGGCTGGAGGTGGAATTCTCCTCGATAGTCTTCATCCAGTCCCGGGTGGGAAAGGGCCAGAACGCACAACGGTCCCTGAATCTCGCTCCGGCAGCTTGGCTCATGTGCGGCACGGTAAAGGTCACACCAGGGTCTCCTCACCTCGTGTCCGGGTCTGCTCTACACTCATTCATAGACACCGATCGCTGTGATTGGTCAACATCCCCATTATCGTCGGATCCTGGGACTACCCGATGGTAGATGGTGAACTGGATGGACCCTGTTTATTCGCCTAGTAATTCCTATCGTCCGATGGTACCGTGTGTGGGACTGGTCTGGAGTTAAGACTGAGACAAATTATTAGGGACCTGTATGTACCCCGTGCTTTACCTGCCCTGGGAGTGTTTGATGGGACAGTGTAGAGGGAGCTTTACTCTGTATCTAACCCCCAGTACCTGCCCTGGGAGTGTTTGATGGGACAGTGTAGAGGGAGCTTTACTCTGTATCTAACCCCCAGTACCTGCCCTGGGAGTGTTTGATGGGACAGTGGAGAGGGAGCTTTACTCTGTATCTAACACCCTGTACCTGCCCTGGGAGTGTTTGATGGGACAGTGTAGAGGGAGCTTTACTCTGTATCTAACCCCCTGTACCTGCCCTGGGAGTGTTTGATGGGACAGTGTCGAGGGAGCTTTACTCTGTATCTAACCCCCTGTACCTGCCCTGGGAGTGTGTGATGGGACAGTGTAGAGGGAGCTTTACTCTGTATCCAACCCCCTGTACCTGCCCTGGGAGTGTTTGATGGGACAGTGTAGAGGGAGCTTTACTCTGTATCTAACCCCCTGTACCTGCCCTGGGAGTGTTTGATGGGACAGTGTAGAGGGAGCTTTACTCTGTATCTAACCCCCTGTACCTGCCCTGGGAGTGTTTGATGGGACAGTGTAGAGGGAGCTTTACTCTGTATCTAACTCCCTGTACCTGCCTGGGAGTGTTTGATGGGACAGTGTAGAGGGAGCTTTACTCTGTATCTAACCCGTGCTGTACCTGCCCTGGGAGTGTTTGATGGGACAGTGTAGAGGAAGCTTTAATCTGTACCTAACCTGTGCTGTACCTGCGCTGGGAGTGTTTGATGGGACAGTGTCAAGGGAGCATTACTCTGTATCTAACCCCCTGTACCTGCCCTGGGAGTGTTTGATGGGACAGTGTAGAGGGAGCTTTACTCTGTATCTAACCCCGTGCTGTACCTGCCCTGGGAGTGTTTGATGGGACAGTGTAGAGGGAGCTTTACTCTGTATCTAACCCCCTGTACCTGCCCTGGGAGTGTGTGATGGGACAGTGTAGAGGGAGCTTTACTCTGTATCTAACCCCCTGTACCTGCCCTGGGAGTGTTTGATGGGACAGTGTAGAGGGAGCTTTACTCTGTATCTAACCCCCTGTACCTGCCTTGGGAGTGTGTGATGGGACAGTGTAGAGGGAGCTTTACTCTGTATCTAACCCCATGCTGTACCTGCCCTGGGAGTGTTTGATGGGACAGTGTAGAGGGAGCTTTACTCTGTATCTAACCCCGTGCTGTACCTGCCCTGGGAGTGTTTGATGGGACAGTGTAGAGGGTGCTTTACTCTGTATCTAACCCCGTGTACCTGCCCTGGGAGTGTTTGATGGGACAGTGTAGAGAGAGCTTTACTCTGTATCTAACCCCGTGCTGTACCTGCCCTGGGAGTGTTTGATGGAACAGTGTAGAGGGAGCTTTACTCTGTATCGAACTCCCTGTACCTGTCCTGGGAGTGTTTGATGGGACAGTGTAGAGGGAGAATTACTCTGTATCTAACCCCCTGTACCTGCCCTGGGAGTGTTTGATGGGACAGTGTAGAGGGAGCTTTACTCTGTATCTAACCCCCTGTACCTGCCCTGGGAGTGTTTGATGGGACAGTGTAGAGGGAGCTTCTCGAAACACTACATTGTAAATGGGCGCTGGGTCAGATAACGAGTGTAGTAACAGGTTGATTGTATTTTAGTTCCCTTCCCTGAGGCATTACCGTCGCACAGACACCTGCTCGTGCTTTGTCCGAGTGGCTCATTCCCATTAATCGAATCTCCCAGCACAGGAGGCCATTGGGCCCATCGAGCCTGTGCCGGCTCTGTGACATCCCACTCCCCGCTCCCTCTCCACAGCCTGGCACATTTCCCCTCCCAGTATTTCCCCAATTCCCGGTTACTATTGAATCTGCTCCCACATTGTGGTCAAACCCCGACTGGGGTCACTGCTGTCCTCGACGGACCCGACCTTCACCCGGTCTGGGCCTACACGTGACTCCAGCCCCGCACCGTGTGGATAATCCCCTCAGGGTAACTAGTTGATGGGCAATAAATGCCAGCGCCTCCCACGTTCCAGGAAGGAATGATAAGAAGCGCCCAGCTCCCGCGTGTCTCAGCCCCACATGGTGACCCGGTGACGTTGAACAGTTCAACACCAGTGTCACTGCCCCATTCCTGATGGGCACTGGCTCTCGCTGGGGGTCCCACAGGAGCTAGAGACCCCCCCGTGACTTCACCCCGAGCAGCCGCTCTGAATGTTTGAGTCTCGCGCCTGCCCGCAATTCGACAGGGGAGGCATCACAGCCACACCTCACCCAGTCCCGAGGCTTTCCGCAATGGCGATCGGGATTGATTGGAAGAGGCTGATTTATTTAGGGCCTTGCTCTCGGTGTGTGGGGGGCGGGGGGGTGTGAGGCCGGCCTCTATCTTCTGTCGCTTGCTGCACTGAGAAGGTGGAGCTCCTTCTTGAACCGCTGCAGTCCGTGTGGTGACCCCATGACGATTGTGGGCTGGAGAATTCCGGATTCTGACCAATGCCTGTCCCATGTCAGGACGGTGCACTATTATCAGCAAGGGCAGACATCGACAACGAGATTCAACACCGCCTCCAGTGCACCAGTGCAGCCTTTGGCCGCCTGAGGAAAAGAGTGTTTGAGACCAGGCCCTCAAATCTGCCACCAAGCTCATGGTCTACAGGGCTGTAGTGATACCCGCCCTCCTGTATGGCTCAGAGACATGGACCATGTACAGTAGACATCTCAAGTCGCTGGAGAAATACCACCAACGTTGTCTCCGCAAGATCCTGCAAATCCCCTGGGAGGACAGACGCACCAACGTTAGCGTCCTCGACCAGGCCAACATCCCCAGCATCGAAGCACTGACCACACTCGACCAGCTCCGCTGGGCAGGCCACATTGTCCACATGCCCGACACGAGACTCCCAAAGCAAGCGCTCTACTCGGAACTCCTTCGTGGCAAACGAGCCCCAGGTGGGCAGAGGAAACGATACAGGGACACCCTCAAAGCCTCCCTGATAAAGTGCAACATCCCCACCGACACCTGGGAGTCCCTGGCCAAAGACCGCCCTAAGTGGAGGAAGTGCATCCAGGAGGGCGCTGAGCACCTCGAGTCTCGTCGCCGAGAGCATGCAGAAACCAAGCGCAGGCAGCGGAAGGAGCGTGCGGCAAACCAGTCCCACCCTCCCCTTCCCTCAACCACTGTCTGTCCCACCTGTGACAGAGACTGTAATTCCCGTATTGGACTGTTCAGTCACTTTGAGAGTGGAAGCAAATCTTCCTCGACTCCGATGGACTGCCTGTGATATAGGAGCAGGGAGGTCTTACTGCAGTTGTACAGGGCCTTGGTGAGGCCACACCTGGAATATTGTGTTCAGTTTTGGTCTCCTAACCTGAGGAAGGACATTCTTGCTATTGAGGGAGTGCAGCGAAGGTTCACCAGACTGATTCCCGGGATGGCAGGACTGACATATGAGGAGAGACTGGATCGACTAGGCTGGCGTTTAGAAGAATGAGAGGGGATCTCATAGAAACATATAAAATTCTGACGGGATTGGACAAGTTAGATGCAGGAAGAATGTTCCCAATGTTGGGGAAGTCCAGAACCAGGGGTCACAGTCTAAGGATAAGGGATAAGCCATTTAGGACCGAGATGAGGAGAAACTTCTTCACCCAGAGAGTTGTTAACCTGTGGAATTCCCTGCCACAGAGAGTTGTTGATGCCAGTTCATTGGATATATTCAAGAGGGAGTTAGATGTGGCCCTTACGGCTAAAGGGATCAAGGGGAATGGAGAGAAAGCAGGAAAGGGGTACTGAGGGAATGATCAGCCATGATCTTATTGAATGGTGGTGCAGGCTCGAAGGGCCGAATGGCCTACTCCTGCACCTATTTTCTATGTTTTTGTGCACCATCATAGGCAATCCCTCGGAATCGAGGAAGACTTGCTTCCACTCCCAAAGTGAGTTCTTTGATGGCTGAACAGTCCGATACGAGAGCCACAGACCCTGTTACAGGCGGGACAGACATTTGCCGAGGGAAGGGGTGGGTGGGGCTGGTTTGCCGAGTGCTCCTTCCGCTGACTGCGCTTGGCCTCTTCACGCTCTTTGCGTTGAGACAAGCTTTTAATCCATCTTAACTTTTAAACAATTGGGGAAACTTTTATAACCTATTATTGATCAACATCTTCGACTTTTTAGCAACTCTTAGAAACTTTTTTAACAAATTGGGAATTTTCAACAACTTTTAACTTTTAAAATAACTTTGGAAGTCATCTTCCTAAAGCCTGCCCCCAACCCAGCCTCAGGCCATCTACCACCAATGGTGCTGCTCGGTGCTGAGCTTGTGACCAACACGTCGCCGGAGGCAGTTAGACTTATCGAGCTGTGCTGGTCTCCAGTCGTCTTGGATCCCCTTGCCACTGGACCAAGACCTTGCTCAGCAGCCACCCCACGTTAAAAGAACTCACGCACAGGCATCTTCCATTCCGTCAGTATGAAGTTTGGGACCTGGAACATCAGGACCCTCATGGACAATCCCAACGGCAACAGGCCGGAACGCCGCTCCGCCATAGTTGCCCGGGAACTCAGAAGTTTTGGCATGTTTCTATGACGATGGTGTGTGTTGTGGAGAGGAACCGGATGCCGATGACATTGTCGGTCTTGCCCTACTAGGCGGTGGTGGTGACGGGAGGGAGGCGCTGTGGAAGGAGCCTTGGTGAGCTGTTGCTGTGCGTATTGTAGACGGTGCACACTGACAATTGTTGAGGCTGCACTCACTGTCCAGACCAACGAGTGTTGCGACATTAACCCGACCAGCCTTGGCTTCGGGGAGTGGGGGGCGGTGAGCCTCTGGTTACTGAGTACCCAGCCTCTGCCCGCCTTGTGAAGCCTCACCGTGGAAGGTGCTGGTCCCATCCAACCTCTGGTCAGCAGTCAGCCACGAACCATTGATGCTGGAGCCTCAGTCCCAGGAACCAGGGTCGCTGTCCCAGCTCCAGCTCCAGCACACCAACCGCTGACCAAGCGCGGACCGGATAACTCCGCCTACACTGGAAGCTTCAGAGAAATTTACAGCACGGAAGGAGGCCATTCGGCCCATCGTGTCCGCGCCGGCCGACCAAGAGCTACCCAGCCTAATCCCACTTTCCAGCTCTGGGTCCGTAGCCCTGTAGGTTACGGCACTTCAGGTGTACATCCAAGTACTGTTTAAATGTGGTGAGGGTTTCTGCCTCTACCACCCTTTCAGGCCGTGAGTTCCAGACCCCCACCATCCTCTGGGTAAAGAAAATTCCTCTCTACTCCTACTGTACCCCTGGTTGTTGACCTCTCTGCGAAGGGAAACAGGTCCTTCCTATCCACTCTATCCAGGCCCCTCATAATTTTATACACCTCAATCAGGTCTCCCCTCAGCCTCCTGTGTTCCAAGGGAAACAGACCTAGCCTATCCAATCTTCCCTCATAGCTAAAATTCTCCAGTCCAGGCAACATCCTCGTAAATCTCCTCTGTACTCTCCAGTGCAATCACATCCTTCCTGTAATGTGGTGACCAGAACTGCACGCAGTACTCCAGCTGTGGCCTAACCCGTGTCTCAGCTTGACCCTGGGACTTCCTGGTCTGCAACGTTTGCTTCGGCATTGGACGGTGCGTTACCCATCGGGCTGGTCCAGGGTGTCTTTTACACCACCTGCCCTCTCTTAAATTATTGGTGCCCCAGACGCAGTGTCCGCCTACAGCCAGCGGCAGGAACTGGACAGCAGGGAGGGTTGGGTTCAGTAACTACTCGACAGCGTGTGATCCCCTTCTCCCGCACATGGTATCAATCTGCCTTGTTCTCAACTCACCTCCCCTCTGCTGGACAATAGCTTTCAGCATTTCCTCTGGAGAAGGTAACTGTGGGTGTCACTGACATCGCTGGTCGCTCCGAGAAGGTGTTGGTGGGACTTCTATTTGAACCATTGAAGTCTGCGTGGTGACGTTACCCCCTCACGGTGGCTGGGGAATTCCGTGTTAGCGACCCTGCAACGCTGAAGGAGATCTTGCTGTGACAGATTGGGATTGAATTGTGCGAGGGGTTGGACCTCTGGGGGTGGTTCCAGCTCACGACCATTGCCGATAAACATCTTGCATGAAATTAATTTGGGCGTCAGCAAACCACCATCCCGAGCTTTGCACCAGTAGCTAATTCCGCACGAGACACCGTGAGCAGCTGGTGAAGGAAATGGGATAAATGTCACACTGTGCAGTTGGAGCAATCTACTGAGCTGGTGACTAACAGCACAATATTTGGGACAGAGCAGGGACAGCGGGGCTGTTCTCCAATCGTGCCGTACTTGACCCACAAGTGATTGATGCTGGCACTCACTGCCTCGAGATCCCCAAGCTGTGAGATCCTTCACCTTAATGAGCACAAAGAAAAAGTCCAGATGCCTTGTCTTTAGGGACTCCTGCTGCCCCCTTGCTCTAACCTAGGCCCAGCTCTGAGCCCGCCCTGCTCCATCATGGAGACCCCCAAGCCCAGCTCGGAGCTCGCACTGCTCCATCATGGAGACGCCCCCAGGCCCAGCTCGGAGCTCGCCCAGCTCCATCATGGAGACGCCCCCAGGCCCAGCTCGGAGCCCGCCCAGCTCCATCATGGAGACCCCCAAGCCCAGCTCGGAGCCCGCCCTGCTCCATCATGGAGACGCCCCCAGGCCCAGCTCGGAGCACACCTAGCTCCATCATGGAGACCCCTAGGCCCAGCTCAAAGCTCGCCCAGCTCCATCATGAAGACCCCTAGGCCCAGCTTGGAGCCCGCCCTGTTCCACTATGGAGACCCCCACAAGCCTAGCTCAGAGCTGGCACAGCTCCATCATGGAGACCCCATCTCTGGTGTAGCTATTGCTGCCAAAAACGTACCTTCCTGAAATGGTTGAGCTCCACACGCTTGGTGCCTGGATGTTGTCCCAGTCCTGTTTGTACTGTATAAAGCAGTGTTTAGCCGTGTGCGTTGTGCCAGGTCTGCTCCTGTAGACTTGCTGATCTGCAGTGTACGATGTTTGGAAATGTAACTGTGAATTTGCTTGATCGGATTTGTATTTTATTTGGGGTGGGATTGGGGGGAGGGGGAGGGTACGCCTTTTTTTGTAGAAGTGGAGAGCACATTCTGTAAGCGAGCCGCTAACTTTAATAAAGAAGCTTTTGATGGTGCTTCGAGTCTGTGTAAACTGACCACCTACTGACCATTTTACAATCGCCCTCCGACCTCCCCCCGCCCTCCGACCTTCCCCCGCTCTCCGACCTTCCCCCGCCCTCCGACCTCCCCCCCGCCCTTCGACCTTCCCACCGCCCTCCGACCTTCCCACTGCCCTCCAACCTTCCCCTGCCCACTGACCTTCCCACTGCCCTCCGCCCTCCGACCTTCCCCGCCCTCCGAGCTCCCCACACTCTCCGACCTTCCCCCGCCCACCGACCTTCCCACTGCCCTCCGACCTCCGATCTTCCTCCGACCTTCCCCGCTGTCCGACCTCCCTCCGACCTTCCCCCACCCTTCGACCTTCCACCGCCCTCCGACCTTCCCCGCCCTTCGACCTTCCTCCGCCCACCGACCTTCCCACTGACCACCGACCTTCCCCCGCCCTCCGACCTTCCCCCGACCTCCCCCCGCCCTCTGACCTTCCCACCGCCCTACGACCTTCCCCCGCCCACCGACTTTCTCACTGCCCTCCGACCTCCGATCTTCCTCCGACCTTCCCCACCGTCCGACCTCCCTTCGACCTTCCACCGCCCTCCGACCTTCCCCGCCCTTCGACCTTCCTCCGCCCACCGACCTTCCCACTGACCTCCGACCTTCCCCCGCCCTCCGACCTCCCCCGCCCTCTGACCTCCCCCCGCCCTCTGACCTTCCACCGCCCTCCGACCTTCCCCCACCCTTCGACCGTCCACCGCCCTCCGACCTTCCCCGCCCTTCGACCTTCCTCCGCCCACCGACCTTCCCACTGACCTCCGACCTTCCCCCGCCCTCCGACCTCCCCCCCGCCCTCCGACCTTCCCCTGCCCTCCGGCCTTCCCACCGCCCTCCGACCTTCCACCGCCCTCCGACCTCCCATCCTTCGACCTTCCCCCGCCCTCCGACCTTCCACCGCCCTCCGACCTTCCCACCGACCTTCCCGTGCCCTTCGACCTTCCCTCCGACCTCCCATCCTTCGACCTTCCCTCGCCCTCCGACCTTCCCACCGCCCTCCGACCTTCCCGTGCCCTTCGACCTTCCCACCGCCCTCCGACCTCCCATCCTTCGACGTTCCCTCGCCCACCAACCTTCCCACCGCCCTCTGACCTTCCCCCGCCCACCAACCTTCCCACTGCCCTCCGACCTTCCCCTGCCCTCCGACCTTCCCCTGCCCTCCGACCTCCCCCGCCCACCAACCTTCCCACCGCCCTCCGACCTTCCCCCGCCCTCCGACCTTCCCATCCCCTCCCCCCGCCCTCCGACCTTCCCCCGCCCTCCGACCTTCCCATCACCTCCCCCCCGCCCTCCAACCTTCCCACCGCCCTCTGACCTTCCCCCGCCCTCCGACCTTCCCACCGCCCTCTGACCTTCCCACCGCCCTCTGACCTTCCCCCGCTCCCCGACCTTCCCACCGCCCTCCGACCTTCCCCCGCTCTCCGACCTTCCCATCCCCTCCCCCCGCCCTCCGACCTTCCCCCGCCCTCCGACCTTCCCATCCCCTCCCCCCGCCCTCCGACCTTCCCCCGCCCTCCGACCTTCCCATCCCCTCCCCCGCCCTCCGACCTTCCCACCGCCCTCCGACCTTCCCATCCCCTCCCCCGCCCTCCGACCTTCCCCCGCCCTCCGACCTTCCCATCCCCTCCCCCGCCCTCCGACCTTCCCACCGCCCTCCGACCTTCCCATCCCCTCCCCCGCTCTCCGACCTTCCCACCGCCCTCCGACCTTCCCCCGCTCTCCGACCTTCCCATCCCCTCCCCCGCCCTCCGACCTTCCCACCGCCCTCCGACCTTCCCCCGCTCTCCGACCTTCCCATCCCCTCCCCCGCCCTCCGACATTCCCCCGCCCTCCGACCTTCCCATTGCCCTCCGACCTCCCCCCCGCCTTCCGACCGTCCCACCGCCCTCCGACCTTACCCCGCCCTCCGACCTTCCCACCGCCCTCCGACCTTCCCCCGCCCTCTGACCTTCTCATCCCCGCCCTCCGACCTTCCCTCCGCCCTCCGACCTCCGACCTTCCCACCTCCGACCTTCCCACCGCCCTCCGACCTTCCCCCGCCCTCCGACCTTCCCTCCGACCTTCCCACCGCCCTCCGACCTTCCCCCGCCCTCCGATCTTCCCCCGCCCTCCGATCTTCCCCCGCCCTCCGACCTTCCCATCCCCTCCCCCTGCCCTCCGACCTTCCCACCGCCCTCCGACCTTCCCACCGCCCTCCGACCTTCCCCCGCCCTCCGACCTTCCCTCCGACCTTCCCACCGCCCTCCGACCTTCCCCCGCCCTCCGATCTTCCCCCGCCCTCCGACCTTCCCATCCCCTCCCCCTGCCCTCCGACCTTCCCTCGCCCTCCGACCTTCCATCTCCAATTATGAGAGGCTGGGATGACTCCAGAACAATTCATTTCCAATTGAAAGAAAAACAATGGGCCCCACCCCTTCTCATTCTCGACTCTCAAATGATCCAATCCCTGTCCTACAGTCCCACTATCTGGAACCTCAATGGACCCATCTCCTTCCCGGTCACTCCCATGATCTAGAATTCCAATCGGAGCACACCCCTCTCCATTCATTCCCGAATCATTTCCCATGTACTACCATTAAATAGAATCCCATTGGGCCAACTGGCTTTCTATTCACTTCCATTGTGACTGAACGGTAAGGGCCTTCCACGGCTGCCACTGAAGACCGATTTCACCCCCACCCCAGGCTTCCGATTGCGGCATTTAGGTAAGTGGGGTCAACATGGCCATAGGATTTTAGACACCCATCGGACCATCGCATCACATTCCAATAAAGCCCTTCCTGCTCACTCCCTGAGTAACGGCTTTTCATGGCCGCAGATCGTAAATTAGAATCACAGATTGCCACAGCACAGAAGGAGGCCATTCGGCCCATCGTGCCCTGTGCCGGTTGTTTGGCAGGGCGATCCAATTGATCCCACTCACACGCTCTTTCCCCACAGCCCGGCCACTTCTTTCACCCCAAGTATTTATCCAAATCTCTAATGGGCCTGAAATTCCAGGCGGAGATTTCCTTCGAACAAACACCTCTGACTCGACGATTTTTACGGAAGTACCTGATGGCCCCGGAGACGCCTGCGATTGCGGTCGGACGCCTTCTCTTCCCGCGCATCGGAGCGCGCTCCTGTCTTCCAGGTACGCGCGGAGAGGCTGGAGTCACATGGGCCTGGACAACCAATCACGGAACAGCGTTCTCATTGATAGCGATGGGAACGCCATAACTCCGAGTTCTCAATGACGAAACCCCTCAAAACATCTCAACAAGCACAGAGCTCACCTCGCAACTCCTAAACCAACTGAAATTAAAGTTCATCAAATGTTTTAGATTTTAAAAAATTGGGCGGTTTTTTTGAAGTCTTTTAATAGGGTTTAAAATAAACTTACCTTAGTGGACAGGGTTTTTAACATTGAAATGAGCGTTTACATTTTATGTTTTAAAACTCTTATGCTGGTCAAAGTGGGCTATGCGCCTGCTTTTACCAGGCACAAGAGTTTGAAGGACATTCGAAGGGCATGAGTTGGGCAAATATCCGGGTCTCTCCCGCACGGATGTCCTTCTCCCGGGGATGGGGAGGGTCTGTCCGGAGAAATCTTGATCAATCAGAAAAGCTGGTTTTTGGCGCTCGCACTCCGCGCCCCGAGAACCGGCTTTTGTGCTGTTTCAGCCGATCGGTGCGTATTCCGTACGGACCCAGCGAGGCCGGGAGTTCAGGGGCATTGTTGAACCTGTCTCCACTGCCCTTTCAGGCAGAGCACGCCCAATCACAACTCATGTGTGAGAGCTTTTCCCACGATGCCTCTGGTTGTTTTGCCAATCACTGTTGTAATGTATTTGCTTCATGGGTTCTTTGCTTAAGCATTCATAGCAACACATTGCCAATAAGAACTATTTGGTTTATTAGCAAAGGTTTAACAATCACATTAAACATTACCAGTTCATCCACTACTTTAAATCTGTGCCCTCTGCTGACTGGCCCTTCTGCCAATGCAACAGTCTCTCCTTATTTACTCCATCAAAACCTTTCATGATTTTGAAGACCTCAATCAAATCTCTTAACCTTCTCTGCTCTAAGGAGAACGACTCCAGTCTCTCCACATAACTGAAGGCCCTCATCACCTGGAACCATTCTAGTAAATCTCCTCAGCACCCTCTCTAAGGTCTTCACATCCTTCCAGAATTACATAAGAACATAAGAAATAGGTCGAGTGTGGTCAGTGCTTCGATGCTGGGGATGTTGGCCTGGTCGAGGACGCTAACGTTGGTGCGTCTGTCCTCCCAGGGGATTTGTAGGATCTTGCGGAGACATCGTTGGTGGTATTTCTCCAGCGGCTTGAGGTGTCTACTGTACATGGTCCGTGTCTCTGAGCCATACAGGAGGGCGGGTATCACTACAGCCCTGTAGACCATGAGCTTGATGCCAGATTTGAGGGCCTGGTCTTCGAACACTCTTTTCCTCAGGCGGCCGAAGGCTGCACTGGTGCATTGGAGGCGGTGTTGGATCTCATCAGCGATGTCTGCCCTTGCTGATAATAGGCTCCCGAGGTATGGGAAATGGTCCACGTTGTCCAGGGCCGCGCCGTAGATCTTGATGATTGGGGGGCAATGCTGTGCGGCAGGGTTATTGAATATAATGAAGGCGGAGATAGACAGATTTTTGAACAATAAGGGAGTAAAGGATTATGGGGAGCGGGCGGGGAAGTGGAGCTGAGTCCATGATCAGATCAGCCATGATCTTATTGAATGGCGGAGCAGGCTCGAGGGGCCGAATGGCCTCCACAGCTCTTTGAGGCAGCGAATTCCACAGATTTACAACCCTCTGAGAGAAGAAATTTCTCCTCATTTCAGTTTTAAATGGGCGGCCCCTTATTCTAAGACCATGCCCTCTAGATCTAGTCTCCCCCATCAGTGGAAACATCCTCTCTGCATCCACCTTGTCAAGTCCCCTCATAATCTTATACATTTCAATAAGATCACCTCTCATTCTTCTGAATTCCAATGAGTAGAGGCCCAATCTACTCAACCTTTTCTCATAAGTCAACCTCCTCATCTCCGGAATTGACCGAGTGAACCTTCTCTGAACGGCCTCCAAAGCAAGTATATCCTTTCGTAAATATGGAAACCAAAACTGCACGCAGTATTCCAGGTGTGGCCTCACCAATACCCTGTATAACTGGAGCAGGACTTCCCTGCTTTTATACTCCATCTCCTCTTTGCAATAAAGGCCAAGATACCATTGACCTTCCTGATCACTTGCTGTACCTGCATACTATCCTTTTGTGTTTCATGCACAAGTACCCCCGCTGTACTGCGGCACTTTGCAATCTTTCTCCATTTAAATAATAACTTGCTCTTTGATTTTTTTTCTGCCAAAGTGCATGACCTCACATAACTAAGTATGCCAATGACACAAAGACCGGCAGCAGTGTAAGCAGTGTCGATCGAAGCAGAAAGTTACAAATAAATATGAATACACTAAGTGAATGGGCAAATCTGTGGCAAATGCAGTTCAATGAGGGCAAGTGTGAGGTCACCCAGTTTGGACCTAAAAAGGACAGAACAGGGTGCTTTCTAATTGATGAAAAGCAATGGATGGCCCAAGAGACTTGGGGAGGAGGGGTGGCAGGGGGGGTCCATGTACATAGATCATTAAAATGTCAGGGACAAGACAGGTACAGAAATTAATTAAAAAGGCTAATGGAACGCTGCCCTTTATATCTCGAGAATACAAGGAGGTAGACGTTATGCTGCAGCTGTACAAAGCCCTGGTTAGACCACACCTGGAGCACTGTGAGCAGTTCTGGGCCCACACCTGGAGCACTGTGAGCAGTCCTGGGCCCACACCTGGAGCACTGTGAGCAGTTCTGGGCCCACACCTGGAGCACTGTGAGCAGTTCTGGGCCCACACCTGGAGCACTGTGAGCAGTCCTGGGCCCACACCTGGAGCACTGTGAGCAGTTCTGGGCCCACACCTGGAGCACTGTGAGCAGTTCTGGGAAACACACCTGGAGCACTGTGAGCAGTTCTGGGCCCACACCTGGAGCACTGTGAGCAGTTCTGGGCCCACACCTGGAGCACTGTGAGCAGTTCTGGGAAACACACCTGGAGCACTGTGAGCAGTTCTGGGCCCACACCTGGAGCACTGTGAGCAGTTCTGGGCCCACACCTGGAGCACTGTGAGCAGTTCTGGGCCCACACCTGGAGCACTGTGAGCAGTTCTGGGCCCACACCTGGAGCACTGTGAGCAGTTCTGGCCCCACACCTGGAGTATATATTGGCCTGGGAGGAGAGCAGTGTGGGTTTACCAGAATGGTACCTGGACTCCAGGGGTTAAGTTACGAGGGGAGATTACACAAACTTGGGTTGTATTCCCTGGAATTTGAAGGTTAATGGCGATCTGATTGAAGTTGTCAATACATTAATGGGAACTGATAGCTCAGATAGAAACTATTGCCACTGGTTGCGGATTCTCGGACAAGGAGCCTTGTCTAAAAATCAGAGCCAGACCTTTCAGGAGTGATGTTAGGAAACACTTCTACACGCACAGGGTGGTAGAGATTCGGAACTCTCTTCCGCAAACAATGCTAGATTAAATCGGGGATTGATAGATTTCTGTCAACCAAAGGTATATGGAGCAAAGGTGGGCGGTTGGAGTTAGGATCAGCCACAATCTCACTGAATGGCGGAGCAGGCTCGAAGGCTAAGCGGACTCCTCCTGATCCTATGTTCTGATATATACCTGCTCCTCACACATCTCTGCTTTAACTTTCATCTGGATGTGCCTACACTCATTGCAAGAGGATTTGAGTACAGGAATAAGGATGTCTTATACAGAGCCTTGGTGAGACCGCACCTGGAGTATTGTGTGCAGTTTTGGTCTCCTTACCTAAGAAAGGATATACTTGCCACAGAGGGAGTGCAGCGGAGGTTCACCAGACTGATTCCTGGGATGGGCAGGACTGTGGTATGAGGAGAGATTGGGTTGACTAGGCCTGTATTCGCTAGTTTAGAAGAATGAGAGGGGATCTGATTGAAACGTATAAAATTCTGACGGGGTTGGACAGACTGGATGCGGGGAGGATGTTTCCCCCCCGGGGCTGGGAAGTCTAGAACAAGGGGTCACAGTCTCAGGATACGGGGCAGGAAATTTAGGACCAAGATGAGGAGAAATGTTTTCACTCAGAGGGAGGTGAACCTGTGGAATTCTCTACCACAGAAGGCTGTGGAGGCCAAGTCACTGAATATATTTAAGAGGGAGATAGATAGATTTCTAGACAAAAGGCATCAAGGGGTATGGGGAGAAAGCGGGAATATGGTGTTGAGATAGAGGATCAGCCATGATCATATTGAATGGTGGTGCAGGCTCCCTTATCGCTCAAAAATCTGTCTATCTCCACCTTAAATATATTCAATGACCCAGCCTCCACAGCTCTCTGGGGCAGAGAATTCCACAGATTTACAACCCTCTACGAGATGAAATTCCTCCTCATCTCAGTTTTAAATGGGTGGCCCCTTATTCTAAGATTATGTCCCCTAGTTTTAGTTTCCCCTATCAGTGGAAACATCCTCTCTGCATCCACCTTGTCGAGTCCCCTCATTATCTTATAAGTTTCAATAAGATCACCTCTCATTCTTCTGAACTCCAATGAGTAGAGGCCCAACCTACTCAACCTCATAAGTCAATCCCCTCATCTCCGGAATCAACCGAGTGATCTCCGAACAGCCTCCAATGCAAGTATAGCCTTCCTTAAATAACAAAAAACTGTACACAGTACTCCAGGTGTGGCCTCACCAATACCCTGTACAGTTGTAGCAGGACTTCCCTGCTTTTATATTCTATCCCCCTTGCAATAAAGGCCAACATTCCATTTGCCTTCCTGATCACTTGCTGTACCTGCATACTAACCTTTTGTGTTTCATGTACAAGGACCTCCAGGTCCCTCTGTACTGCAGCACGTTGCAATTTTTCTCCATTTAAATTATAATTTGCTTTTCTATTATTTCTGCCAAAGTGGATAACCTCACATTTTCCCACATTATACTCCATCTGCCAATTTTTTTCCCACTTACTCCCTCAAGACTGCGCTGGAGTGTCAGCCTAGATTATGTTCATGGATTGTGGCTTGAACCCACAGCATTCTGACTCAGAGGTGTGAGTGCTGCCCACGGAACCACAGCAGCTCGGTGTCGATGTTAAGCGAAGCAATCCACATGGAAGCTCATAGCAGATATTGGCAAACAATCCTGCTCACAACCTGGGCTTCCGGCCATATAGCCACAGCATAACTGAGACCGTCTATTTCCACCTCTGTAACATCGCCCGCCTCTGCCCCCTGCCTCAGCTCATCCACTGCTGAAGCCCTCATCCGTGCCTTTGTTACCTCCAGACTTGACTATTCCAACGCACTCCTGGCTGGCCTCCCACATTCTACCCAATGTAAACTAGAGGTGATATAACTCGGCTGCCCCATGTCCTAACTCGCACCAAGTCCTGCTCATCTATCATCCCTTGTGCTCGCTGACCTATATTGGCTCCCGGTTAAGCAACGCCTCGATTTCAAAATTATCATCCTCATCCATGGTATCTTATCAAGTGCTTTTGAAAGTACATAAAAACCACATCCACTGCATTTCCTGTATTTACCCTCTTATTTCTATAGGGTCAGTCAAGTCTGAGCTGTGTTTTAGAAATGCCTGCTGATTGGCCCTGATAAATTAAAGTTTCTCCAAGTGCTTACTAAATTCACCCCATGTTACAGACTCCAACAAATAAACTAAGACTAACCAGTCTATAATTTCCTGGCTCATCGCCCCATTCTTTTATTGACAGCCTCCAGTTCTCAGGTACAATATTTTTGCCAAAGAAATGAGGGAAATTATAGTCGGGAGCATCTGCTATTACTTTCAAAGCTTCTCTCGGGACCCTCATGTCATGTATTCTACTGTCATTGTAACCCATGTATAAACTGACCTAAGTTGTACACCATGAGAACACTGACCACTAGGTGGTGAACTTGTGGGAGACTCTTCTAACCTGGACTTTCAGGTATAAAAGGGGAAGGCTCCACCCACCTTCATCACTTCAGTGCTGCAATAAAGGTAACTGGTCACAGAGTGACCTTCTCTCAAGTATGGGCCTCGTGTGCATTTGTACTGTATAGTAAGGACATATCATTGGCGACGAGAAACTGGGATTTAAACCACGCGAGCATGGCCACTAGCAGCACAGACGAGAGGTACTGTTGTTAGTGAAAATAAATTCACATAGACTCTGGTAAAGTAAGAGAGACAACTTTATTGCTAACAGAGCTCTGTGAGAAGAGTTGAGATCACGCGACCTGCGAAGCACTTTCTCCACGAGTGCCTGGTGCCGCGGGGTTATAGCAGTTTACAGAGGGTGGAATACAATCATTTAAATTCATTTACATACAACCAATCAATCCATATGACAACGCAATTCATTTACATACAACCAATCATATTGTTGCACAACTTTTTAGTCCTAGTGAAACCTGATAGCATGGCGTGAGTTTGGGGGCCCTTCCTCTTTATCTTCTTTTGTGGTTAGTTATTCTGTTGTAAAGCTTTCTATGAAACAGTGGCCTGCACCTGGCCAGGAGTCACTTGTTGCTGCAGAGTTCATATCAGGGACAGCAGATAGGCTTCTTGGTACAAAGTTCATTTAGTGGCAAGGCAGATAGTTGGCTTACCCCATCATGCTTTGCTATGTCCAGAAATCCACTGTGTTGGTGATAGAAACATAGAAACATAGAAAATAGGTGCAGGAGTCGGCCATTCGGCCCTTTGAACCTGCACCGCCATTCAATAAGATCATGGCTGATCATTCCTTCAGTACCCCTTTCCTGCTTTCTCTCCATACCCGTTAATCCCTTTAGCCATAAGGGCCATATCTAACTCCCTCTTGAATATATCAAATGAACTGGAATCAACAACTCTCTGCAGCAGGGAATTCCACAGGTTAACAACCTGAGAGAAGAAGTTTCTCCTCATCTCAGTCCTAAATGGCCTGCTCCTTATCCGAAGACTGTGTCCCCTGGTTCTGGACTTCCCCAACATCGGGAACATTCTTCTCACATCTAGCCTGTCTAGTCCAGTCAGAATCTTATGTTTCTATGAGATCCCCTCTCATCCTTCTAAACACCAGTGTATAAAGGCCCAGTTGATCCAGTCCCTCCTCATATGTCAGTCCAGCCATCCCTGGAATCAGTCTGGTGAACCTTCGCTGCACTCCCTCAATAGCAAGAACGTCCTTCCTCAGATTAGGAGACCAAAACTGAACACAATATTCCAGGTGAGGCCTCACCAAGCCCCTGTACAATTGCATAGAAACATAGAAAATAGGTGCAGGAGTAGGCCATTCGGCCCTTCGAGCCTGCACCGCCATTCAATGAGTTCATGGCTGAACATGCAACTTCAGTACCCCCTTCCTGCTTTCTCACCATACCCCTTGATCCCCCGAGTAGTAAGGACTTCATCTAACTCCCTTTGGAATATATTTAGTGAATTGGCCTCAACAACTTTCTGTGGTAGAGAATTCCACAGGTTCACCACTCTCTGGGTGAAGAAGTGTCTCCTCATCTCGGTCCTAAATGGCTTACTCCTTATCCTTAGACTGTGACCCCTGGTTCTGGACTTCCCCAACATCGAGAACATTCTTCCTGCATCTAACCTGTCTAAACCCGTCAGAATTTTAAACGTTTCTATGAGGTCCCCTCTCATTCTTCTGAACTCCAGTGAATACAAGCCCAGTTGATCCAGTCTTTCTTGATAGGTCAGTCCCACCATCCCGGGAATCAGTCTGGTGAACCTTCGCTGCACTCCCTCAATAGCAAGAATGTCCTTCCTCATGTTAGGAGACCAAAACTGTACACAATACTCCAGGTGTGGCCTCACCAAGGCCCTGTTCAACTGTAGCAACATCTCCCTGCCCCTGTACTCAAATCCCCTCGCTATGAAGGCCAACATGCCATTTGCTTTCTTTACCGCCTGCTGTACCTGCATGCCAACCTTCAATGACTGATGTACCATGACACCCAGGTCTCGTTGCACCTCCCCTTTTCCTAATCTGTCACCATTCAGATAATAGTCTGTCTCTCTGTTTTTACCACCAAAGTGGATAACCTCACATTTATCCACATTATACTTCATCTGCCATGCATTTGCCCACTCACCTAACCTATCCAAGTCACTCTGCAGCCTCATAGCATCCTCCTCGCAGCTCACACTGCCACCCAACTTAGTGTCATCCGCAAATTTGGAGATACTACATTTAATCCCCTCGTCTAAATCATTAATGTACAGTGTAAACAGCTGGGGCCCCAGCACAGAACCTTGCGGTACCCCACTAGTCACTGCCTGCCATTCTGAAAAGTACCCATTTACTCCTACTCTTTGCTTCCTGTCTGACAACCAGTTCTCAATCCACGTCAGCACACTACCCCCAATCCCATGTGGTTTAACTTTGCACATTAATCTCTTGTGTGGGACCTTGTCGAAAGCCTTCTGAAAGTCCAAATATACCACATCAACTGGTTCTCCCTTGTCCACTCTACTGGAAACATCCTCAAAAAATTCTAGAAGATTTGTCAAGCATGATTTCCCTTTCACAAATCCATGCTGACTTGGACCTATCATGTCACCTCTTTCCAAATGCGCTGCTATGACATCCTTAATAATTGATTCCATCATTTTACCCACCACTGAGGTCAGGCTGACCGGTCTATAATTCCCTGTTTTCACTCTCCCTCCTTTTTTAAAAAGTGGGGTTACATTGGCTACCCTCCACTCCATAGGAACTGATCCAGAGTCAATGGAATGTTGGAAAATGACTGTCAATGCATCCGCTATTTCCAAGGCCACCTCCTTAATTACTCTGGGATGCAGTCCATCAGGCCCTGGGGATTTATCGGCCTTCAATCCCATCAATTTCCCCAACACAATTTCCTGACTAATAAGGATTTCCCTCAGTTCCTCCTTCTTACTAGACCCTCTGACCCCTTTTATATCCGGAAGGTTGTTTGTGTCCTCCTTAGTGAATACCGAACCAAAGTACTTGTTCAATTGGTCTACCATTTCTTTGTTCCCCATTATGACTTCCCCTGATTCTGACTGCAGGGGACCTACGTTTGTCTTTACTAACCTTTTTCTCTTTACATATCTATAGAAACTTTTGCAATCTGTCTTAATGTTCCCTGCAAGCTTCTTCTCGTACTCCATTTTCCCTGCCCTAATCAAACCAGTTAATTCAGAGACCATGGTCCAGAACTTAAAGAAGGCTAACTTTGAAGGTATGAGGCGTGAATTGGCTGAGATGGATTGGCGAATGATACTTAAGGGGTTGACTGTGGATGGGCAATGGCAGACATTTAGAGACCGCATGGATGAACTACAACAATTGTACATTCCTGTCTGGCATAGAAATAAAAAAGGGAAGGTGGCTCAACCGTGGCTATCAAGGGAAATCAGGGATAGTATTAAAGCCAAGGAAGTGGCATACAAATTGGCCAGAAATAGCAGCGAACCTGGGGACTGGGAGAAATTTAGAACTCAGCAGAGGAGGACAAAGGGTTTGATTAGGGCAGGGAAAATGGAGTATGAGAAGAAGCTTGCAGGGAACATTAAGACGGATTGCAAAAGTTTCTATAGATATGTAAAGAGAAAAAGGTTAGTAAAGACAAACGTAGGTCCCCTGCAGTCAGAATCAGGGGAAGTCATAACGGGGAACAAAGAAATGGCGGACCAATTGAACAAGTACTTTGGTTCGGTATTCACGAAGGAGGACACGAACAACCTTCCGGTTATAAAAGGGGTCGGGGGGTCTAGTAAGGAGGAGGAACTGAGGGAAATCCTTATTAGCCGGGAAATTGTGTTGGGGAAATTGATGGGATTGAAGGCCGATAAATCCCCAGGGCCTGATGGACTGCATCCCAGAGTACTTAAGGAGGTGGCCTTGGAAATAGTGGATGCGTTGACAGTCATTTTCCAACATTCCATTGACTCTGGATCAGTTCCTATGGAGTGGAGGGTAGCCAATGTAACCCCACTTTTTAAAAAAGGAGGGAGAGAGAAAACAGGGAATTATAGACCGGTCAGCCTGACATCGGTAGTGGGTAAAATGATGGAATCAATTATTAAGGATGTCATAGCAGTGCATTTGGAAAGAGGTGACATGATAGGTCCAAGTCAGCATGGATTTGTGAAAGGGAAATCATGCTTGACAAATCTTCTGGAATTTTTTGAGGATGTTTCCAGTAGAGTGGATAAGGGAGAACCAGTTGATGTGGTATATTTGGACTTTCAGAAGGCGTTCGACAAGGTCCCACACAAGAGATTGATGTGCAAAGTTAGAGCACATGGGATTGGGGGTAGTGTACTGACATGGATTGAGAACTGGTTGTCAGACAGGAAGCAAAGAGTAGGAGTAAATGGGTACTTTTCAGAATGGCAGGCAGTGACTAGTGGGGTACCGCAAGGTTCTGTGCTGGGGCCCCAGCTGTTTACACTGTACATTAATGATTTAGATGAGGGGATTAAATGTAGTATCTCCAAATTTGCGGATGACACTAAGTTGGGTGGCAGTGTGAGCTGCGAGGAGGATGCTGTGAGGCTGCAGAGCGACTTGGATAGGTTAGGTGAGTGGGCAAATGCATGGCAGATGAAGTATAATGTGGATAAATGTGAGGTTATCCACTTTGGTGGTAAAAACAGAGAGACAGACTATTATCTGAATGGTGACAGATTAGGAAAAGGGGAGGTGCAAAGAGACCTGGGTGTCATGGTACATCAGTCATTGAAGGTTGGCATGCAGGTGCAGCAGGCGGTTAAGAAAGCAAATGGCATGTTGGCCTTCATAGCAAGGGGATTTGAGTACAGGGGCAGGGAGGTGTTGCTACAGTTGTACAGGGCATTGGTGAGGCCACACCTGGAGTATTGTGTACAGTTTTGGTCTCCTAACCTGAGGAAGGACATTCTTGCTATTGAGGGAGTGCAGCGAAGGTTCACCAGACTGATTCCCGGGATGGCGGGACTGACCTATCAAGAAAGACTGGATCAACTGGGCTTGTATTCACTGGAGTTCAGAAGAATGAGAGGGGACCTCATAGAAACATATAAAATTCTGACGGGGTTAGACAGGTTAGATGCAGGAAGAATGTTCCCAATGTTGGGGAAGTCCAGAACCAGGGGTCACAGTCTAAGGATAAGGGGTAAGCCATTTAGGACCGAGATGCGGAGGAACTTCTTCACCCAGAGAGTGGTGAACCTGTGGAATTCTCTACCACAGAAAGTTGTTGAGGCCAATTCACTAAATATATTCAAAAAGGAGTTAGATGAGGTCCTTACTGCTAGGGGGATCAAGGGGTATGGCGAGAAAGCAGGAATGGGGTACTGAAGTTGAATGTTCAGCCATGAACTCATTGAATGGTGGTGCAGGCTAGAAGGGCCGAATGGCCTACTCCTGCACCTATTTTCTATGTTTCTATGTTTCTATGTCCTCCTCTGCTGAGTTCTAAATTTCTCCCAGTCCCTGGGTTCGCTGCTATTTCTGGCCAATTTGTATGCCACTTCCTTAGCTTTAATACTATCCCTGATTTCCCTTGATAGCCACGGTTGAGCCACCTTCCCTTATTTATTTTTACGCCAGACAGGAATGTACAATTGTTGTAGTTCATCCATGCGGTCTCTAAATGTCTGCCATTGCCCATCCACAGTCAACCCCTTAAATATCATTCGCCAATCTATCCTAGCCAATTCACGCCTCATACCTTCAAAGTTACCCTTCTTTAAGTTCTGGACCATGGTCTCTGAATTAACTGTTTCATTCTCCATCCTAATGTAGAGTTCCACCATATTATGGTCACTCTTCCCCAAGGGACCTCGCACAATGAGATTGCTAATTAATCCTCTCTCATTACACAACACCCAGTCTAAGATGGCCTCCCCCTAGTTGGTTCCTCGACATATTGGTCTAGAAAACCAACCCTTATGCACTCCAGGAAATCCTCCTCCACCGTATTGCTTCCAGTTTGGCTAGCCCAATCTATGTGCATATTAAAGTCACTCATTATAACTGCTGCACCTTTATTGCATGCACCCCTAATTTCCTGTTTGATGCCCTCCCCAACATCACTACTACTGTTTGGAGGTCTGTACACAACTCCCACTAACGTTTTTTGCCCTTTGGTGTTCTGCAGCTCTACCCATATAGATTCCACATCATCCAAGCTAATGTCCTTCCTAACTATTGCATTAATCTCCTCTTTAACCAGCAATGCTACCCCACCTCCTTTTCCTTTTATTCTATCCTTCCTGAATGTTGAATACCCCTGGATGTTGAGTTCCCAGCCCTGATCATCCTGGAGCCACGTCTCCGTAATCCCAATCACATCATATTTGTTAACATCTATTTGCACAGTTAATTCATTACGGATACTCCTTGCATTAAGACACAAAGCCTTCAGGCTTGTTTTTTTAACACCCTTTGTCCTTTTAGAATTTTGCTGTACAGTGGCCCTTTTTGTTCTTTGCCTTGGGTTTCTCTGCCCTCCACTTTTCCTCATTTCCTTTCTGTCTTTTGCTTTTGTCTCCTTTTTGTTTTCCTCTGTCTCCCTGCATTGGTTCCCATCCCCCTGCCATATTAGTTTAACTCCTCCCCAACAGCACTAGCAAACACTTGCAGTAAGACCTCCCTGCTCCTATACTCAAATCCCCTTGCTATGAAGGCCAACATACAATTTGCCTTCTTCACCGCCTGATGTACCTGCATGCCAACTTTCAATGACTGATGAACCATGACACCCAGGTCTCGTTGCACCTCTCCTTTTCCTAATCTGCCACCATTCAGATAATATTCTGCCTTCGTGTTTTTGCCCCCTAAGTGGATAACCTCACATTTATCCACATTATACTGTATCTGCCATGTATTTGCCCACTCGCCTAACTGCCCAAGTCACTCTGCAACCTCTTAATGTCCTCCTCACAGCTCACACCGCCACCAAGTTTAGTGTCATCTGCAAACTTGGAGATATTACACTCAAATCCATCATCTAAATCATTAATATATATTGAAAAGAACTGGGGTCCCAGCACTGAGCCCTGCGGCACCCCACTAGTCACTGCCTGCCATTCTGAAAAGGATCCGTTTATCCCGACTCTCTGCTTCCTGTCTGCCAACCAGTTCTCTATCCACGTCAGTACATTACCCCCAATACCATGCGCTTTGATTTTGCACACCAATCTCCTCTGTGGGACCTTGTCAAAAGCCTTTTGAAAGTCCAAATACACCACAGCCACTGGTTCTCCCTTGTCCACTCTACTAGTTACATCCTCAATAAATTCCAGAAGATTTGTCAGGCATGATTTCCCTTTCATAAATCCATGCTGACTTGGACCAATTCTATCACTGCTCTCCAAATGCGCTGCTATTTCATCCTTAATGATTGATTCCAACATTTTCCCCACCACCGATGTCAGACTAACTGGTCTATAATTACCCGTTTCTCTCTCCCTCCAAACCAAGCACTAGGGTTTATTTCTAGAGGGATAGAATTGAAAAGTAGGGAAGTTATGCTAAACCGGTATCGAACCTTGGTTAGACCACACAGAGTATTGCGTACAGTTCTGGTTGCCATATTATAAAAAGGATTTGGAAGCACTGGAGAGGGTACAGAGAAGATTTACAAGAATGATACCAGAAATGCGAGGGTATACGTATCAGTGAAAAATGAAGGCTGAGGGATCTTTAAAATTATGAAAGGTTTTTATCGAATCGATTCTGAGGGACTGACATTGATGACAGAGAGAGTGTTCCCACTTGTGGGGAAGATCCTAACTAGAAGCCATCAATATAAGATAGTCACCAAAAAATCCAATGGGGATTTCAGAAGAAACTGTGTTACCCAGAGAGTGGTGAGAATGTGGAACTCGCTACCACAGGGAGTGGTTGAAGTGAATAGTATTGATGCAGTTAAGGGGAGGCTAGACAAGCATATATGAGAGAAGGGAACTGACAGAGTTAGATGAGGAAAGGCAGGAAGAGGCTCGATTGGAGCATAAACACCGGCATGGACTGGTTGGGCCGACTGGCCTGTTTCTGTGTTGTGCATCCTATGTAATCCTGTGTAATCTGCAGTATGTTTTTTTTTGTTATTGCAAAAAATCCAAAGCATCTAGATGTAAAAAAGCTTCACAAACCACAGCAATTACAAGTGACATTTTAATGTCACAATAACCACAGCACACCTAATGAAAGGCCTTGTCTGAAATATTAACTCTCTCTTCCTTTCAAAGCTTGATTGACAGCCTTTTGCTGGACTCTCAGCTAAGCCTGGGAGACAATCAGACCGACTGCTTGCTATAGTCGAAGAGCACCTCTGGAAGAAGTGTAGCAACCCATTGCCTTACCTCACTGAAATGCTATTTTAAAGCGTGTGTATCACTGCTTGCCCAGAAACAGACAACATGTGAACACGCACAGCTAGCCAGGATTTCACGACACATTTACACGCTTCAGTGAAGTGGAAGAGAATCTGAAATAATTACAATTTCTACCTGCTGACATGTTTGTTTTGCAAGACTGGTGTTTGACGCTGAACATTTCACCAGGGACATGGGGAATGGCTGTGATGGCAACGTGGTTCAGGCAACTCGAGGAGAAAATGAACTGGATCCAAACAGCTCGCTTACGATCAATACCGTGGCTTTTGAACTATCAGCTGCACTCTGCAATAAGGACCCAACCAACAACACTCTGGAACACTTGCTTCACACCGCTGCATGTTACAACATCAGGCACCAGCCACAACACGCACCAAAATCCACCCGCCATTGCTGCAATGGATTTCACCTGAGCTTCAAATCAGATTCTCGATTACCCTCGAGGTTTGATGGGGACGATTTTATTGAGAGACTACAGCAAAGTTTTGTCACTAAGGAATGGCTGGGACAGGATGCAGCCGACAAACGCAGGGCTCATCTCCTGACGGTTTGTGGATCCAGGACGTACTCCCTGATGAAGGACCTTCTAGCGCCAGAGAAGCCGGCGGACAAGACGTTCGAAGAGCTCAGTAAGTTGATCGGGGAACACCTTAAACCGGCGAGCAGCATGCACATGGCGAGACACCGGTTTTACACACACCGGCGGCGAGAAGGGCAAAGCGTTCCAGACTTCGTGGCAGACCTCCGGCGACTGGTGAGCCTATGTAAGTTCCCAGATACATGCAGAGCGGAGATGCTGCGAGACTTTTTTATTGAGGGCATCGGGCACGCTGGGGTTTTCAGGAAACTGATTGAGACCAAAGACTTGACCTTGGAAACGGCGGCTTTGATGGCCCAGATATTTATCTCAGGGGAGGAAGAGACCAGAATGATGTTTGGCAAAAATCTTGGTTTAAATGCAGCGAATGGACAGGGAGTCAACATTGTTAACGTGGCACACAGTTCTCTAGGCAGACAAGGGCAATCGGACATGCCCGAGCATGTAGTCGAACCCAAAGGGGGAATTTAACAGAGACAATGGCTAGGTGAACAGCGATTCATGCCATCACAAGGGACAATGCGGCCAGTAATGGGGCCATCAACACCTGTTAATGGTGCGCTTACGGACAGTTACAGAGACAGTCAGAGACGATCGACTGGTAATGGACCTTTTGTTTCCAACAATGGCTCATGTTGGAGGTGTGGAGGCAAACACACAGCCAGAGCTTGCAGGTATCAACAATATACCTGCAGAAACTGCAATGTCAGCGGTCACTTGGGGCGTATGTGCAGGAAGCCTGCAGCCAGGCTGATGTACGAGGAGGACGGGCCCGATGTAAGCCCTACGAGGCCAAATGAATACTGGGGGAAATCGCTGGAAGCTGAAGTTCAGCGAGTTCATGTGGAGCACGTATACAGTTCATACACCAGGACGCCACCGATAATGATGAAAGTGCTCCTCAATGGCATCCCAGTATCAATGGAGTTAGACACGGAGGCCAGCCAGTCCCTGATGAGCATCAAACAGTTCAAAAAGTTGTGGGCATCCAAGGCCAGGAGGCCAAAATTATCGCCGATTGACGCATAGCTACGGACTTACACAAAGCAGATCATTCCGGTGCTAGGCAGCACCACGGTAGTCGTGACCCACAAAGATTCGGAGAACAGACTGCCACTCTGGGTTGTCCCAGGGGACGGTCCCACACTACTGGGGAGGAGTTGGCTTGCTGTCATGAACTGGAAATGGGGCGATGTCAATGCAATTTCCTCTGTGGAGCGAGTATCATGCTCACAGATCCTGGACAAATTTGACTCACTATTCCAACCTGGCATTGGCACTTTCATGGAGGCCAAGGTAGTGATTCACATAAACCCGGACGCCAGGCCAGTACACCACAAGGCCAGAGCGGTGCCGTACGTGATGCGGGAAAAGATAGAAGGCGAATTGGACCGCCTGCTGAGGGAAGGCATCATCTCGCCAGTCGAATTCAGTGACTGGGCGAGCCCGATTGTGCCGGTGCTCAAGGCGGATGGGTCGGTCAGGATATGTGGTGATTACGAGGCCACCATCAATCGGGTGTCACTCCAAGATCAGTACCCGCTACCAAGAGCGGAGGACCTCTTTGCGACGCTATCCGGTGGCAAACTTTTTTCAAAATTGGACCTGACCTCAGCTTACATGACCCAGGAGCTGGCGAGTGAGTTGAAGAAGCTGACCACCATCACGACGCACAAGGGGTTGTTTGAGTACAACAGATGTCCGTTCGGGATTCGCTCGGCTGCCGAGATCTTCCAACGAAATATGGAAAGCCTCCTCAAGTCGATTCCAGGGACGGTGGTTTTTCAAGACGACATTCTCATCACGGGTTGCGATGCTAAAGAACACCTCTGCAACCTGGAGGAGGAGCTACGCAGACTGGACCGGGTAGGGCTGCGACTGAAAAAGGCGAAGTGCGTCTTCCTAGCTCCAGAGGTAGAATTCCTGGGGATGAGGGTAGCAGCAGATGGGATCAGCCCTACTGTGTCCAAGACGGAAATGATCCAGAGAGCACCCAGACCCCATAACACGATGGAGCTGCGTTCGATCCTGGGGCTCCTGAACTATTTTGGTAACTTTCTTCCCAAATTGAGCACGCTGCCAGAGCCGCTACACGTGCTCCTACGCAAAGGTCGCGATTGGGTCTGGGGGGACAGCCAGGAAAGGGCTTTTAATAGAGCACGCAATTTGTTATGCTCCATCAATCTGTTAACACTATATGACCCATGTAAGAAACTTGTGTTAACGTGCGATGCGTCGTCCTATGGTGTCGGGTGTGTGTTGCCGCATGTCAATGTCAAGGGTCAGTTACAGCCGGTAGCTTTTGCCTCCAGAAGTCTGTCCCAGGCAAAAAGAGGCTACGGGATGGTAGAAAAGGAGGCGCTCGCATGTGTATATGCAGTAAAAAAAAATGCACCAGTACCTGTTTGGCAGGAAATTTGAGTTGGAGACAGATCACAAACCCCTAACGTCCCTTTTGGCTGACAACAAGGCCATAAATGCAAACTCATCGGCCCACATACAGAGGTGGGCACTCTCGTTGGCTGCCTATGACTACACAATTCGGCACAGACCGGGCACCGAAAACTGCGCCGATGCACTCAGCAGGCTCCCACTAGCCACCACTGAGGGGGCTACCGAGCATGGTGCTGAGATGGTCATGGCTGTTGAAGCTTTCGGAAGCGAAGGCTCACCCGTGACAGCCCGTCAGATCAAAGTCTGGACAAATAGAGACCCGCTATTGTCTCTAGTCAAGAAATGTGTCCTGAATGGAGACTGGACAGCCACGTACGGGGCATGCCCTGAGGAATTCAAACCATTTCACAGGCGCAAGGATGAACTCTCGATTCAGGCCGATTGCCTACTGTGGGGAAACCGAGTAGTCATGCCCCAGATGGGCAAAGAGGCATTCATCCGAGAACTCCACAATGAGCACCCGGGCATTGTCATGATGAAGGCAATTGCCAGGTCACACATTTGGTGGCCAGGGATAGATGCAAACCTGGAACTTTGTGTTCGCAGGTGCAACACGTGTGCCCAGCTGGTCAATGCGCCCAGGGAAGCCCCCGTTAGCCCCTGGTCCTGGCCCACCAAGCCATGGTCATGCATCCATGTGGACTACACAGGTCCTTTCATGGGAAAAATGTTTTTGGTTGTTGTAGACACCTACTCCAAATGGATCGAATGTGACATTTTAAATTCAAGCACATCCTCTGCCACGGTAGAAAGTCTACGGGCAATGTTCACTGCCCATGGTCTACCGGACGTCTTGGTCAGCGACAATGGCCCGTGCTTCACAAGCACTGAATTCTAGGACTTCATGGCAGGCAATGGAATTAACCATGTTAGAACAGCACCGTTCAAGCTGGCCTCAAACGGCCAGGCAGAACGAGCAGTGCAGATAATCAAACAGGGGATGCTCAGAATCCAAGGGGGTTCCCTACAAAGCCACTTATCACACCTCCTGTTGGCCTATAGATCCTGACCACACTCGCTCACAGGGGTTCCACCCGCAGAGCTACTAATGAAAAGGGCGCTCAAAATCATACACCCCACCATGAAAGAAATTGTTGAGAGCAGGCACCGGTCACAATGTGACTACCATGACAGGAATGCGAGGGCGCGATGTATTGATGTAAATGACCCTGTTTCTGTCCTTAATTACGCTGCAGGGCCCAAATGGCTCGCAGGCACTGTGGTTGCCAAAGAGGGAAATAGGATTCTGGTAGTTAAACTTACCAATGGACAAATCTGCCGCAAACACGTGGATCAAACAAAAAGGAGGTTCAGCAACCCCATAGAAAAAGCAGAGGAAGAACATGATGTAGAGTTCACTCCACCATAGGTGACCGAACACCGGAACCAAAGGGAGGAGAGCCCAGTCACTGTGGGCAGTCCGGACAGGCCTGAGGCACCGCAAACAGCAGACACTCAGGCCAGCGCCCAACAACCGGAGCCCCAACTCAGGCGCTCTACAAGGGAGCGTAAACCACCAGAGAGACTCAACCTGTGATCCCAATAAGACTTTGGGGGGGGAGGAGTATTCTACTGTCATTGTAATCCAAGTATAAACCAACCTAAGTTGTACACCGTGAGAACATTGACCACTAGGTGGTGAACTTGTGGGAGACACTCCTAACCTGGACTTTCATGTGTAAAAGGGGAAGCTCCACCCACCTTTGCCACTTCAGTGCTGGAATAAAGGTTACTGGTCACAGAGTGACCTTCTCTCTAGTATGGGCCTAGTGTGCATTTGTACTGTAGAATAAGGACATATTATCTCTGATGCAAACCATCAGGTCCAGTGATTTGGCTCCTTGAAGCGTCAGGGTGTTCAGAGTGGACGAAGGAGAGGTCAGAGCCATGGTGCTCACCGCGTGCTGGAGGGGAAGACCTCTGATTGACCTCTCCTCCTTCCACTGCAAACACCCTGACCTCCACCCCACAAAATGGACGTCTGACCTTCCCAATGCCTGCCCCCCGCAGCCAAGCCTCGCATCACCTACCACCTACAAAAGGCCCAGCAGTTGCAGGGAGCAGCGGCAGCATCGTCGGAGGGGCGAGGGGGGAGTCGGGAGGTCGGAGGGGAGTCGGGAGGTCGGAGGGGAGTCGGGGGGTCGGAGGGGCGAGCGGGGAGTCGGGAGGTCGGAGGGGCGAGCGGGGAGTCGGGAGGTCGGAGGGGAGTCGGGAGGTCGGAGGGGAGTCGGGAGGTCGGAGGGGAGTCGGGAGGTCGGAGGGGAGTCGGGGGGTCGGAGGGGCGAGCGGGGAGTCGGGAGGTCGGAGGGGCGAGCGGGAAGTCGGGAGGTCGGAGGGGCGAGCGGGGAGTCGGGAGGTCGGAGGGGAGTCGGGAGGTCGGAGGGGCGAGCGGGGAGTCGGGGGGTCGGAGGGGTGAGCGGGAGTCGGGGGGTCGGAGGGGTGAGCGGGGAGTCGGGGGGTCGGAGGGGTGAGCGGGGAGTCAGGGGGTCGGAGGGGAGTCGGGAGGTCGGAGGGGAGTCGGGAGGTCGGAGGGGAGTCGGGGGGTCGGAGGGGCGAGCGGGGAGTCGGGAGGTCGGAGGGGAGTCGGGAGGTCGGAGGGGAGTCAGGGGGTCGGAGGGGCGAGGGGGGAGTCGGGAGGTCGGAGGGGCGAGCGGGGAGTCGGGAGGTCGGAGGGGAGTCGGGGGGTCGGAGGGGCGAGCGGGGAGTCGGGAGGTCGGAGGGGTGAGCGGGGAGTCGGGAGGTCGTAGGGGCGAGCGGGGAGTCGGGAGGTCGGAGGGGAGTCGGGAGGTCGGAGGGGCGAGCGGGGAGTCGGGGGGTCGGAGGGGTGAGCGGGAGTCGGGGGGTCGGAGGGGCGAGGGGGGAGTCGGGAGGTCGGAGGGGCGAGCGGGGAGTCGGGAGGTCGGAGGGGAGTCGGGGGGTCGGAGGGGCGAGCGGGGAGTCGGGAGGTCGGAGGGGTGAGCGGGGAGTCGGAGGTCGGAGGGGTGAGCGGGAGTCGGGGGGTCGGAGGGGCGAGCGGGGAGTCGGGAGGTCGGAGGGGTGAGCGGGGAGTCAGGAGGTCGGAGGGGCGCGCAGGGAGTCAGGGTGTCGGAGGGGCGAGGGGGTAGTCGGGGGGTCGGAGGGGTGAGCGGGGAGTCAGGGGGTCGGAGGGGCGCGCAGGGAGTCAGGGTGTCGGAGGGGCGAGGGGGTAGTCGGGGGGTCGGAGGGGTGAGCGGGGAGTCAGAGGGTCGGAGGGGTGAGCGGGGAGTCAGGGGGTCGGAGGGGGGAGTGGGGAGTCAGGAGGTCGGAGGGGTGGGCGGGGAGTCGGGAGGTCGGAGGGGTGAGCGGGGAGTCGGGAGGTCGGAGGGTTGAGCGGGGAGTCAGGGGGTCGGAGGGGTGAGCGTGGAGTCGGGGGGTCGGAGGGGTGAGCGGGGAGTCAGGGGGTCGGAGGGGTGAGCGGGGAGTCAGGGGGTCGGAGGGGTGAGCGTGGAGTCGGGGGGTCGGAGGGGCGAGCGGGGAGTCAGGGGGTCGGAGGGGGGAGCGGGGAGTCGGGAGGTCGGAGGGGCGAGCGGGGAGTCAGGGGGTCGGAGGGGTGAGCGGGGAGTCAGGGGGTCGGAGGGGTGAGCGGGGAGTCAGGGGGTCGGAGGGGTGAGCGTGGAGTCGGGGGGTCGGAGGGGCGAGCGGGGAGTCAGGGGGTCGGAGGGGTGAGCGGGGAGTCAGGGGGTCGGAGGGGTGGGCGGGGCAAGCGGGGAGTCGGGAGGTCGGAGGGGTGAGCGGGGAGTCGGGAGGTCGGAGGGGTGAGCGGGGAGTCGGGGGGTCGGAGGGGTGAGCGGGGAGTCGGGGAGACGGAGGGGTGAGCGGGGAGTCGGGAGGTCGGAGGGGTGAGCGGGGAGTCAGGGGGTCGGAGGGGTGAGCGGGGAGTCAGGGGGTCGGAGGGGTGGGCGGGGCAAGCGGGGAGTCGGGAGGTCGGAGGGGTGAGCGGGGAGTCAGGGGGTCGGAGGGGTGAGCGGGGAGTCAGGGGGTCGGAGGGGTGGGCGGGGCAAGCGGGGAGTCGGGAGGTCGGAGGGGTGAGCGGGGAGTCGGGAGGTCGGAGGGGTGAGCGGGGGGTCGGAGGGGTGAGCGGGGAGTCAGGGGGTCGGAGGGGTGAGCGGGGAGTCGGGGGGTCGGAGGGGTGAGTGGGGAGTCGGGAGGTCGGAGGGGCGAGCGGGGAGTCGGGGGGTCGGAGGGGTGAGCGGGGAGTCGGGGGGTCGGAGGGGTGAGCGGGGAGTCGGGGGGTCGGAGGGGTGAGCTGGGAGTCGGGGGTCGGAGGGGCGAGCGGGGAGTCTGGGGGTCGGAGGGGCGAGCGGGGAGTCAGGTGGTCGGAGGGGTGGGCGGGGAGTCGGGAGGTCAGAGGGGTGAGCGGGGAGTCAGGGGGTCGGAGGGGTGGGCGGGGAGTCTGGGGGTCGGAGAGGCGAGCGGGGAGTCAGGGGGTCGGAGGGGTGAGCGGGGAGTCAGGGGGTCGGAGGGGTGAGCGGGGAGTCGGGAGGTCGGAGGGGTGAGCTGGGAGTCGGGGGGTCGGAGGGGTGAGCGGGGAGTCGGGAGGTCGGAGGGGAGTCGGGAGGTTGGAGGTGCCGGAGGGGTGAGCGGGGAATCGGGGGGTCGGAGGGGTGAGCGGGGAGTCAGGGGGTCGGAGGGGTGAGCGGGGAGTCGGGAGGTCGGAGGGGTGAGCGGGGTGTCGGGAGGTCGGAGGGGTGAGGGGGGAGTCGGGAGGTCGGAGGGGCGAGCGGGGAGTCGGGAGGTCGGAGGGGAGTTGGGAGGTCGGAGGGGCGAGCGGGGTGTCGGGAGGTCGGAGTGGTGAGGGGGGAGTCGGGAGGTCGGAGGGGTGAGCGGGGAGTCGGGAGGTCGGAGGGGTGAGCGGGGAGTCGGGAGGTCGGAGGGGTGAGCGGGGAGTCAGGGGGTCGGAGGGGTGAGCGGGGAGTCGGGAGGTCGGAGGGGTGAGCGGGGAGTCGGGAGGTCGGAGGGGTGAGCGGGGAGTCGGGAGGTCGGAGGGGTGAGCGGGGAGTCCGGGGGTCGGAGGGGTGAGCGGGGAGTCAGGGGGTCGGAGGGGTGAGCGGGGAGTCGGGGGGTCGGAGGGGTGAGCGGGGAGTCAGGGGGTCGGAGGGGAGTCAGGGGGTTGGAGGGGTGAGCAGGGAGTCAGGAGGTCGGAGGGGTGAGCGGGGAGTCGGGAGGTCGGAGGGGTGAGCGGGGAGTCAGGGGGTCGGAGGGGAGTCCGGGGGTCGGAGGGGCGAGCGGGGAGTCAGGGGGGCGGAGGGGTGAGCGGGGAGTCGGGAGGTCGGAGGGGCGAGCGGGGAGTCGGGAGGTCGGAGGGGCGAGCGGGGAGTCAGGGGGTCGGAGGGGCGAGCTGGGAGTCAGGGGGTCGGAGGGGCGAGCGGGGAGTCGGGAGGTCGGAGGGGCGAGGGGGGAGTCGGGGGGTCGGAGGGGCGAGCGGGGAGTCGGGAGGTCGGAGGGGCGAGGGGGGAGTCGGGGGGTCGGAGGGGCGAGCGGGGAGTCAGGAGGTCGGAGGGGTGATCGGGGAGTCAGGGGGTCGGAGGGGCGAGCGGGGAGTCGGGAGGTCGGAGGGGCGAGGGGGGAGTCGGGGGGTCGGAGGGGTGAGCGGGGAGTCAGGGGGTCGGAGGGGTGAGCGGGGTGTCGGGAGGTCGGAGGGGTGAGCGGGGTGTCGGGAGGTCGGAGGGGTGAGGGGGGAGTCGGGAGGTCGGAGGGGCGAGCGGGGAGTCGGGAGGTCGGAGGGGAGTTGGGAGGTCGGAGGGGCGAGCGGGGTGTCGGGAGGTCGGAGGGGTGAGGGGGGAGTCGGGAGGTCGGAGGGGTGAGCGGGGAGTCGGGAGGTCGGAGGGGTGAGCGGAGTGTCGGAGGGGTGAGCGGGGAGTCCGGGGGTTGGAGGGGTGAGCGGGGAGTCCGGGGGTCGGAGGGGTGAGCGGGGAGTCGGGAGGTCGGAGGGGTGAGCGGGGAGTCCGGGGGTTGGAGGGGTGAGCGGGGAGTCGGGAGGTCGGAGGGGTGAGCGGGGAGTCCGGGGGTCGGAGGGGTGAGCGGAGTGTCGGAGGGGTGAGCGGGGAGTCAGGGGGTCGGAGGGGTGAGCGGGGAGTCAGGGGGTCGGAGGGGTGAGCGGGGAGTCAGGGGGTCGGAGGGGTGAGCGGGGAGTCAGGGGGTCGGAGGGGAGAGCGGGGAGTCGGGGGGTCGGAGGGGCGAGCGGGGAGTCAGGGGGTCGGAGGGGTGAGCGGGGAGTCGGGGGGTCGGAGGGGGGAGCGGGGAATCGGGGGGTTGGAGGGGTGAGCGGGGAGTCAGGGGGTCGGAGGGGTGAGCGGGGAGTCGGGAGGTCGGAGGGGTGAGCGGGGTGTCGGGAGGTCGGAGGGGTGAGGGGGGAGTCGGGAGGTCGGAGGGGCGAGCGGGGAGTCGGGAGGTCGGAGGGGAGTTGGGAGGTCGGAGGGGTGAGCGGAGTGTCGGAGGGGTGAGCGGGGAGTCCGGGGGTCGGAGGGGTGAGCGGGGAGTCGGGAGGTCGGAGGGGTGAGCGGGGAGTCGGGAGGTCGGAGGGGTGAGCGGGGAGTCAGGGGGTCGGAGGGGTGAGCGGGGAGTCGAGTGGTCGGAGGGGAGAGCGGGGAGTCGGGGGGTCGGAAGGGCGAGCGGGGAGTCAGGGGGTCGGAGGGGTGAGCGGGGAGTCAGGGGGTCGGAGGGGTGAGCAGGGAGTCAGGGGGTCGGAGGGGAGAGCGGGGAGTCGGGGAGTCGGAGGGGCGAGCAGGGAGTCCGGGTGTGGGAGGGGCGAGGGGGTAGTCGGGGTATCGGAGGGGTGAGCGGGGAGTCGGGAGGTCAGAGGGGTGAGCGGGGAGTCGGGGTTCGGAGGGGTGAGCGGGGAGTCAGGGGTTCGGAGGGGTGGGCGGGGAGTTGGGGGGGTCGGAAGGGTGAGCGGGGCGAGCGGGGAGTCAGGGGGTCGGAGGGGTGAGCGGGGAGTCGGGAGGTCAGAGGGGTGAGCGGGGAGTCGGGAGGTCAGAGGGGTGAGCGGGGAGTCGGGAGGTCAGAGGGGTGAGCGGGGAGTCGGGGGGTCGGAGGGGTGAGCGGGGAGTAGGGAGGTCGGAGGGGTGAGCGGGGAGTCAGGGGGTCGGAGGGGCGAGCGGGGAGTCAGGGGGTCGGAGGGGTGAGCGGGGAGTCGGGGGGTCGGAGGGGTGAGCGGGGAGTCAGGAGGTCAGAGGGGTGAGCGGGGAGTCAGGGGGTCGGAGGGGTGGGCGGGGAGTCAGGTGGTCGGAGGGGTGAGCAGGGAGTCAGGGGGTCGGAGGGGTGAGCGGGGAGTCAGGTGGTCGGAGGGGTGAGCAGGGAGTCAGGGGGTCGGAGGGGTGAGCAGGGAGTCAGGTGGTCGGAGGGGTGGGCGGGGAGTCGGGAGGTCAGAGGGGTGAGCGGGGAGTCAGGGGGTCGGAGGGGTGAGCGGGGAGTCGGGGGGTCGGAGGGGTGAGCGGGGAGTCAGGGGGTCGGAGGGGTGAGCAGGGAGTCAGGGGGTCGGAGGGGCGAGCGGGGAGTCAGGGGGGCGGAGGGGCGAGGGGGGAGTCGGGGGGTCGGAGGGGTGAGCGGGGAGTCGGGTTGTCGGAAGGGTGAGCGGGGAGTCAGGGGGTCGGAGGGGTGAGCGGGGAGTCGGGGGGTCGGAGGGGTGAGCGGGGAGTCAGGGGGTCGGAGGGGTGAGCAGGGAGTCAGGTGGTCGGAGGGGTGGGCGGGGAGTCGGGAGGTCAGAGGGGTGAGCGGGGAGTCAGGGGGTCGGAGGGGTGGGCGGGGAGTCGGGGGGTCGGAGGGGTGAGCGGGGCGAGCGGGGAGTCAGGGGGTCGGAGGGGTGAGCAGGGAGTCAGGGGGTCGGAGGGGTGAGCGGGGAGTCAGGGGGTCGGAGGGGTGAGCGGGGAGTCAGGGGGTCGGAGGGGTGAGCGGGGAGTCGGGAGGTCGGAGGGGCGATCAGGGAGTCAGGGGGTCGGAGGGGCGAGGGGGGAGTCGGGGGGTCGGAGGGGTGAGCGGGGAGTCGGGGGGTCAGAGGGGTGAGCGGGGAGTCGGGGTGTCGGAGGGGTGAGCGGGGAGTCGGGGGGTCGGAGTGGTGAGCGGGGAGTCGGGGGGTCGGAGTGGTGAGCGGGGAGTCGGGGGGTCGGAGGGGTGAGCGGGGTGTCGGGAGGTCGGAGGGGTGAGCGGGGAGTCAGGGGGTCGGAGGGGTGGGCGGGGAGTCAGGTGGTCGGAGGGGTGAGCGGGGAGTCGGGAGGTCGGAGGGGTGAGCGGGGAGTCAGGGGGTCGGAGGGGCGATCGGGGAGTCGGGGGGTCGGAACGGTGAGCGGGGAGTCGGGGGGTCAGAGGGGTGAGCGGGGAGTCAGGGGGTCGGAGGGGTGAGCGGGGAGTCTGGGGGTCGGAGGGGTGAGCGGGGAGTCAGGAGGTCGGAGGGGTAAGCGGGGAGTCGGGGGGTCGGAGGGGTGAGCGGGGAGTCAGGGGGTCGGAGGGGTGGGCGGGGAGTCGGGAGGTCGGAGGGGTGAGCGGGAGGTCAGGGGGTCGGAGGGGTGAGCGGGGAGTCGGGAGGTCGGAGGGGTGAGCGGGGAGTCGGGGGGTTGGAGGGGTGAGTGGGGAGTCGGGGGGTCGGAGGGGTGAGCGGGGAGTCAGGGGGTCGGAGGCGTGAGCGGGGAGTCGGGGGGTCGGAGGGGTGAGCGGGGAGTCGGGAGGTCGGAGGCGTGAGCGGGGAGTCGGGAGCGGGGAGTCGGGGGGTCGGAGGGGTGAGTGGGGAGTCAGGAGGTCGGAGGGGTGAGCGGGGAGTCGGGAGGTCGGAGGGGCGAACGGGGAGTCAGGAGGTCGGAGCGGTGAGCGGGGATTCAGGGGGTCGGAGGGGTGAGTGGGGAGTCTGGGGGTCGGAGGGGTGAGCGAGGAGTCAGGGGGTCGGAGGGGTGAGCGGGGAGTCCGGGGGTCGGAGGGGAGAGCGGGGAGTCGGGGGGTCGGAAGGGCGAGCGGGGAGTCAGGGGGTCGGAGGGGTGAGCGGGGAGTCAGGGGGTCGGAGGGGTGAGCAGGGAGTCAGGGGGTCGGAGGGGAGAGCGGGGAGTCGGGGGGTCGGAGGGGCGAGCAGGGAGTCCGGGTGTGGGAGGGGCGAGGGGGTAGTCGGGGTATCGGAGGGGTGAGCGGGGAGTCGGGAGGTCAGAGGGGTGAGCGGGGAGTCGGGGTTCGGAGGGGTGAGCGGGGAGTCGGGGGGTCAGAGGGGTAAGCGGGGAGTCAGGGGTTCGGAGGGGTGGGCGGGGAGTTGGGGGGGTCGGAAGGGTGAGCGGGGCGAGCGGGGAGTCAGGGGGTCGGAGGGGTGAGCGGGGAGTCGGGAGGTCAGAGGGGTGAGCGGGGAGTCGGGGGGTCGGAGGGGTGAGCGGGGAGTCGGGGGGTCGGAGGGGTGAGCGGGGAGTCGGGAGGTCGGAGGCGTGAGCGGGGAGTCGGGGGGTCGGAGGGGTGAGCGGGGAGTCGGGAGGTCGGAGGGGCGAACGGGGAGTCAGGAGGTCGGAGCGGTGAGCGAGGAGTCAGGGGGTCGGAGCGGTGAGCGAGGAGTCAGGGGGTCGGAGGGGTGAGCGGGGAGTCGGGTGGTCGGAGGGGAGAGCGGGGAGTCGGGGGGTCGGAGGGGTGAGCGGGGAGTCAGGGGGTCGGAGGGGTGAGCGAGGAGTCGGGGGGTCGGAGGGGTGAGCGGGGAGTCGGTGGGGCGAGCTGGGAGTCAGGGGGTCGGAGGGGCGAGGGGGGAGTCGGGAGGTCGGAGGGGTGAGCGGGGAGTCGGGAGGTCGGAGGGGTGAGCGGGGAGTCAGGGGGTCGGAGGGGTGAGCGGGGAGTCGGGGGGTCGGAGGGGTGAGCTGGGAGTCAGGGGGTCGGAGGGGCGAGGGGGGAGTCGGGAGGTCGGAGGGGTGAGCGGGGAGTCGGGGGTTCGGAGGGGTGAGCGGGGAATCAGGGGGTCGGAGGGGTGAGCGGGGAGTCGGGAGGTCGGAGGGGCGAGCGGGGAGTCGGGGGGTCGGAGGGGCGAGCGGGGAGTCGGGAGGTCGGAGGGGTGAGCGGGGAGTCAGGGGGTCGGAGGGGTGAGCGGGGAGTCGGGGGGTCGGAGGGGTGAGCGGGGAGTCGGGAGGTCAGAGGGGTGAGCGGGGAGTCGGGGGGTCGGAGGGGCGAGCGGGGAGTCGGGAGGTCGGAGGGGTGAGCGGGGAGTCGGGAGGTCGGAGGGGCGAACGGGGAGTCGGGGGGTCGGAGGGGTGAGCGGGGAGTCGGGGGGTCGGAGGGGCGAGCGGGGAGTCGGGAGGTCGGAGGGGTGAGCGGGGAGTCGGGAGGTCGGAGGGGCGAACGGGGAGTCGGGGGGTCGGAGGGGTGAGCGGGGAGTCGGGGGGTCGGAGGGGTGAGCGGGGAGTCAGGGGGTCGGAGGGGTGAGCGGTTGTCGGGAGGTCGGAGGGGTGAGGGGGGAGTCGGGAGGTCGGAGGGGAGTCGGGAGGTCGGAGGTCGGAGGTCAGCCGGTGCAGCTGCAGCAGGGAGGCAAAAACGAAGTGGAAAGAAATCGAAAGGTGACGTCACAGCGAAGGGGGAAAGTGATTGGCTGGTGATTGGTCAGTAACTTTTCTTTTTTCGATATCAGTAAGTAACCTTCAGCATTGTTGTTGCCAAATTAATTTAATTTAAGGGTTACGTCATGGCAGGAGAGCTTGGACACGTGTTATGCTCCTCCTGTACTATGTGGAAAGTCAGGTACGCTTCCGGTGTCCCTGACGACTACGTGTGCGGGAAGTGTGTCCGGCTGCAGCTCCTGACGGACCGCATTGCGGCACGGGAGCTGCGGGTGGATTTACTCTGGAGCATCCACGATGCTGAGAATGACGTGAGTAGCACGTGTAGCGAGCTGGTCTTACCGCAGGTGAAGGGTACACAGCCAGATAGGGAACGGGTGACCAACAGGACGAGCAGTGGAAGGAAGGTAGTGCAGGCGTCCCCTGCGGTCATCCCCCTGCAAAACAGATACACCACTTTGAGTACTGTTGAGGGGGATGACTCATCAGGGGAGGGCAGCAGCAGCCAAGTTCATGGCACCGTGGCTGGCTCTGCTGCACAGGAGGGCAGGAAAAAGAGTGGGAGAGCGATAGTGATAGGGGATTCTATTGTAAGGGGAATAGATAGACATTTCTGCGGCCGCAACCGAGACTCCAGGATGGTATGTTGCCTCCCTGGTGCAACGGTCAAGGATGTCTCGGAGCAGGTGCAGGACATTCTGAAAAGGGAGGGTGAACAGCCAGTTGTCGTGGTGCATATAGGTACCAACGATATCGGTAAAAAACAGGATGAGGTCCTACAAGACGAATTTAGGGAGCTTGGAGCTAAATTAAAAAGAGGACCTCAAAAGTAGTAATCTCAGGATTGCTACCAGTGCCACGTGATAGTCAGAGTAGGAATTGCAGGATAGCGCAGATGAATACGTGGCTTGAGCAGTGGTGCAGCAGGGAGGGATTCAAATTCCTGGGGCATTGGAACCGGTTCTGGGGGAGGTGGGACCAGTACAAATCGGACGGTCTGCACCTGGGCAGGGCCGGAACCAAGGTCCTAGGGGGAGTGTTTGCTAGTGCTGTTGGGGAGGAGTTAAACTAATATGGCAGGGGGATGGGAACCTATGCAGGGAGACAGAGGGAAACAAAATGGACACAGAAGCAAAAGATAGAAAGGAGAATAGTAAATGTGGAGGGCAGAGAAACCCAAGGCAAAAAACAAAAAGGGCCACATTACAGCAAAATTCTAAAGGGGCAAAGTGTGTTAAAAAGACGAGCCTGAAGGCTCTGTGCCTCAATGCGAGGAGTATTCGGAATAAGGTGGACGAATTAAATGCGCATACAGCAGTTAACGGATATGATGTAATTGGCATCACGGAGACATGGCTCCAGGGTGACCAAGGCTGGGAACTCAACATCCAGGGACATTCAACATTTAGGAAGGATAGACAGAGAGGAAAAGGAGGCGGGGTGGCATTGCTGGTTAAATAGGAAATTAATGCAATAGTAAGGAAGGACATTAGCCTGGATGATGTGGAATCAGTATGGGTGGAGCTGTGGAATACCAAAGGGCAGAAAACGCGAGTGGGAGTTGTGTACAGACCACCAAACAGTCGTCGTAAGGTTGGGGACAGCATCAAACAAGAAATAAGGGATGTGTGCAATAAAGGTACAGCAGTTATCATGGGCGACTTTAATCTACATATTGATTGGGCTAACCAAACTGGTTGCAATGCGGTGGAGGAGGATTTCCTGGAGTGTATTAGGGACGGTTTTCCAGACCAATATGTCGAGGAACCAACTAGAGAGCTGACCATCCTAGACTGGGTGATGTGTAATGAGAAGGGACTAATTAGCAATCTTGTTGTGTGAGGCCCCTTGGGGAAGAGTGACCATAATATGGTAGAATTCTTTATTAAGATGGAGAGTGACACAGTTAATTCGGAAACTAGGGTCCTGAACTTAAGGAAAGGTAACTTCGATGGTATGAGACGTGAATTGGCTAGAATAGACTGGCAAATGATACTTAAAGGGTTGACGGTGGATAAGCAATGGAAACCATTTAAAGATCACATGGATGAACTTCAGCAATTGTACATCCCTGTCTAGAGTAAAAATAAAACGGGGAAGGTGACTCAATCATGGCTAACAAGGGAAATTAAGGATAGTGTTAAATCCAAGGAAGAGGCATATAAATTGGCCAGAAAAAGCAACAAACCTGAGGGTTGGGAGAAATTTAGAATTCAACAGAGGAGGACTAAGGGTTTAATTAAGAGGGGGAAAATAGAGTACGAGAGGAAGCTTGCAGGGAACATAAAAACTGACTGCAAAAGCTTCTATAAATATATGAAGAGAAAAAGAGTAGTGAAGACAAACGTAGGTCCCTTGCAGTCGGATTCAGGTGAATTTATAATGGGGAACAAAGAAACAGCAGACCAACTGAACCAATACTTCACGAAGGAAGACACAAATAACCTTCCAGTACTCGGGGACAGTGGGTCTAGTGAAAAGGAGGAACTGAAGGATATCCTTATTAGGCAGGAAATTGTGTTGGGGAAATTGATGGGATTGAAGGCTGATAAATCCCCGGGGCCTGATAGTCTGTATCCCAGAGTACTTAAGGAAGTGGACCTAGAAATAGTGGATGCATTGGTGATCATTTTCCAACAGTCTATCGACTCTGGATCAGTTCCTATGGACTGGAGGGTAGCTAATGTAACACCACTTTTTAAAAAAGGAGAGAGAGAGAAAGCGGGTAATTATAGACCGGTTAGCCTGACATCAGTAGTGGGGAAAATGTTGGAATCAATTATTAAGGATGAAAAAGCAGCGCATTTGGAAAGCAGTAACAGGATCGGTCCAAGTCAACATGGATTTATGAAAGGGAAATCATGCTTGATGAATCTTCTGGAATTTTTTGAGGATGTAACTAGCAGAGTGGACAAGGGAGAACCAGTGGATGTGGTGTATTTCGACTTTCAAAAGGCTTTTGACAAGGTCCCACACAAGAGATTGGTGTGCAAAATCAAAGCGCATGGTATTGGGGGTAATGTACTGATGTGGATAGAGAACTGGTTGGCAGACAGGAAGCAGAGAGTCGGGATAAACGGGTCCTTTTCAGAATGGCAGGCAGTGACTAGTGGAGTGCCACAGGGCTCAGTGCTGGGACCCCAGCTCTTTACAATATACATTAACGATTTAGATGAAGGAATTGAGTGTAATATCTCCAAGTTTGCAGATGACACTAAGCTGGGTGGCGGTGTGAGTTGTGAGGAGGACGCTAAGAGGCTGCAGGGTGACTTGAACAGGTTAGGTGAGTGGGCAAATGCATGGCAGATGCAGTATAATGTGGATAAATGTGAGGTATTCCATTTTGGGAGCAAAAACACGAAGACAGAATATTATCTGAATGGTGGCAGATTAGGAAAAGGGGAGGTGCAATGAGACCTGGGTGTCATGGTACATCAGTCATTGAAAGTTGGCATGCGTACAGCAGGTGGTGAAGAAGGCAAATGGCATGTTGGCCTTCATAGCGAGGGGATTTGAGTATAGGAGCAGGGAGGTCTTAATGCAGTTGTACAGGGCCTTGGTGAGGCCTCACCTGGAATATTGTGTTCAGTTTTGGTCTCCTAATCTGAGGAAGGACATTCTTGCTATTGAGGGAGTGCAGCGAAGGTTCACCAGACTGATTCCAGGGATGGCTGGACTGACATATGAGGAGAGACTGGATCAACTGGGCCTTTATTCACTGGAGTTTAGAAGGATGAGAGGGGATCTCATAGAAACGTATAAGATTCTGACGGAACTGGACAGGTTAGATGCGGGAAGAATGTTCCCAATGTTGGGGAAGTCCAGAACCAGGAGACATAGTCTAAGGATAAGGGGTAGGCCATTTAGGACTGAGATGAGGAGAAACTTCTTCACTCAGAGTGTTGTTAACCTGTGGAATTCCCTGCCACAGACAGTTGTTGAGGCCAGTTCATTGGATATATTCAAGAGAGAGAGTTAGATATGGCCCTTATGGCTAAAGGGATCAAGGGGTATGGAGAGAAAGCAGAAAAGGGGTACTGAGGTGAATGATCAGCCATGATCTTATTGAATGGTGGTGCAGGCTCGAAGGGCCGAATGGCCTACTCCTGCACCTATTTTCTATGTTTCTATCTCACCAAAGGGCGCTGCTCAGTGCTGAACTTATGGCCCGCATCTCGCCGTAGGCAATTAGGCTCATACAGCAGTGCCTGGTCTCCAATCCTCTTGGACCCCCTTGTCACTGGACCAAGACCTTGCTCAGCTAAGCCCGTGTGGTGGCTGGTGTGCAACGGCCACCCCACGTTAAAAGAACTCACGCACAGGCATCTTCCACCCTTCAATATGAAGTTCGGGACCTGGAACATCAGGACCATCATGGACAACTCGTTGAGGCGTGAATGATTTAATTCCCAACACTCTTTGCTTAACCTCCACTGGTCTAAACCCGCATCTGGTGGCTCTACAATTTCTACACCCACCTCCTCTGTGAAAACTGGTGCAAAGTACTGTCCTCTCAATCTCCGCTACTTATCTGCCTCATTGTTCTCTCAGCAGTCCTAGCCCCATGTGACTATCCCAATGTGCATTTAGAAATAACCTGCACTTATAGAATCAAAGGATGGTTACATCATGGAAGGATGCCATTCGGCCCGTCGAGCCCGTGCCGGCTCTCTGCAAGATCACCTCAGCCAGTCACCCTCCCCCACTCTTTCCCCGGAGCCCAGCAAACTGTTTCCTTCAGGTATTTATCCAGTTCCCTTTGGAAAGCTGTGATTGAGTCTGCCTTTACCACCCTTTCAGGCCGTGCATTCCAGATCCTAACCACTCACTGTGTAAAAAGATTTTTCCTCATGTAGCATTTAGTTCTTCTGTCAATCGCCTTAAATCTGTGTCCTCTGGTTCCCGATCCTTCCACCAATGGGAACAGTTTCTCTCGATCTACTCTGTCTTATATTGCACCTTTCATCCCGAAACACTTCAAGGAAATACAATCACTGTTGTAATGCAGGCAAACAGGGCAGCAGAGTTGTGCATAGCAAGATCCCACAAACAGCAATGAGATAAATGATCTTTTTTTTTTAAAAAGTGGTGTTGGTTGAGGGATAAATGCTGGCCAGTGCATTCGAACTCCCCCGCTCTTCTTCGAAGAATGTCACGGGCTCTTTAATGACAGAGCCTTGGCTTAATGTCTCATCCATAAGACAGCACCTACGACAATGCAGCACTCCCTCAGCCGAGATTATGTGCTCCTGTCCTGGAATGATACCATGACCTTCGGACTCACAGGGATTGGAGTCCCAACTTTTTGAAAGCCTTTCCTGAAGCACTTTGGGATGTTTTGCAACGTTAAACATTTTATAAATTCCCATGGTTGTTGTTTGTTGTTTTCCTTTGCTAGTTATTTCTCCTAGCTGGACTAACCTTTATATGAGTCCTAGCTTTATTATCTACTCTGTACGCACCAAAAGCTTCTTTCTTTTGTCTCAAATTCATTCATTCATTGAAATCCATCTTCAGCAATATCCCCTTTTTCTGAGACCATGCAACCTATTTTAAATTTCCCCTATGAGTGGAAATATCCTCTCGTCAAGCCCCCTCATAATCTTATACGTTTCGATAAGATCACCTCTCATCCTTCTGAATTCCAATGAGTAGAGGCCCAACCTCCTCAACCTTTCCTCATAAGTCAACCCCCTCATCTCCGCAATCAACCGAGTGAACCGTCATCATTGTGAACCTCATATCATGCTACCTTCCTTGTTCGAGTAGCAACACATTGACTGAGAAACAGTCCTGAATATACTGCAAAGAAGTCCCCTTTATAACATTTTCTCTCACCCACTATTTTTGGATAATTAAGAACCTCCGACAATTACAGCTCTATTGTCAATGTATGTCTCTAGTGTGTCAAAGTTCACCCTTGATTTCTTCTTCTCCTCAGTTTTGGCAGTCAACAACGCAAGTTCCAATGGAATCGCTCATCTCTTGCTATTCTCTACTCAATCCAAAAAGAATTCTGTATGGACCACTTCTCTATTTAGAGCCTCTAATTAACACCATTATCTCTCCTTTTGTGATCTTTTCCAGATACATTTGATTGCCAATCCTCCCAGCCACACCCACATTTCAATTATTGCTATTATGTCCTGATTTTGTATTTTAATCAATTATATAGTGCCTTTAACGTACTAAAACCCAAGGCATTTCACAGGAAAGAAAGCCTCATGTTTATATAGCACCTTTCATGACCACCTCAAAGCACTTTACAGCCAATGAAGTACTTTTGGAGTGTGTTAACTGTTGTAATGTGGGAAACGCGGCAGCAAGCTCCCATAAACAGCAATGTGATAATGACCAGATAGCCTGTTTTTTTATGTTGATTGAGGGATAAATATTGGCCAGGTTGGGGCCATAAAAGGAGCAGTGAGTGGCGGCCATGGGCAGCATGGAGGCATACTACTCCAGGGAGCAGCACGAGCTGGTGCAGGAGGGCGGCGGCTGTGAAGAGTGATGTCATCAAGGTCCAGGGCAGTGATTGGAGCGTGGTCTGGCACAGCAGGAGTGGCGAGAGATTGTACAGGGACGCGATCGGGGCCCAGGGGAACCGTGAGTTCGGGGCCAGGGGCCCAGGGGCAGCACAGCCCAGCCCACACTGCGATATGTGCGTGCACTAGGTCCGTGCAGCAGAGCTGGTCTCCAGTCGTCCTGGTTAATCCTTCCCACTGGATCAAGACCGAGCTCTGTCAAGACCATGGTGTGCAAAGGCCACCACACATTAAAAAAATCCACGCACAGGCATCTTCCATCCTTCAGGATGTAGTTCGGGTCCTTCATTGAAACACCCGTGAACTCATCCCTTTTTGGCGTGGAAACAAGTCATCCTCGTTTCGAGGGACTGCCTATGATAGCCAAGACATAAGAACATAAGAATTAGGAACAGGAGTAGGCCATCTAGCCCCTCAAGTCTACTCCGCCATTCAATAAGATCATGGCTGATCTGGCCGTGGACTCAGCTCCACTTACCCGCCCGCTCCCCGTAACCCTTAATGATTAAAAATCTATCTATCTGTGACTTGAATACATTCAATGAGCTAGCCTCAACTGCTTCCTTGGGCAGAGAATTCCACAGATTCACAACCCTCTGGGAGAAGAAATTCCTTCTCAACTCGGTTTTAAATTGGCTCCCCTGTATTTTGAGATTGTGCCCCCTAGTTCTAGTCTCCCCGACCAGTGGAAACAACCTCTCTGCCTCTATCTTGTCTATCCCTTTCATTATTTTAAATGTTTCTATAAGATCACCCCTCATCCTTCTGAATTCCAACGAGTAAAGACCCAGTCTACTCAATCTATCATCATAAGGTAACCCCCTCATTTCCGGAATCAGCCGAGTGAATCGTCTCTGTACCCTCTCCAAAGCCAGTATATCTTCCTTAAGTAAGGTGACCAAAACTGCATGCAGTACTCCAGGTGCGGCCTCACCAATACCCTGTACAGTTGCAGCAGGACCTCCCTGCTTTTGTACTCCATCTCTCTCTCAATGAAGGCCAACATTCCATTCGCCTTCCTGATTACCTGCTGCACCTGCAAGCTAACTTTTTGGGATTCATGCACAAGGACCCCCAGGTCCCTCTGCACCGCAGCATGTTGTAATTTCTCCCCATTCAAATAATATTCCCTTTTACCGTTTTTTTCCCCAAGGTGGATGACCTCACACTTTCCGACATTGTATTCCATCTTCCAAACCTTAGCCCATTCACTTAACCTATCCAAATCTTTTTGCAGCCTCTCTGTGTCCTCTACACAACCCACTTTCCCACTAATCTTAGTGTCATCTGCAAATTTTGTTACACTACACTCTGTCCCCTCTTCCAGGTCATCTATGTATATTGTAAACAGTTGTGATCCCAGCACCGATCCCTGTGGCACACCACTAACCACCGATTTCCAACCCGAAAAGGACCCATTTATCCCGACTCTCTGCTTTCTGTTAGCCAGCCAATTCTCTATCCATGCTAATACATTTCCTCTGACTCCGCGTACCTTTATCTTCTGCAGTAAACTTTTGTGTGGCACCTTATCGAATGCCTTTAGGAAATCTAAATACACCACATCCATCGGTACACATCTATCCACCATGCTCGTTATATCCTCAAAGAATTCCAGTAAATTAGTTAAACATGATTTCCCCTTCATGAATCCATGCTGCGTCTGCTTGATTGCACTATTCCTATCTAGATGTCCCGCTATTTCTTCCTTAATGATAGCTTCAAGCATTTTCCCCACTACAGATGTTAAACTAACCGGCCTATAGTTACCTGCCTTTTGTGAGGCCACACCTGGAGGGGCAGTACTGAGGGAGTGCAGCACTGTCGGAGGGGCAGTACTGAGGGGGACTGCACTGTCGGAGGGGCAGTACTGAGGGAGTGCAGCATTGTCGGAGGGGCAGTATTGAGGGAGGACTGCACTGTCGGAGGGGCAGTACTGAGGGAGCACCGCACTGTTGGAGGGGCAGTACTGAGGGAGGACTGCACTGTCGGAGGGGCAGTACTGAGGGGGACTGCACTGTCGGAGGGGCAGTACTGAGGGAGTGCAGCACTGTCGTAGGGGCAGTACTGAGGGAGGACTGCACTGTCGGAGGTGTTGTCTTCCGGATGAGACATTAAATCGAGGCCCCGCCTGCTCTCTCAGACGGACGTAAAAGATCCCATGGCACTATTTCGAAGAGTGGGGGATCTTGCCAATACTTATCCCTCAATCAACATAACAGAAACGGATTAATGGGTCATTATCACATTTCTGTGGGAGCTTGCTGAGCACAAATGGGCTGCCGCGTCCCCCACATTACAACAGTGACTACACTCCAAAATTACTTAATTGGCTGTAAAGCGCTTTGAACCGTCCAGTGGTCGTGAAAGGTGCTTTAGAAATCTAAGTCTTTCTTTCTTTCTTATAACTGGGCTCAAACAACAAAGCAGTTTCAAACTAACTACCCATCAGCACTGAACTCTAGTCAGTGACCTCTCGCTTGGAGCAATCTGCTGGGATTTTCTCTGCGAACACTTACCAATCTGGTCGGTCTGGTCCCGGGCCACTCTCTGTTACCGCATCGAACACCTGCTGAGGATAAACTCGCTTCCTTACCTTCTCAGCAAAGACTCGCAGTCAGACGCTAAGATGCGGAGCACAGGTGAGCTTTGCTATGTACCTAACCTGTGTTGTACCTGGTCCAACATGTCTAGATGGTGGGAGATGGCTGGGATGAAGTTCTGCTGCCACGCTCCCTGCCTGTGCTCACCAGCTAGACTCGCATTATGACAAATGTCCCATTTGGATGATGTTAGCGGTTAGCTGTCAGCCTTCATGGAGCTGTATCCCAGAGATTGTGGGCCCACGATCATGGCTGCAAATCTCAGGGCGGATAGAGGTCGCTGCTGAAAAGTGCATGTATGTGTATGTGTGCAGATGTATATATTTAATTCGTCCGTGGGATGTGAGCATCGCTGGTAAAACCAGCATTTATTGCCCATCCCTAATTGCCCTTGAGAAAGTGGTGGTGAGCCACCGCCTTGAACCACTCCAGTCCTTCTGGTGAAGGTGCTCCCACAGCTCTGTTAGGGAGGTAGTTGCAGGATTTTGACCCAGCAATGATGAAGGAACAGCTGATATATTTCCAAGTGAGAACGTTGATTACTCAGAGGGGAACGTGGTGGAGGGAGTGAATGTTTAAGGTGGTGGTCGGGCTGCTTTGTCCTGGATGGTTTCGAGCATCTTGAGTGTTGTTGGAGCTGCACTCATCCAGGCAAGTGGAGAGTGTTCCGTCACACTCCTGACTTGTAAATGGTGGACAGGCTTTGGAGAGTCAGTGAAGAGATCGCAAAGTTTCTGTTTAAAGAATGCACTCAGTTGAATATTTTGTGGATTTTATGGGATCACCTTGTACAGATATGTGAAAAAATTCTTTTGTTCAAACTCCAGAGACCGCATGGCAGTTAGCTGTGACAAAGGAACTGTCGGACATCCAGAACGGGTTCGCCCACCAGTCACAGCTGAAGGAAGGGGGGCCGTGAATATTGACAAAAGAGCTGTCGGCCAAGAAGGGGGGGGCCATTGACAAAGCCACTCTAATATGCAAAAGCACTTCTCATCCCCGTCTCAGAAGGAAAACAGAAACAATGAACCCACCAGCCTGGCCAGCCAAGGAGGAGCCGGGTGTTTCCCAACAAAAAGACTGAGAGAGTTGCCCAGATTAAGGGCCATCGGCCCAATCCATGGCTGGGCTGACACCTGAAGAGTGGTCACTTGGCCAAGATGACCTGACCTCTGTGAGGGCCGCGTGTTCAGAATAGGAAGGAGGGGATAGGGAAGAAAACTAGAAATAAAGAACCAACTGGGCAGGGAGACCTCACCAAATAAAAAGATAAAGAAAATGTGAAAAGAAAATAAATCCCTTTTCACAGTGATTCAATACATCGGCAGGACATCCCAACCCGTAGGTGACTTGTTGAACTGCAGTCACTGATATGCAGACAGCAAGATCCCACGAGCAGCGAATGAACTATTTTTGGCACTGGTGGCTATGGGAAGAATGTTGGACAAGGTTGACTGTTGAGGGCAAAAAAAACCAAGGTAACGGTTAGAGTGTTTCCAGTGTAGCTAGGCTGAGAGACGGAGAGTCTATACCTTCTGGAGTTTATTAGAATGAGATGTGATCTGATTGAAACATATAAAATCTAGGGACTTACAGGGGAGGATTAAGAAAAAAAGGGACGCTTATGTCATATACCAACGGCTAAATACTTCAGAATCTTTAGAGCAATATAGAAAGTTAAGAGGCAAAATTAAAAAGGGTATTAGGAATACTGAGAGAGCACGAGAAATTCTGGGCCAGTAAAATTAAGGAAAACCCCAAGATGTCCTATAAATATATTAAGAGTAAGAGGGTAACTAAAGAAAGGGTAGGGCCTATTAGAGACCATGAGGGTAATCTTTGTGTGGCGGCGGAAGATGTTGGTTGGGTTCTTGACGAATACTTTGCATCTGTTTTCATAAAGGCAAGGGGTGATGCAGATACTGCTATCGAGGAGGTGTGTGATATTCTGGATGAAATAAATATAGTGAGAGAGGAAGTATTAAGGGGTTTAGCAGCTTTGAAACTAGATAAGTCCCCAGGCCCGGATGAAATGCATCCCAGGCTGTTGAGTGAAGTAAAAGAAAAAATAGCAGAGGCCTTGACCATCATTTTCCAGTCCTCTTTGGATCTGGGCATGGTGCCGGAGGATTGGAGGACTGCTAATGTAGTATCCTTGTTTAAGAAGGGAGAAAGGGATAGGCCAAGTAATTACAGCTCTGTCAGCCTAACCTCAGTGGTGGGAAAATTATTGGAAAAAATCCTGGCAGGATAAATCTGCATTTGGAAAGGCAAGGATTAATTATGGACAGTCAGCACAAATTTGTTAAGGGAAGATCATGTCTGACTAACCTGATTGAATTTTTTGAGGAGGTAACTAAGAGGGTCAATGAGGATACTGCGTATGTAGTAGTATATTTGGACTTTTGATAAGGTCCCACATGGTAGATTGGTCATGAAGGTTAAAGGCCATGGTAGCCAATGTAGCCCCACTTTTTAAAAGAGGGAGAAAACAGGGAATTATAGGCCGGTCAGCCTGACATCAGTAGTGGGTAAAATGATGGAATCAATTATTAAGGATGTCATAACTGCGCATTTGGAAAGAGGTGACATGATAGGTCCAAGTCACAATGGATTTGTGAAAGAGAAATCATGCTTGACAAATCTTCTGGAATTTTTTGAGGATGTTTCCAGTAGAGTGGACAAGGGAGAACCAGTTAATGTGGTGTGTTTGGACTTTCAGAAGGCTTTCGACAAGGTCCCACACAAGAGATTAATGTACAAAGTTAAAGCACATGGGATTGGGGTAGTGTGCTGACGTGGATTGAGAACTGGTTGTCAGACAGGAAGCAAAGAGTAGGAGTAAATGGGTACTTTTCAGAATGGCAGGCAGTGACTAGTGGGGTACCGCAAGGTTCTGTGAAAGGGGCCCCAGCTGTTTACATTGTACATTAATGATTTAGACGAGGGGATTAAATGTAGTATCTCCAAATTTGCGGATGACACTAAGTTGGGTGACAGTGTGAGCTGCGAGGAGGATGCTATGAGGCTGCAGAGTGACTTGGATAGGTTAGGTGAGTGGGCAAATGCATGGCAGATGAAGTATAATGTGGATAAATGTGAGGTTATTCCACTTTGGTGGTAAAAACTGAGACAATTATCTGAATGGTGACAGATTAGGAAAAGTGGAGGTACAACGAGACCTGGGTGTCATGGTACATCAGTCATTGAAGGTTGGCATGCAGGTACAGCAGGCAGTTAAGAAAGCAAATGGCATGTTGGCCTTCATAGCGAGGGGATTTGAGTACAGGGGCAGGGAGGTGTTACTACAGTTGTACAGGGCCTTGGTGAGGCCACACCTGGAGTATTGTATAGTTTTGGTCTCCTAACGTAAGGAAGGACATTCTTGCTATTGAGGGAGTGCAGCGAAGGTTCACCAGACTGATTCTCAGGATGGCGGGACTGACCTATCAAGAAAGACTGGATCAACTGGGCTTGTATTCATTGGAGTTCAGAAGAATGAGAGGGGATCTCATAGAAACGTTTAAAATTCTGACGGGCTTAAACAGGTTAGATGCAGGAAGAATGTTTTCGATGTTGGGGAAGTCCAGAACCAGGGGTCAGTCTAAGGATAAGGAGTAAGCCATTTAGGACCGAGATGAGGAGAAACTTCTTCACCCAGAGAGTGGTGAACCTGTGGAATTCTCTACCACAGAAAGTTGTTGAAGCCAATTCACTATATTCAAAAAGGAGTTAGATGTAGTCCTTACTACTAGGGGGATCAAGGGGTATGGCGAGAAAGCAGGAATGGGGTACTGAAGTTGCATGTTCAGCCATGAACTCATTGAATGGTGGTGCAGGCTAGAAGGGCCGAATGGCCTACTCCTGCACCTATTTTCTATGTTTCTATAAGAGCAGGGAGGTTATGCTTAAATTGGATAATACTTTGGTTAGGCCACAGCTGGAGTACTGCGTGCAGTTCTGGTCGCCATATTATAGGAAGGATGTGATTGCACTGGAGAGGGTGCAGAGGAGATTTACTAGGATGCAGCCTGAAATGGAGAATCTTAGTTATGAGGACAGATTGGATAGGCTGGGTTTGTTCTCATTGGAACAGAGGAAGTTGAGAGATCTCATCGAGGTGTACAAAATATTGAGGGGCCTGGACATAGTGGATAGTAAGGGTCTATTTCCATTGGTGGAGGGGTCTATTACGAGGGGGAGTAGTTTTAAAATGGTTGTTGGAAGGTTTAGAGGAGATTTGAGGGGGGCTTCTTTACTCAGAGGGTTGTGGGAATCTGGAACTCGCTGCCTGGAAGTGATGGACGCAGAAACCCTCAGCACTTTAAAGAGATGGTTGGATGGGCACTTAAAGTGCAGTAACCTGCAGGGCTGGTAATTGGGATTAGACTAGATGACCTTTTGTTGGATGGCACAGATATAATGGTAAGTACTGCAGGGAATAGAATATGGCGAGGGTGATCTATTGTGAGGTTATCTACTTTGGTGGTAAAAACAGAGAGACAGACTATTATCTGAATGGTGACAGATTAGGAAAAGGGGAGGTGCAACAAGACCTGGGTGTCATGATACATCAGTCATCGAAGGTTGGCATGCAGGTACAGCAGACGGTTAAGAAAGCAAATGGCATGTTGGTGTTCATAACGAGGGGATTTGAGTACAGGGGCAGGGAGGTGTTACTACAGTTGTACAGGGCCTTGGTGAGGCCACACCTGGAATAGTGTGTACAATTTTGGTCTTCTGACTTGAGGAAGGACATTCTTGCTATTGAGGGAGTGCAGCGAAGGTTCACCAGACTGATTCCCGGGATGGCGGGACTGACATATCAAGAAAGACTGGATCAACTGGGCTTGTATTCACTAGAGTTCAGAAGAATGAGAGGGGATCTCATAGAAACGTTCAAAATTCTGACGGGTTTAAACAGGTTAGATGCAGGAAGAATGTTCCCAATGTTGGGGAAGTCCAGAACCAGAGGTCATAGTCTAAGGATAAGGGGTAAGCCATTTAGGACCGAGATGAGAAGAAACTTCTTCACCCAGAGTGGTGAACCTGTGGAATTCTCTACCACAGAAAGTTGTTGAGGCCAATTCACTAAATATATTCAAAAAGGAGTTAGATGTAGTCCTTACTACTAAGGGGATCAAGGAGAAAGCAGGAATGGGGTACTGAAATTGCATGTTCAGCCATGAACTCATTGAATGGCCTACTCCTGCACCTATTTTCTATGTCGATCTCTTGATGGGTCGGAGAGGAATTTTTTCTCCCTAAATTGGCCTGGGTTTTTATCTGTTTTTTTGCCTCTCCCAGGAGATCACTTGGCTCCGGTGGAGTGGAGTGTAGATGTTTTCAGTATAAGGGGTATTGCAGTTGTGTGGGGCGGACTGGTTGGGCTGGGTGCTCTTTGCCTTTCCGTCATTGTTCATGGGTTTATATGTAACTTTAGGGCTGCTGACCAAGGGCCATGGGGCTCTTTGTTGGCCTGCGCAGACATGATGGGCCAAAATCGCCTCCTTCTGCTCTGTAAATGCTGGGGAGTCTAGATCCAGGGGGCACAGTCTCAGAATAAGGTGTCGGACATTTCGGACCGAGATGAGGAAAAATGTCTTCACTCACTTTGGAATTCTTTACCCCGGAGGGCTGTGGAGGCTCAGTCGTTGAGTACATTGATGGTTGAGAGCAAGAGAGGTTTGGACTCCGGGGGAATGGAGGGATATGGGGATCAGGAGGGAAAGTGGAATTGAGGTCGAAGGTCAGCCATGATTTCATTGATCAGTGGAGCAGGCTCAAGGGGCTGACTGCTGCTCCTATTTATTATGTTCCTATGTCCTGGGGGAATACGAGTTTCAGACGACCACGACTGGCGGCCAGCTTGTTAAGATGGCATTGGAAAAGTAGCAAAGAAAACTTGCAGGAGGGGCCCCGCGAAGTGCGATCTATCGGTCCCGCGACACCATTCAGCAATCAAACAGTAACAGCTTCTAATGCCATGTCTTTGTTCAAACTGGCAGCACAGTGCTTAGAACAGACAGTTACAACATAAAGTTACAGCTTTTAAGACAAGGTGATGGAACGAGCCATTGGAAGGCACCCAAACAGTGTCCTTCGCTAAAGGGGACCGTCCTTCCCAACACAAGTGCAAGAGTTTATTTACAGGAACCAGTGTTGCCACTAGGATAGCGGGAAGAGCTTGCCAAAGCGTTTCATGTACGCTGAAATACTTCTAAGTGCAGTGACTGTTTGTGGGTGTAGGTGGCAGGCAGTCTGCGCACACACACACCCCATCAAAGATAGCAATGAAAGAAATGACCAGCGAAATTGCTGTTGGTTGAGGGACGAAGGTTGACGAGGGCACCATACTCCCTTTATTTTTAAATAATGGAGCTGGGATCATTTATGTCCACCCGAGAGAACGGACGGGGCCTCGGTTTAACATTTCATTCGAAGGACGGCGCCTCCGACAGTGCAGCACTCCCTCGGTACTGGCACTGGGGGTGTCAGCCCGGATGATGGGCTCACGTCTGTGGAGTGGAGGCTCGAATGCACAACAGTGCAAGTCAGAGGTGTATTACCCACTGAGTCACAGCCAGACGTTTGAAGAGTAAGCTTTGGTTGGATGTCCACTTGAACCATGAACAATATCTAGGAGAATTTATAGCTTCCAGACTTGGATTGTGCCTGGAGAGCATTTTATATAATACTTGGGTGGCAGTGATGGGAATGATTTGAACTGATGAATTAAGACTAGCATATTAAAGTGCACATGACTAGCACCAACAGACTAAATACACCTAGCGACAACACTGGGAAGCAAGGTGCAAATCGTATCAAATTAAAGAGAGAAGCTAACTATTGGTCATCAAATACTCGAAGTAGCCTTGGGTGGGGTGGGTCAAAGCTGAAGCTACAAGCTGACCCTCAGTCTTCAGCCTTCTCCTCTCTTCCTTCTTCTGTTAATCTTCACCCTACCCTCCTGAAGGGGGCTCGTGGGATATGGTTCCAGGACCCAGCAAACACCAGTACCACATTGAGATGGCTGTGGTTTATGCGCAAGTCTAGACGGCTGAGTATTGACAGGATATTCGCATAGCAAGTAACAGTTAACGTTCAATGCTGTCCTTACCGAATGTGAGTGCACACACACAACACTCAGACAGACACACACACGCACACAACACTCACCCAACACACAGAGACACACACCCAACACATACTCTGATACTGACACACACACACATACAGTATCTAGCAACCCCTCCCGGAATGATCAGGAATAGGAACCTCCACTTTCTTACCCGGGACGCCAAAGCCAGTCATGACGACTCAGCTTCAGGCTCTGTTCGATGTTGACTCACAGTGCCAGGAACTGGGCTTGGCTCTTCCAGACTGTGGGTACGCAACAGGCGAGAGCAGAGACTTGGTCACTCGCTGCTCTCCAGGCGCCCGAACCCATTAACGGGGCGGGTGTAAAGTTAACGGGCAGGTAGCAGTCATACACTGCAGTCACCTTCTTAAAGCGGAACCGTTAGAACGCAGCGGAGTCCCTGGGCAAGGGGTGGTCAACACCAGGGGTCCTAGGAAATCTATCATGCGAGGGCTGAGTGGGCGAGACACAGCCCTTTCACCTCTGGAAAACTGGGTTCGAATCCAGCCCAGACAGCGGGAGGGGGGTGAAAGTGCTCGCCCGCTGGTTCGAGGTCGGGCAGTCTCAGCCACAATCCCAGGGGCTGAAACAAAATGAACTGAGAATCCCGCCCGACAGGCCGGAGAGCGGTGCGCAGTACACGTGTTGCTCTTCCGAGGTCGGGCTAGGACAGGAGCTTTATGCCGCTGGGCCAAATGGGTGTGTTTCTGTGCTGTAAAATTCTCTGTATTCCAGCAAACGGGTAATGCTTGACGCCGGCCCGGGTGTCTGAGACAGGAAGGTGTTCCACTCCCCCCGGAACGAACATTCCTCACCTCACCGACACTTTGCCAATTATCCCTCCTGCTAACTCCTGCTCCACAACAAACAGTCGCACTCTTCGGTAGCCAGGAGGTTATCACAGCCGTAAACCTGCCCTCATTCAAAAGCAAAGAAGCTCATGCTGAACCTTTATAAATCACTGCTTAGGCCCCAGCTGGAGTATTGTGTCCAATTCTGGGCAGAGCACTTTAGGAAGGATGTGAAGGCCTCGGAAAGGATTTACTGGGATGGTACCACGGATGAGCGACTTCAGTTTTGTGGAGAGACTGGAAGAGAAGGGATTAGAGTTCAGAAGAATGAGGGGCGATCTTATTGAAACATAAGATAATGAGGGGGCTCAACAAGGTGGATACAGAGAGGATATTTCCACTTATAGGGGAAACTAAAACTGGGGGACATAGTTTCAGAATAAGGGGCCACCCATTTAAAACTGAGATGAGGAAGAATTTCTTCTCTCAGAGGGTTGTAAATCTGTGGAATTCTCTGTCCCAGAGAACTGTGGAGGCTGGGTCATTGAATATATTTAAGGCGGAGATAGACAGATCTTTGAGCGATAGGAGAGTGAAGGGTTATGTGGAGCGGGCAGGGAAGTGGACCTGAGACCATGATCAGATCAGCTATGATCTTATTGAATGGAGGAGCAGGCTCGAGGGGCCGAATGGCCTACTCCTGCTCCTATTTCTTATGTTTATTGTTCTCCTTAGAGCAGAGAGGGTTAAGGGGAGATTTAAGAGAGATGTTCAAAATTATGAGGGGTTTTGATAGCGTAGAACATGAGAACATAAGAAATAGGAGCCAGATTAGGCAATTTGGCCCCTCGAGCCTGCTCCGCCATTCAATAAGGGGAAACTGTTTCCAGTGGCATGGGGGTCGGTAACCAGAGGACAGAGAGTGACGATAATCGGCAAAAGAACCAGAAGGGGAGAGGAGGAGAAATGTTTCTTCGCAGCGAGTTGTTGTGATCGGGAACGCACTGCCTGAAAGGGCGGTGGGAGCAGATTCAATAGTAACTATCAAAGGGGAAACTTAGCAGGACCATGGGGAAAGAGCGGGGGGAGTGGGACTAATTGGATTGCTCTCACAGAGCCGGCACGGACTTGATGGGCCGAATGGCCTCCTTCTGTGCTGCATCATTCTGCGATTCCAACATCTACACCTCTACACTTTTACCAGGCTGGTTGGACCAGGATTATTGTTTGCACCTACCCAGGCTGCATCACCCGCTGCTGCTTTCTTGGCCACATAGATCAGCAAGGGAGCTATTGATGCACAGCACCACGGAATATGGTCAATGCACAGACTTATCTCAACTGAGTACAACAGGTCAGGGCTGGAGAGGGGAGATATGGGGATGGATGACAATCCTGGAGTCTTGCTTGATTTGAGAGAGCAGCGAGTGTTTTTGCCTGAACTTTCCCAAAAGAAATCAAATGCGCAGAGTGTGCGAGATTTTTATTTTGGGTCATTTTTGGGATGTGGGTGTCGCTGGCAAAGCCAGAATTTATTGCCCATCCCTAATTGCCCTTGAGAAGGTGGTGGTGAGCCGCTGCCTTGAACCACTGCAGTCCGTGTGAGGAAGGTGCTCCCACAGAGCTGAAGGAACGGCCGATATATTTCCAAGTCACTCGGAGGGGAACGTGGAGGTGATGGTGTTCCCATGCGCCTGCTGCCCTTGTCCTTCTACGTGGTAGAGGTCGCGGGTTTGGGAGGTGCTGCCGAAGAAGCCTTGGCGAGTTGCTGCAGTGCATCTTGTAGATGGTGCACACTGCAGCCAGGGGGCGCCGGTGGTGGAAGGAATGGGTACAGTCCATGACAGGATCGAGTGTTCAGGGGCTGTGGGAGGACATTAAATGGGTGGGTGGCGTCTATAATAGGTTAGAACCTACATGGGTGTGTGAGAGGCGTGGGTTCGATGGGCTCAATGGCATTTTCTTGTTAGGGACCTTTGAAAAGTCTTATTGAATGCAAAATATTTGCTGAACATTTTGTATCAGGGCAGTTGATATGAGAGTAAGCAGAGAGTGTGACCCCGATACGGAATCTGCCCTGCTAATCACCTGTTTATCTCGCTCATTGAAGTGAGAGATGTTGGCGCTGGTGAAAGGACCACCTCATGTCAACTTCTGACAGGACTGGACAGGTTAGATGCAGGAAGAATGTTCCCGACGTTGGCGAAGTCCAGAACCAGGGGACACAGTCTAAGGATAAGGGGTAGGCCATTTAGGACTGAGATGAGGAGAAACTTCTTCACCCAGAGAGTTGTTAACCTGTGGAATTCCCTGCCGCAGAGAGTTGTTGATGCCAGTTCATTGGATATATTCAAGAGGGAAAGAGGGAGTTAGATGTGGCCCTTACGGCTAAAGGGATCACGGGGTATGGAGAGAAAGCAGGAAAGGGGTACTGAGGGAATGATCAGCCATGATCTTATTGAATGGTGGTGCAGGCTCGAAGGGCTGAATGGCCGACTCCTGCACCTATTTTCTATGTTTCTATGTCTCAGCACCATTAAGATGTCGAGTAGATCTCCGACAGCTAAAGGCCGTAGTGCAGCACATCGCCAATGTGGGAGAGACTATTAAAAGATAACTAGAGGGAGATCAGGAATCAGGAATTCAATGAGGCTAAGTTTTGGTTATATAAAGTCTGCAGATTGTTGGGAGGAAGAGACTGAGAGAAGCAAGGAATTACTTCATGATCTTTACAACTAGCAGATATTTCCACGCCATCAATCTGGGAATACAGGAACAGGAATTAGATCGTGGCTGATCTGTATCTCTCAATTCCATCTACCCGCCTTGGTAAGAATCATCGAAATTTACAGCACGGAAGGAGGCCATTCGGCCCATCGTGTCGGCGCCAGCCGACAAAGAGCTCCCCAGCCTAATCCCACTTTCCAGCTCTCGGTCTGTAGCCTTGTAGGTTGCGGCACTTCAGGTGCACATCCAGCACTTGTTAAATACTATGAGGGTTTCTGCCTCTACCACTCTTTCAGGCAGTGAGTTCCAGACCCCCACCACCGTCTGGGTGAAAAAAATCTCCCCTCAAATCCCCTCTAAACCTTCTACCAATTACTTTAAATCTATGCCCCCTGGTTGTTGACCCCTCTGCTAAGGGAAATAGGTCCTTCCTATCCACTCTATCCAGGCCCCTCATAATTTTATACACCTCAATCAGGTCTCCCCTCAGCCTCCTCTGTTCCAAAGAAAACAACCCCAGCCTATCCAATCTTTCCTCATAGCTAAAATTATCCAGTCCAGGCAACATCCTCGTAAATCTCCTCTGTACCTTCTCCAGTGTAATCACATCTTTCTTGTAATGTGGTGACCAGAACTGCACGCAGTACTCCAGCTGTGGCCTAACCAGTGTTTTATACAGTTCAAGCATAACCTCCCTGCTCTTGTATTCTATGCCTCGACTGATAAAGGCAAGTATTCCGTGTTCCTTCTTAACCACCTTATCTACCTGTCCTGCTACTTTCAGGGATCTGTGGACATGTGTGGGGATAACGCATCCGTGCGTACAATAATTATTACTGAGGTTACATAGAAATTGCAACACAGAAACAGGCCCAATAATTTTCGAACCCTTACTACCCTTGCCCAACACAAATGTACTAATCTCAAGTTTTGAAACCCCCTCCGCCCAGCCTCAACTGCTTTTTGGGGAGCGCACGGGGAAGTGGAACTGAGGCCAAGATCAGATGAGCCATGATCTTATTGAATGGAGAGCAGGCTCAAGGGGCCGAATGGCCGACTCCTGCTCCTGTTGCTTATGTTTTTAATGAGAGAGATGACAATTTCCACTGCCCTTTGTGTGAATAAGGGGCTTGGATTTGAGCAGGGAACCCAGAGGCTAAAAGCCAGCGTCTAACCGACTACGACTAACTGTCCCCTGACATCACGAGTTTGTGTGTTAAATACTGCGCAGTTAAGTGCCCTGGGCACCGTGCCGAGTCTAGGTGCTGTTGGCCTGCTCTTGCTCGAACATGGCCAGGGCCAGCTGGGAGCGAGATGCCAGCCCCTCCAGGTTGCTGAGCAGGCAGCGGTGGTACACCTCCTCGCTCAGCCGGGGGTTGCAGGTGCGGTGGCTGTACTTCTGCACCAGGGCGGGCTCCACCGGCCGGAAGATGTGCAGGCCCGAGTACTTGATGAACACGTCGTACACCTCCATGCTCTCCAGCAGTTCGTCGTTGTCCAAGATGTCGGCCGCCATGGCGGTGCGGGCCGCCATGTAGTCCGAGTTGAAGAAGCAAGCCTCGGCGAAGACCCGCCGGTCAAAGTGGCCGTCCTTGAGGAACTCAGCCGAGGAAGGGGTCTGTTGCTCCCGGTACAGCACGGCGGGGTTGTACTCCTGGAAGTGCAGCGGGAAGAAGACCTGCCAGTTGTTGATGGTGTTCATGCGGCAGCGGTTGAGGAACTCGCCATTGAGCTCCGTCCAGACGCCAGCCATGAAGAACAGGGTGTCGACCGGGTGCTTCTTGGAGATGATGTCCATGATCTTGACCTGGGACGGCACGTCCGTCTTGACGCTGATCCAGGGGATCTTCACATCCGGATAGCGCTTCTCCAGGTCGGCGATGGCGGACTTGACCCCGGCGAACACGTCGTTCTGGCTCACCCGCTGCGCGTCGAAGGGGTCGTAGACAAAGAGGAAGGTCAGCAGGGCGTTGTCGTGCAGGTCCAGGGCGTTCATGGAGTAGGCGTCCAGGAAGTTGCCCACGTAGTCCTGCTCGTGCACAGTCAGTGGCAGGATGACCTGCACCCGGGTGGCCTCGGTCACGTATGGCATGGGGATAATCTCCACACTGCCCAGCGGCCGCAGCAGGCTGACCCGCTTGGCAATGGCCCGGCTGTGGCCCTTCTGGGTGTGGGCCTCCAGCGCCAAGTCCAGCATGTACTCCATGCCCCGCGTCGGGTCAAAGCGCCGGTAGCCGTTGAGCAGCTGCCGCTTGCGGAAGCGCAGCAGGGGCTGGTACTTGTCGTTTAGCTGCTGCACGGCCGTCTCGATGATGTTGCTGATGTCCGCCTTGTTGATGCCGTGGAGCTCGCACTTGGGGGCCCCCTCGACGCACGAGTAGATCTGCTCCTCCGTGAAGTAGTCCCAGTTTATCACCTCAAAGCGGGTTTTGGGTTTGAAGGGCGGATTGATGCCGATCGGCCAGGATGCTCCCGCTTCCCCTTCTGGGGTCAGCTTACTCAGGTTCTTTATTTCCACCTACAACACACACCATAAAAAGATTAGTGCTCGAGCAACAACTTGTATTTATATAGCGCCTTTAACGCAGTGAAACATCCCAAGGCGCTTCACAGGAGATAAAACAATTTAACGGCGCGCCGCATAAGTAGAAATTTGCGCAGGTGACCAAAAGCTTGGTCTGTTTTAAGGAGCGTCTTGAAGGAGGAAAGAGAGGTAAGAGAGATTTAGGGAGGGAGTTCCAGAGCATGGGGCCCAGGCAACAGAAGGCACAGCCACCAATTGTGGAGCGATTATAATCAGGGGTGCACGAGGGCAGAATTAGAGGAGCACAGACATCTCGGGGGGGGGGAGCGGAGTTGTGGGGCTGGAGGAGATTCATCATATCAGAGGCAGTCCCTCGGAATCGAGGAAGACTTGCTTCCACTCTAAAAGTGAGTTCTCAGGTGACTGAACAGTCCAATACGGGAATTACAGTCTCTGTCACAGGTGGGACAGACAGTGGTTGAAGGAAAGGGTGGATGGGACTAAATGTTGCAATTTATTAAGGTGGCTTTGAGGGTGTCCTTGAAACGTTGGAGATTATAGAGATAGGGAGGAGCGAGGCCATGGAGAGGTTTGAAAATAAGGATGAGAATTTTGAAATCGAGGCATTGCTTAACTCAATGTAGGTCAGCGAGCACAGGAGTGATGGGTGAGCGGGATTGGTGCGAGTTAGGACACGGGGCAGCGAGCACAGGGGGTGATGGGTGAACGGGATTGGTGCGAGTTAGGACACGGGGCAGCGAGCACAGGGGGTGATGGGTGAGCGAGACTTGGTGTGAGTTAGGACATGGGGCAGTGAGCACAGGGGGTGATGGGTGAGCGGGACTCGGTGCGAGTTAGGACACGGGGCACAGGGGGTGATGGGCGAGCGGGACTCAGTGCGAGTTAGGACATGGGGCAGTCGAGTTTTGGATCACCTCTGGTTTTAATTATTGAGAAACCCAGGTGATGGATGGAGGGGCGGGGTGAAGGACGGCACCAAGGTCATACAAAGAGACGGACAGAAGAGCCAAGTCAGGAAGCGTTGGTTTGGTGACGAAAGCTCGAGATGTTCTCGTATCTTTACACCCTTCCCTTGGAGAAGTGTGTTACGTGGTGAGAATATTCGGCGGGTGATTGTCAGTCTGACAGGGTGCCAAGGTTAATCTTTTCGTATGTGGATCCTTTTCACTGGGAGAAGTGTGAAGTATGGAAGGATGGAGCTTTGATAGAGTACACTGGGAGAAACTGTTTCTGCTGGCAAGAGAGCCAGAAACCAGAGGACACAGATTTAAGGTCATTGGCAAAAAAGCTGTGGTGGGCGGGCGGCCGGTGGCAGAGACGAGAATTCCTTTTGCTCAGCAAGTTGTGATCAGGAATGTACTGTCTGAAAGGGTGTAGGAAGCAGATTCAATCGTAACTTTCCAAAGGGAAGTGGATAAATACTTGAAAATGAGAGATTTGCCGGGCTGTGGGGAAAGATCAGGGGGCGTGGGACTGATTGGATTGCTCTTACCACAGAGCTGGTACAGACCCGATGGGCCGAATGGCCGTCTCCTGCACTGTATGAATCTATGATTCCATGAGTTCAGAGGGCCACCAGTCGATAAAATGTAAAGAAAGATGAAAGGTTGCGACAGGGAGGTTGCAGGTGAGAGGCAATTGCTCCTTGCTGCCGATTCAGCGATTAATGAAGCACTGGATCATCTCTACCAGCGCCCAAGTGCTGCAATACGGAGTCACAGAGACTAGCAAAGGTCCAGACTTAACCCCCTGGTCTGTGCTGGCAAAGCCACATTTAATGTCCAGTTCTGGTTGCCCCGACAACCGAGTGGCTTGTTGAGAGTTCAATGGGGAATTTCAAAAGAAATAGGAACGGGAATAGGCCGTACAATCCCTCGAGCCTGCTCCGCCATTCAATAAGATCATGGCTGATCTGATCATGGACTCAGCTCCACTTCCCTGCCCGCTCCCCATAACCCTTTATTCCCTTATCACTCAAAAATCTGTCTATCTCCACCTTAAATATATTCAATGACCCAACCTCCACAGCTCTCTGGGGCAGAGAATTCCAGATTTACAACCCTCAGAAGAAATTCCTTCTCATCTCAGTTTTAAATGGGCAGCCCCTTATTCTAAGACTATGTCCCCTAGTTTTAGTTTCCCCTATCAGAGGAAATATCCTCTGCATCCACCTTGTCGAGACCCCTCATTATCTTGTATGTTTCAATAAGATCACCTCTCATTTTTCTAAATTCCAATGAGTAGAGGCCCAACCTACTCAACCTTTCATCCTCAACCCCCTCATCTCCGGAATTAACCTAGTGAACCTTCTCTGAACAGCCTCCAATGCAAGTATATCCTTCCTTAAATACGGAGACCAGAACTATACGCAGTACTCCAGGTGTGGTCTCATCAATACCCTTTACAGTTGTAGCAGGACTTCCCTGCTTTTATACTCTATCCCCCTTGCAATAAAGGCCAACATTCCATTTGCCTTCCTGATCACTTGCTGTACCTGCAGACTAACTTTTTGTGTTTCATGCACAAGGACCCCCAAGAGTCTCTGAACTACTGCATTTTGTAATATCTCTCTATTTAAATAAAAATGTGCTTTTTTATTTTTCCTGCCAAAGTGGATAACCTCACTTTTTCCCACATTATACTCCATCTGCCAAATATTTGCCCACTCACTTAGTCTGTCTATATCCCTTTGCAGATTTGTTGTGTCCTCCTCACAATTTGCTTTCTCACCCATCTTTCTATCATCAGCAAACTTGTCTACATTACACTCAGTCCCTTCATCCAAATCATTAATATAAATTGTAAATAGTTGAGGCCCCAGCACCGATCTCTGTGGCACCCCACGAGTTACCGTTTGCCAACCGGAAAAGGGTAACCCATTCATCCCGACTCTCTGTTTTCCATTAGTTAGCCAATCCTCTATCCATGCTAATATATTATCCATGAGCTCTTATCTTGTGCAGTAACCTTTTATGTGGCACCTTATCGAATGCCTTCTGGAAATCCAAATACACCACATCCACTGGTTCCCCTTTATCCACCCTGCTCGTTACATCCTCAAAGAACTCCAGTAAATTTGTCAAACATGATTTCCCTTTCATAAAACCATGCTGACTCTGCTTGACTATTATGTTTTTCCAAATATCCTGCTACTGCTTCCTTGTGTGTATCTGCCGATGAGGACCCTTTGTGATACGGGCAATCTCAATCCAGTGCCATTTGGTCAAGGGGCCTTTAGTGTAGATCTGCCTTTGATTTGGCCCCTAGTATAGCACTCTTGCTCTGAGTCAGAAGGTTGTGGGTTCAAGTCCTACTCCAGGGAATTGAGCACATAAATCTAGGCTGACACTTCAGTGCAGTCTGAGGGAGTGCTACACTGACTGAGGTGCTGTCTTTCAGATGAGTTGTTAAACCGAGGCCCCGTCTGCTCTCCCAAGTGGATGTAAAAGATCCCACGGCACTATTTCAAAGAGGAGCAGGAGGAGTTCTCCCTGGTGTCCTGGCCAATATTTATCCCTCAATCAACGTAAGAAAAACCCCAGATTATCTGGTCATTGTCACATTGCTGTGTGTAGGAACTTGCTGTGCACAAATTGGCTGTGAAGCGCTTTGAGACGTCCGGTGGTTGTGAAAGGCGCTATATAAATGCAAGACTTTCTTTCTTTGCATTGGTTGGCAAACTGGGAGTCACAGCCAAACAGCTGACGCGGGAAATGGAAGATAGTCTCACTGGTGCAGTGAGGGCCCAGTGTTGAGCTGCAACAGAGCAGTGGGGGCTTTATGGCAGATGAAATGTAATGTTGGAAAGTATGAGGTCATGCACTTTGGCTGAAAAAAAATCAAAGAGCAAGTTATTTAAATGGAGAAAGATTGCAAAGTGCCGCAGTACAGCGGGACCTGGGGGTACTGGTGCATGAAACACAAAAGGATAATATGCAGGTACAGCAAGTGATCAGGAAGGCCAATGGTATCTTGGCCTTTATTGCAAAGGGGATGGAGTATAAAAGCAGGGAGGTCCTGCTACAGTTATACAGGGTATTGGTGAGGCCACACCTGGAGTACTGCATGCAGTTTTGGTTTCCATATTTACGAAAGGATATACTTGCTTTGGAGGCAGTTCAGAGAAGGTTCACTAGGCTGATTCCGGGGATGAGGGGGTTGACTTATGAGGAAAAGTTGAGTAGGTTGGGCCTCTACTCATTGGAATCCAGAAGAATGAGAGGTGATCTTATCAAAATTTATAAGATTATGAGGGGGCTTGACGCAGAGAGGATGTTTCCACTGATGGGGAGACTAGAACTAGGGGGCACGATCTTAGAATAAGGGTCCGCCCATTTAAAACTGAGACGAGGAGCTTCCAAAGGTATGTAAAGAGAAAAAGGTTAGTAAAGACAAACGTAGGTCCCTGCAGTCAGAATCAGGGGAAGTCATAACGGGGAACAAAGAAATGGCAGACCAATTGAACAAGTACTTTGGTTCGGTATTCACTAAGGAGGACACAAACAACCTTCCGGATATAAAAGGGGTCAGAGAGTCTAGTAAGAAGGAGGAACTGAGGGAAATCTTTATTAGTCGGGAAATTGTGTTGGGGAAATTGATGGGATTGAAGACCGATAAATCCCCAGGGCCTGATGGTCTGCATCCCAGAGTACTTAAGGAGGTGGCCTTGGAAATAGCAGATGCATTGACAGTCATTTTCCAACATTCCATTGACTCTGGATCAGTTCCTATCGAGTGGAGGGTAGCCAATGAAACCCCACTTTTTAAAAAAGGAAGAGAGCAAACAGGGAATTATAGACCAGTCAGCCTGACCTCAGTAGTAGGTAAAATGATGGAATCAATTATTAAGGATGTCATAGCAGTGCATTTGGAAAGAGGTGACATGATAGGTCCAAGTCAGCATGGATTTGTGAAAGGGAAATCATGCTTGACAAATCTTCTGGAATTTTTTGAGGATGTTTCCAGTAGAGTGGACAAGGGAGAACCAGTTGATGTGGTGTATTTGGATTTTCAGAAGGCTTTCGACAAGGTCCCACACAAGAGATTAATGTGCAAAGTTAAAGCACATGGGATTGGGGGTAGTGTGCTGACGTGGATTGAGAACTGGTTGTCAGACAGGAAGCAAAGAGTAGGAGCAAATGGATACTTTTCAGAATGGCAGGCAGTGACTAGTGGGGTACCGCAAGGTTCTGTGCTGGGGCCCCAGCTGTTTACACTGTACATTAATGATTTAGACGAGGGGATTAAATGTAGTATCTCCAAATTTGCGGATGACACTAAGTTGGGTGGCAGTGTGAGCTGCGAGGAGGATGCTATGAGGCTGCAGAGCGACTTGGATAGGTTAGGTGAGTGGGCAAATGTATGGCAGATGAAGTATAATGTGGATAAATGTGAGGTTATCCACTTTGGTGGTAAAAACAGAGAGACAGACTATTATCTGAATGGTGACAGATTAGGAAAAGGGGAGGTGCAAAGAGACCTGGGTGTCATGGTACATCAGTCATTGAAGGTTGGCATGCAGGTACAGCAGGCGGTTAAGAAAGCAAATGGCATGTTGGCCTTCATAGCAAGGGGATTTGAGAACAGGGGTAGGGAGATGTTACTACAGTTGTACAGGGCCTTGGTGAGGCCACACCTGGAGTATTGTGTACCGTTTTGGTCTCCTAACTTGAGGAAGGACATTCTTGCTATTGAGGGAGTGCAGCGAAGGTTCACCAGACTGATTCCCAGGATGGCGGGACTGACATATCAAGAAAGACTGGATCAACTGGGCTTGTATTCACTGGAGTTCAGAAGAATGAGAGGGGATCTCATAGAAACATTTAAAATTCTGACGGGTTTAGACAGGTTAGATGCAGGAAGAATGTTCCCAATGTTGGGGAAGTCCAGAACCAGGGGTCACAGTCTAAGGATAAGGGGTAAGCCATTTAGGACCGAGATGAGGAGAAACTTCTTCACCCAGAGAGTGGTGAACCTGTGGAATTGTCTACCACAGAAAGTTGTTGAGGCCAATTCACTAAATATATTCAAAAAGGAGTTAGATGTAGTCCTTACTACTAGGGGGATCAAGGGGTATGGCGAGAAAGCAGGAATGGGGTACTGAAGTTGCATGTTCAGCCATGAACTCACTGAAAGGCGGTGCAGGCTCGAAGGGCCGAATGGCCTACTCCTGCACCTATTTTCTATGTCTATGTCTATAAGACAGAACCAAAGTATTTGTTTAATTGGTTCGCCATTTCTTTGTTCCCCATTATAAATTCACCTGAATCTGAAATCCTGAAATTTTTATGTTTCTGTTTCTAAGATTCTGAGGGGAATTAATGGGTAGATGCTGGGAAGATGTTTCCCCCGGGCTGGGGAGTCTAAAACCAGGGGTCACAGCCTCAGGATAAGGGGTCAGCCATTTAGGACTGAGATGAGGAGAAATTTCTTCACTTAGAGGGTGGTGAATGTTTGGAATTCTCTGCCCCAGAGGGCTGTGGATTCTCAGTTGTTGAGTATATTCAAAACAGAGATCGATAGATTTTTGGATAGTAAGGGAATCAAGTGATATGGGGATAGTGCAGGAAAGTGGAGTTGAGGTAGAAGATCAGCCGTGATCTTATTGAGTGGCGGAGCAGGCTTGAGGGGCCGAATGGCCTACTCCTGCTCCTAATGCTCATGTTCTTATAACCACTACACTCCCGTAACCCAGTGTGGGGACTCACTGACCCCAACACGGAGCGGAAAAGGTAAGTGTCCAGGATTGTAACTCCCGATGACTATAAGTGGGACCCTGTCTGCGCACAATCATTCACATGACCGAACTGCCTCTCAACACTCACTACCTACTAGCAGGAGAGTTGGCAACCAGAGGACACAGGTTTAATATAATTGCAAAAGGACCAGGGGCAAGATGAGGGTATGTTTTTTTATACTGAGTGAGTGGTTGTGATCTGGAATGCGTTAGGCAGATTTATTGATGACATTCAAAAGGGAATTGGATAAATACTTGGTGAAAAAATTGCAGGGCTATGGGGAAAGAGCGGGGGCGGGGGGGAACTAATTGGATAAGAACATAAGAATTAGGAGCATACAACCCCTCGAGCCTGCTCCGGCATTCAATAAGATCACGGCTGATCATCGACCTCAACTCTACTTTCCCGCCCGATCTCCATATCCCACGAGTCCAAAATTCTATCGATCTCAGCCTTGATTATATTCAGAGACTTTGAGCCTCCACAGCCCTCTGGGGCAGAGAATTCCAAACATTCACCACCCTCTGAGTGAAGAAATTCCTCCTCATCTCAGTCCTAAATGGCCGACCCCTTACCCTGAGACTGTGTGACCCCTGGTTCTGGACTCTCCAGCCTGGGGGGAAACATCCTCTCAGCACCGAGCTCTTTCAAAGAGCCGGCACAGGCACGATGGGCCGAATAGCCTCCTCCTGTGCAGGAATATTCTATGATCTAGTCTCGCACATGAAGAACAGCGGCATGGGCGGGATATCGAAGGATGGGTGGCACGTGTAGAGCTGTACCCAGGAGGTGGAACTCCAGTGAGGACGGGAGTAAAGCAGATAGAATCTGGAGGATTCAAATCCTTAAAATCCCGTACAATTAAAAAAGGGGAATTGAATTTATTCAGTCTCTGTCAGCCAGAGAGGCCCTCAGAATTATCGAGGCGATCTCCACCCCAACGTTACCTGCAGCTCTCCGATTTCCTGGTACGTTCGCTCGAGCTCCATCTGGCTGAAGCGCCGGTGGAGGCGGTACATCATCGCAGAGTCCGACACCAGGTGCACGGCGAGGGCCTTTCTGAACTCTCCACTGTCCTCCTTATCGGGGTCTGTGTCCTTGGCCAGTTGGAAGGAGCGATAATGCACATCCTGAAACAACAAGCACCTTCTGAGACGCCAGTGCAGGGGAACAGACACTTACATCGGACACCCGATGCCAGCAACACACACCCGCACCAGGAGTAAACATAAGAATAGAAGAAATAGGAGCAGGAGTAGACCATACGGCCCCTCGAGCCTGCTCCGCCATTTAATACGATCATGGCTGATCCGATCATGGACTCAGCTCCACTTCCCTGCCCGCTCCCCATAACCCCTTATCCCTTATCAGTTAAGAAACTGTTTATTTCTGTCTTAAATTTATTCAATGTCCCGGCTTCCACAGCTCTCTGAGGCAGCGAATTCCACAGATTTACAACCCTCAGAGAAGAAATTTCTCCTCATCTCAGTTTTAAATGGGCGGCCCCTTATTCAAAGATCATGCCCTCTAGTTCTAGTCTCCCCCACCAGTGGAAACATCCTCTCTGCATCCACCTTGTCAAGCCCCCTCATAATCTTATAAATTTTGATAAGATCACCTCTCATTCTTCTGGATTCCAATGAGTAGAGGCCCAACCTACTCAACTTTTCCTCATAAGTCAATCCCCTCATCCCCGGAATCAACCGAGTGAACCCTCTCTGAACTGCCTCCAAAGCAAGTATATCCTTTCGTAAATATGGAAACTAAAACTGCACGCAGTACTCCAGGTGTGGCCTCACCAATACCACCCTGTATAACTGTAGCAAGACTTCCCTGCTTATATACTCCATCCCCTTTGCAATAAAGGTCAAGATTCCATTGGCCTTCCTGATCACTTACTGTACCTGCATACTAACCTTTTGTGTTTCATGCACCAGTACCCCCAGGTCCCGCTGTACTGCGGCACTTTGCAATCTTTCTCCATTTAAATAACTTGCTCTTTGATTTTTTTTCAGCCAAAGTGCATGACCTCACACTTTCCAACATTACAGTCCATCTGCCATAAAGCCCCCACTGCTCTGTTGCAGCTCAACACTGGGCCCTCACTGCACCAGTGAGACCATCTTCCATTTCTCGCGTCAGCTGTTCGGCTGTGACTCCCAGTTTGACAACCAATGCAAAGAAAGAAAGTCTTGCATTTATATAGCGCCTTTCACAACCACCGGACGTTGCAAAGCGCTTCACAGCCAATTTGTGCACAGCAAGTTTCCACACACAGCAATGTGACAATGACCAGATAATCGGGGGTTTTTCTTACGTTGATTGAGGGATAAATATTGGCCAGGACACCAGGGAGAACTCCTCCTGCTCCTCTTCGAAATAGTGCCGTGGGATCTTTTACATCCACTTGGGAGAGCAGACGGGACCTCAGTTTAACAACTCATCTGAAAGACAACACCTCAGTCAGTGTAGCACTCCCTCAGCACTGCACTGAAGTGTCAGCCTAGATTTATGTGCTCAATTCCCTGGAGTAGGACTTGAACCCACAACCTTCTGACTCAGAGCGAGTGCTATGCACTGAGCCACAGCTGATACTAGGGGCCAAATCAAAGGCAGATCTACACTAAAGGCCCCTTGACCAAATCGCACTGGATTGAGATTGCCCGTATCACAAAGGGTCCTCATCGGCAGATACACACAACCTTCATTCTCTGTCTGGATTGGATCGGAACACTGGTCCCAGAGGTGAAACACCAGTGTCTGACCCACACTACACAGTCCAGTCCCTCTATTATGGTGTTAATAACAATCGGGTCCCGCAGGATCAATCTGCATCAATCCCAAACTAATCCCGCTCTCTCCCCATAACCCTGTATCAATCCCAAACTAATCCCACTGCCCCGCTCTCACCCCATATCCCTAAATCAATCCCAAACTAATCCCGCTCTCTCCCCATAGCCCTGTATCAATCCCAAACTAATCCCACTGCCCCACTCTCTCCCCATAGCCCTGTATCAATCCCAAACTAATCCCGCTTTCTCCCCATAGTCCTGTATCAATCCCAAACTAATCCCACTGCCCCACTCTCCCCATAGCCCTGTATCAATCCCAAACTAATCCCACTGCCCCGCTCTCTCCCCATAGCCCTGTATCAATCCCAAACTAATCCCACTGCCCCGCTCTCACCCCATAGCCCTAAATCAATCCCAAACTAATCCCACTGCCCCACTCTCTCCCCATAGCCCTGTATCAATCCCAAACTAATCCCGCTCTCCCCATAGTCCTGTATCAATCCCAAACTAATCCCACTGCCCCACTCTCCCCATAGCCCTGTATCAATCCCAAACTAATCCCACTGCCCCGCTCTCACCCCATAGCCCTAAATCAATCCCAAACTAATCCCACTACCCCGCTCTCTCCCCATAGCCCTGTATCAATCCCAAACTAATCCCACTGCATCGCTCGCTCTCCATAGCCCTGTATCAATCCCCAAACTAATCCCATTACAGAACTATTGGAGTCCTGAAGGATCTCACGTTAGCAGTAAATCATATGTGAAACCGAATGGCAGAAAGTCACCTCTGATCTGGTTAAAGGATTCGAGCCCACTTGCTAACTCTTTCCATTGCAAAGTTCCCATAGCGCCAACAGAACAGGTTCAGGTTACAAGTGATTTTGGGATAGTCCCATCGCCCAGAGTCAAGGCCAGTAGTTCAGGGTTTTCACCAAAAATAAAAACGGGACAAGTTGCACAAAGCTGCTCCCACAAAACTCTGGAAAAATAACCCATGTAATAAAAATAAAGCTCCTCCATGGGGAGGGTTGTTGACCCCTCTGCGAAGGGAAATCGGTCCTTCCTCCCAGGCCCCTCATAATTTTATACACCTCATTCAGTTCTCCCCTCAGCCTCCTCTGTTCCAAAGAAAACAACCCCAGCCTATCCAATCTTTCCTCATCACTAAAATTCTCCAGTCCAGGCAACATCCTCATAAACCTCCTCTGTACCCTCTCTAGTGTAATCACATCTTTCCTGTAACATGGTGAACAGAACTGCACGCAGTACTCCAGTTGTGGCCTAACCAGTGTTTTATATATTTCGAACATAACCCTCCTACTCGTATTCTTTTCCTCGGCTAATAAAGGCAAGTATCCCGTATGCCTTCTTAACCACCTTATCTACCTGGCCTGCTACCTTCAGGGATCTGTGGACCTGCACTCCCAGGTCCCTCTGTTCCTCTACACTTCTCAGTGTCCTACCATTTAATATGTAACCCCTTGTCTTGTTAGCCCTCCCCAAATGCATTACCTATATCATTGTATGAAAACGCAGAAGCCATGTTCTGCACAGTAAAGGGAGCTCTGTCCCATAATTCACCAAGATATCGCTTCAAGGTCAAAGTCCTTGTGGACCAGAGAAAGAATGAAATAACTTCCATTTATGTAATGCATTTCACAACCACCAGACGTCTCAGTGTAGTGCAGTCACTGTTGTAATGTAGGAATCGCAGCAGCCAATTTGCACACAGCAAGCTCCCACACACAGCAATGTGATAATGACTAGATAATCTGTCTTATTTTAATGATAGTCTAAGGATAAGGGATAACCCATTTAGGACTGATATGAGAAACTTCTTCACTCAGAGAGTGGTTAACCTGTGAAATTCCCTGCCGCAGAGAGTTGTTGATGCCAGTTCATTGGATATATTCAAGAGGGAGTTAGATATGGCCCTTACGGCTAAAGGGATCAAGGGGAATGGAGAGAAAGCAGGAAAGGGGTACTGAGGGAATGATCAGCCATGATCTTATTGAATGGTGGTGCAGGCTCAAGGGCCGAATGGCCTACTCCTGCACCTATTTTCTATGTTTCTATGATGTTGATTGAGGGAGAACAAACCTGCTCTTCTTCGAAATAGCGACCATGGGATCTTTTGCGTCCACCTGAGAAAGCAGACGGGGCCTCGGTTTAACACCTCGTCTGAAAGAATCTCCAAGTCTGAAACGCTGCGCGGTTCAGGGCATAAGCATTAGGAACAGGAGTAGGCCATTCGGCCCCTCGAGCCTGCTCCGCCATTCGGTATGATCACGGCTGATCTTTGACCTCAACCCCACTTCCCAGTCCAATCCCCAGATTCCCAATTACTATCAATTTCAGCCTTGAATATACTCAAAATGGGTAGAGAACCCCAAAAACCCTCGGAGAAGAAATGTCTCCTCATCTCAGTCCTAAATGGCCGACCCCTTATCCTGAGACTGTGACCCCTGGTTCTAGACTCCGCAGCCAGGGGAAACACCCTCCCTGTATCTACCCTGTCAATCCCCCTCAGTATCGTATATGTTTCCATAAGTTCACCTCTCATTTTTATAAACTCCAGAATGTTTAGACTCAATCTCTCCTCATAGGACAACCCTCTGATCCCAAGGATCAATCTAGTGAACCTTCGTTGCATCGCCTCCAAGGCAAGTATGTCCTTCCTCAGATAAGGAGACTAAAAATGTTCACAGTACTCCAGGTGTGGTCTCACCAAAGAAGTGGGCACAACTAGTTTGATTCCAGAGATGAGGGGGTTGACTTATGAGGAAAGGTTGAGGAGGTTGGGCCTGCACTCATTGGAATTCAGAAGAATGAGAGGTGATCTTATCGAAACGTATAAGATTATGAGGGGGCTTGACAAGGTGGATGCAGAGAGGATGTTTCCACTGATGGGGGAGACTAGAACTAGGGGGCATGATCTTAGAATAAGGGGCTGCCCATTTAAAACTGTGATGAGGAGGAATTTCATCTCTCGGAGGGTTCTAAATCTGTAAAACCGGGACATTAAATAAATTTAAGACAGAGATAGACAGTTTCTTAACCGATAAGGGGTTTTGGGGAGCAGGCAGGGAAGTGGAGCTGAGTCCATGATCGGATCAGCCATGATCGTATTAAATGGTGGAGCAGGCGCGAGGGGCCGTATGGCCTACTCCTGCTCCTGCTCCCATTTCTTATGTAATGGCTGCAGTTCTGAGGTTTACCTCATTTCTAATGTCAATCTCAATCAATATTTTTAATATAAGACACTGAGAAATGAAATAAAAACAGAAGGTGCCAAAAACACTCAGCAGATCAGGCAGCATCCATGGAGAGAGAAACAGAGTTAATGTTTCAGCACCATGACTCGTTGCCAGAGCTGGAAGATGTTACAGGCATTTATATTGCACCTTTAACGGAGTAAAACGCCCCAAGGTACTTCACAGGAGCAATCATCAAACAAAATATAGCCACTTAAGGAGATATTGGGACAGATGACTAAAAGCTTGGTCAAAGAAGCAGGTTTTAAGGAGCATCTTAAAGGGAGAGAGAGGTAGAGAGGCGGAGAGGTTTCGGGAAGGAATTCCAGAGCTTAGGGCCAAAGGTGGAGCGATTAAAATGGGGGATACTCAAGAGGCCAGAATTGGAGGAGCGCAGAGATCTCGAAGGGTCGTGGGGCTGGAGGAAGTTACAGAGATAGGGAGGGGCGAGGCCATAGAAGGACTTGAAAACAAGCATGAGAATTTTATATTAAGGAGCGACAGAGGGAAAAGGGGGTGGGATGGGAGAAGTGCTTATTGCGCAGGAGAAATGAATCTCTGCTTTAAGAAACAAAGCCTAGCTGGCCAGTGGGTGTCAGCAGCCAACACCAGTCAAACCGGGAATCATAGCCACACATTCTTCAGCGGGGGCACTGCCCAGAGTTGAAGAATGGGACCTCTGCCTTATTTTATCCTTGCCCAAGCTCGAGGGGATATATTGCTATTCCTCACACCTTACTAGAGGCAGGTAACTATAGGCCGGTTAGTTTAACATCTGTAGTGGGGAAAATGCTAGAAACTATCATTAAGGAAGAAATAGCGGGACATCTAGATAGGAATAGTGCAATCAAGCAGACGCAACATGGATTCATGAAGGGGAAATCATGTTTAACTAATTTACTGGAATTCTTTGAGGATATAACGATCATGGTGGATAGAGGTGTACCGATGGATGAGGTGTATTTAGATTTTCAAAAGGCATTCGATAAGGTGCCACACAAAAGGTTACTGCAGAAGATAAAGGTACGCGGAGTCAGAGGAAATGTATTAGCATGGATAGAGAATTGGCTGGCTAACAGAAAGCAGAGAGTCGGGATAAATGGGTCCTTTTCGGGTTGGAAATCGGTGGTTAGTGGTGTGCCACAGGGATCAGTGCTGGGACCACAACTGTTTACAATATACATAGATGACCTGGAAGAGGGGACAGAGTGTAGTGTAACAAAATTTGCAGATGACACAAAGATTAGCGGGAAAGCGGGTTGTGTAGAGGACACAGAGAGGCTGCAAAGAGATTTGGATAGGTTAAGTGAATGGGCTAAGGTTTGACAGATGGAATACAATGTCGGAAAGTGTGAGGTCATCCACCTTGGGGAAAAAAAAATAGTAAAAGGGATTATTATTTGAATGGGGAGAAATTACAACATGCTGCGGTGCAGAGGGACCTGGGGGTCCTTGTGCATGAAACTCTTTTTGGAATCCCAAAAAGTTAGTTTGCAGGTGCAGCAGGTAATCAGGAAGGTGAATGGAATGTTGGCCTTCATTGCGAGAGGGATGGAATACAAAAGCAGGGAGGTCCTGCTGCAACTGTACAGGGTATTGGTGAGGCCGCACCTGGAGTACTGCGTGCAGTTTTGGTCACCTTACTTAAGGAAGGATATACTAGCTTTGGAGGGGGTACAGAGACGATTCACGAGGCTGATTCCGGAGATGAGGGGGTTACCTTACGATGATAGATTGAGTAGACTGGGTCTTTACTCGTTGGAGTTCAGAAGGATGAGGGGTGATCTTATAGAAACATTTAAAATAATGAAAGGGATAGACAAGATAGAGGCAGAGAGGTTGTTTCCACTGGTCGGGGAGACTAGAACTAGGGGGCACAGCCTCAAAATACGGGGGAGCCAATTTAAAACCGAGTTGAGAAGGAATTTCTTCTCCCAGAGGGTTGTGAATCTGTGGAATTCTCTGCCCAAGGAAGCAGTTGAGGCTAGCTCATTGAATGCATTCAAGTCACAGATAAGATAGATTTTTAACCAATAAGGGAATTAAGGGTTACGGGGAGCGGGCGGGTAAGTGGAGCTGAGTCCACGGCCAGATCAGCCATGATCTTGTTGAATGGCGGAGCAGGCTCGAGGGGCTAGATGGCCTACTCCTGTTCCTAATTCTTATGTTCTTATGTATCGTTCCTCAGCACAAGCCAGGGATCATGGCTCAGGTACTCAGTGCTGTAAACAAAGGTGAACCCCAGGATGTGAATGTTTTCCTACAGGCAGATTCTGAGCAATTAAGTCCAGCAAATTCTTTCCACTCCTTAATGGGATATAACTACACAGCCTGAGGCTTGAGTGATGTTTAACAGTGTTGAGCAATTCTTTGTTGAGTCATTCAGGGTTTGTGGATTTATTGCCCATCCCCAATTGCCCCTCAAGGTGGTGGTGGTGAGCGGCCTTCTTGAACCGCTGCAGTCCGTGTGGTGAAGGTACTCCCACAGTGCTGTTAGGGAGGGAGTTCCAGGAATTTGACCCAACGATGAAGAAGGAACGGCGATATACTTTCAGAATGGTGTGTGACCTGGAGGGGAACTTGGAGGTGATGGTGTTTTTCTAGGTGGTAGAGGTCACGGGTTTGGGAGGTGCTGCTGAAGAAGCCTTGGTGAGTTGCTGCAGTGCATCTTGTAGATGGCACACACTGCAGCCACGGTGCGCTGGTGGTGGAGGGAGTGAATGTTTAAGGTGGTGGACGGGGTGCCCATCAAGCGGATTACATTGCCCTGGATGTGTCGAGCTTCTTGAGTGTTGTCGGAGCTGCACTCATCCAGGCAAGTGGAGAGTGTTCAATCACACTCCTGACTTACATAAGAACATAAGAAATCGGAGTAGGCCATACGGCCCCTCAAGCCTGCTCCGCCATTTAATACTATCATGGCTGATCCAATCATGGACTCAGGTCCACTTCCCTGCCCGCTCCCCATAACCCCTTATTCCCTTATCGCTTAAGAAACTGTCTATCTCTGTCTTAAATGTATTCAATGTCTCAGCTTCCACAGCTCTCTGAGGCAGTGAAATCCACAGATTTCCAACCCTCAGAGCAGAAATTCCTCATCTTTTAAATGGGCGGCCCCTTATTCTAAGATTATGCCCCCTAGTTCTAGTCTCCCCCATCAGTGGAAACATCTTCTCTGCATCCACCTTGTCAAGCCCCCTCATAATCTTATACGTTTCGATAAGATCACCTCTCATTCTTCTGAATTCCAATGAGTAGAGGCCCAACCTCCTCAACCTTTCCTCATAAGTCAACCCACTCATCCCTGGAATCCACCTAGAGAACCTATGAGCTACCATTCTCCGACCCATGTCTCCCAGGAGCAAGGCACTTGCCCAGATCACAGAATTACCCCGGTTCCTCTTAACGAGCACAATCCGAACTAGAAATAGAACCGAGCTGAATCGTGAAGAAGAGTAATTTCATGCAGCCTTGTCAGTTTATTTAGGTATCCTTGGGCGGCAAATCCTGCCCAGGAACCTCTATCTTGGTTCTATTCACCTGTTCCAAGTTGAATCTTGAGGCAATGCTGTATAGAAACATAGAAAATAGGTGCAGGAGTAGGCTGTTCAGCCCTTCTAGCCTGCACCGCCATTCAATGAGTTCATGGCTGAACATGAAACTTCAGTACCCCATTCCTGCTTTCTCGCCATACCCCTTGATCCCCCGAGTAGTAAGGACTTCATCTAACTCCCTTTTGAATATATTTAGTGAATTGGCCTCAACTACTTTCTGCAGTAGAGAATTCCACAGGTTCACCACTCTCTGGGTGAAGAAGTTTCTCCTCATCTCGGTCCTAAATGACTTACCCCTTATCCTTAGACTGTGACCCCTGGTTCTGGACTTCCCCAACATTGGGAACATTCTTCCTGCATCTAACCTGTCTAAACCCTCAGAATTTTAAACGTTTCCATGAGGTCCCCTCTCATTCTTCTGAACTCCAGTGAATACAAGCCCAGTTGATCCAGTCTTTCTTGATAGGTCAGTCCCGCCATCCCGGGAATCAGTCTGGTGAATCTTCGCTGCACTCCCTCAATAGCAAGAATGTCCTTCCTCAGGTTAGGAGACCAAAACTGTACACAATACTCCAGGTGTGGCCTCACCAAGGCCCTGTACAACTGTAGCAACACCTCCCTGCCCCTGTATTCAAATCCCCTCGCTATGAAGGCCAACATGCCATTTGCTTTCTTAACCGCCTGCTGTACCTGCATGCTAATCGTCAATGACTGATGTACCATGACACCCAGGTCTCGTTGCACCTCCCCTTTTCCTAATCTGTCACCATTCAGATAATAGTCTGTCTCTCTGTTTTTGCCACCAAAGTGGATAACCTCACATTTATCCACATTATACTTCATCTGCCATGCATTTGCCCACTCACCTAACCTATCCAAGTCACTCTGCAGCCTAATAGCATCCTCCTCGCAGTTCACACTGCCACCCAACTTAGTGTCATCCGCAAATTTGGAGATACTGCATTTAATCCCCTCGTCTAAATCATTAATGTACAATGTAAACAGCTGGGGCCCCAGCACAGAACCTTGCGGCACTCCACTAGTCACTGCCTGCCATTCTGAAAAGTACCCGTTTACTCCTACTCTTTGCTTCCTGTCTGGTGGTTATCTTTTGTAGATGTTCAAGGAAACTGGTTTACATTTCATCCACACCTTAATAAATACACAGAAAATTCTAGCAAGTATACTCCCCAGCATAATTAGGGAGTAGATTGAGCCAAATATGTTCTCTTTCAATTTTACTGTCACTAATCGTCCAAACACGCATTGGCAGTTCTATCTGAGTTCAACGCAGTACTGTGCTGCTCCAATCCTCAAACCTTTCAATGTCCCTTTATTTTCTTCCTGCGCTGCAGGTTAATGAAGGTTTGGTAGCTTAGTGGTTGTTGTATTGCACTATTAACCCAGAGTTCAAATCCCACCAGGGTAAGTTGCAAAACTGAATTCAATAAATCTGGTCAGTTAGAGGCTGACACCACGAAAGCTGCTGGATAGTTGTTTAAGAAAAAATCTAGTTTGGATCTTTACGTGACTCCAGTCCTGCACGGCATGGTTGACGATGCTCACGGGACGATGAGGGAATAAAAATGTTGACATGCCAGTCTTTTTATGCGTTCATGGGATGTGGGCATCGCTGGCAAGGCCGGCATTTATTGCCCATCCCTAATCGCCCTTGAGAAGGTGGTGGTGAGCGGCCTTCTTGAACCGCTGCAGTCCGTGTGGTGAAGGTACTCCCACAGTGCTGTTAGGGAGGGAGTTCCAGGATTGTGACCCAGCGACGATAAAGGAACGGCCGATATATTTCTAAATCAGGATGGTGCGTGACTTGGAGGGGAACTTGCAGGCGATGGTGTTCCCATGCGCCTGCTGCCCTTGTCCTTGTCCTTCTCGGTGGTCGAGGTCCCGGTTTGCCCAAATCCCAACAACAAATAGAAACATAGAAATTTACAGCGCAGGAAGCCATTTCGGCCCATCGTGCCCACGCCGGCCAGCCGGCCCTCGGTCAGCAGCCTAAAGGTTACATATAAACCTATGAACAATGACAGAAAGGCAAAGAGCAGCCAGCCCAACCAGCCCGCCTCACACAACTGCGACACTCCTTATACTGAAACATTCTACACTCCATCCCAACCGGAGCCATGTGATCTCCTGGGAGAGGCAAAAAACCTGATAAAAAAACCCAGGCCAATTTAGGGAGAAAAAATCTGGGAAAATTCCTCTCCGACCCATCCAGGCGATCGACACTAGTCCAGGAGTCACCCTGGCCGTATTCTATTCCCTGCAGTACTTACCATTATATCTGCACCGGCCAAGAGGTCATCCAGTCTAATCCCAATTACCAGCTCTAGGTCCGTAACCCTGCAGGTTACTGCACTTTAAGTGCTCATCCAACCATCTCTTAAAAGTGGTGAGGGTTTCTGCATCCACCACTCTTCCAGGCAGTGAGTTCCAGATCCCCACAACCCTCTGCGTAAAGAAGCCCCCCTCAAATCTCCTCTAAACCTTCCATCAACCACCTTAAAACTATGCCCCTTGTAACAGATCTCTCTAGCAATGGAAATAGACCCTTACTATCCACTAAGTCCAAATCCCTCAATATTTTGTACACCTCGATGAGGTCTCCTCTCAACTTCCTCTGTTCCAATGAGAACAAACCCAGCCTATCCAATCTGTCCTCATAACTAAGATTCTCCAATCCAGGCAGCATCCTAGTAAATCTCCTCTGCACCCTCTCTCCTGCAATCACGTCCTTCCTATAATACGGCAACCAGAACTGCACGCAGTACTCCAGCTGTGACCTAACCACAATTTAAGCATAACCTCCCTGCTCTTATATTCTATGCCTCGGCCAATAAAGGCAAGCATTCCGTATGCCTTCTTAACCACCTTATCCACCTGGCCTGCTACTTTCAGGGATCTGTGGACAAGCACTCCAAGGTTCCTTTGTTCATCTACACCATTAAGTGGCCTACCGCTTAATGTGTGTACCCTTTCCTTATTAGCCCTCCCAAAGTGCATCACCTCACACTTCTCTGAATTAAATTCCATTTGGTTCATTCTCTGGTTGGCAATCAGTAATGAGTGGGGTGCCGCAGGCATCAGTGCTGGGACCCCAACTATTTACAATCTAAATTAACGATTTGGAAGAGGGGACTGAGTGTAACGTAGCCAGGTTTGCTGAGGATACAAAGATGGGAGGAAGGGTAATGTGTGAGGAGGACATAGAGGTTCAGGAGGACATAGACAGGCTATGTGAGTGGGCAAAAATTTGGCAGATGGAGTATAATGTTGGAAAGTGTGAGGTCATGCACTTTGGCAGAAAAAAAATCAAAGAGCAAGTTATTATTTAAATGGAGAAAGATTGCAAAGTGCTGCAGTACAGCGAGACCTGGGGGTACTTGTGCATGAAACACAAAAGGATAGTATGCAGGTACAGCAAGTGATCAGGAAGGCCATTGGAATCTTGGCCTTTATTGCAAAAGGGATGGAGTATAAAAGCAGGGAAGTCTTGCTACAGTTGTACAGGGTATTGGTGAGGCCACACCTGGAATACTGCGTGCAGTTTTGGTTTCCATATTTATGAAAGGATATACTTGCCTTGGAGGCAGCTCAGAGAAGGTTCACTAGGTTGATTCCGGAGATGAGGGGGTTTGACTTATGAGGAAAGGTTGAGTAGGTTGGGCCTCTACTCATTGGAATTCAGAAGAATGAGAGGTGATCTTATAGAAACGTATAAGATTATGAGGGGGCTTGACAAGGTGGATGCAGAGAGGATGTTTCCACTGGTGGGGGAGACTAGAACTAGAGGGGCCACCCAATTAGAACTGAGATGAGGAGAAATTTCTTCTCCGAGGGTTGTGAATCTGTGGAATTCGCTGCCTCAGAGAGCCATGGAAGCTGGGTCATTAAATAAATTTAAGACAGAAAGAGACAGTTTCTTAAACGACATGGGGATAAGGGGTTATATAGGGAGCGGGCAGGGAAGTGGATCTGAGTCCATGATCAGATCAGCCATAATTTTATTGAATGGCGGAGCAGGCTCGAGGGGCCTTATGGCCTACTCCTATTTCTTATGTTATTATGCTCTGCCCACCTGACCAGTAGATTGATATCCTCCTGCAGCCCATGACTTTCCTCTTCACATCAATCACACAGCCAATTTTAGTGTTGTTTGCAAACTTCTTAATCTTACTCCCTATATTCAAATCTAAATTGTTGATATCTACCACAAAAAGCAAGGGACTCAGTACTGAGCCCTGCAGAACCCCACTGGAAACATCCTTCCAGTCACAAAAACACCCATCAAACATTTGCTTCCTACCTCCAAGCCAATTTTGGATCCAGCTTGACACTTTACCCTGTATCCCATGGGCTTTAACCTTCATGACCAGTCTACTATGTGGGACCTTATCAAAAGCCTTGCTAAAGTCCATATATACATCATACACACTCCCCTCATCGACCCTCCTGGTTACCTCCTCAAAAAATTCAATCAGGTTAGTCAAACACGATCTTCCCTTAATTAATTCTTGCCTTTCCAAATGCAGATTTATCCTGTCTTTCAGGATTTTTTCTAATAATTTTCCCACCACTGAGGTTAGGCTGACAGGCCTGTAATTACTCGGCCTATCCCTTTTTCCCTTCTTAAACAAGGATACTACATTAGTAGTCCTCCAATCCTTCAGCAGCATGCCCAGATCCAAAGAGGACTGGAAAATGATGGTCAAGGCATCTGCTATTTCCTCTTTTACTTCGCTCAACAGTCTGGGATGCATTTTATCCGGGCCTGGGGACTTATCTACTTTCAAAGCTGCTAAACCCCTTAATACTTCCTCTCACTATATTTATTTCATCCAGAATATCACACTCTTCCTCGATAGCAGTATCTGCATCACCCCTTGCCTTTGTGAAAACAGATGCAAAGTATTCACTAAGAACCCTAACAACATCTTCCGCTCCACACAAAGATTACCCTCATGGTTTCTAACAGGCCTACCCTTTCTTTAGTTACCCTCTTACTCTTAATATGCAAGGTATTCGTGAGGCCACACTTGGAGTACTGCGTGCAGTTTTGGTTTCCATATTTACTAAAGGATATACTTGCTTTGGAGGCAGTTCAGAGAAGGTTCACTAGGTTGATTCCGGGGATGAGGGGCTTGACTTATGAGTAAAGGTTTACGTTGGGCCTCTACTCATTGGAGTTCAGAAGAATGTGAGGTGATCTTATCGAAACGTATAAGATTATGAGGGGGTTTGACAAGGTGGAGAGAGAGAGAGAGGATGTTTCCACTGATGGGAGAGACTAGAACTAGAGGGCATAGAAACATAGAAAATAGGTGCAGGAGTAGGTCATTCTGCCCTTCTAGCCTGCACCACCATTCAATGAGTTCATGGCTGAACATGCAACTTCAGTACCCCATTCCTGCTTTCTCGCCATACCCCTTGATCTCCCTAGTAGTAAGGACTACATCTAACTCCTTTTTGAATATATTTAGTGAATTGGTCTCAACAACTTTCTGTGGTAGACAATTCCACAGGTTCACCACTCTCTGGGTGAAGAAGTTTCTCCTCATCTCGGTCCTAAATGGCTTACCCCTTATCCTTAGACTGTGACGCCTGGTTCTGGACTTCTCCAACATTGGGAATATTCTTCCTGCATCTAACCTGTCTAAACCCGTCAGAATTTTAAACGCTTCGATGATATCCCCTCTCATTCTTCTGAACTCCAGTGAATACAAGCCCAGTTGATCCAGTCTTTCTTGATATGTCAGTCCCGCCATCCCGGGAATCAGTCAGTTGAACCTTCGCTGCACTCCCTCAATAGCAAGAATGTCCTTCCTCAAGTTAGGAGACCAAAACTGTACACAGTACTCCAGGTGTGGCCTCACCAAGGCCCTTTACAACTGTAGTAACACCTCCCTGCCCCTGTACTCAAATCCCCTCGGTATGAAGGCCAACATGCCATTTGCTTTCTTAACCGCCTGCTGTACCTGCATGCCAACCTTCAATGACTGATGTACCATGACACCCAGGTCTCTTTGCACCTCCCCTTTTCCTAATCTGTCACCATTCAGATAATAGTCTGTCTCTCTGTTTTTATCACCAAAGTGGATAACCTCACATTTATCCACATTATACTTCATCTGTCATGCATTTGCCCACTCACCTAACCTATCCAAGTCGCTCTGCAGCCTCATAGCATCCTCCTCGCAGCTCACACTGCCATCCAACTTAGTGTCATCCGCAAATTTGGAGATACTACATTTAATCCCCTCGTCTAAATCATCAATGTACAATGTAAACAGCTGGGGCCCCAGCACAGAACCTTGCGGTACCCCACTAGTCACTGCCTGCCATTCTGAAAAGTACCCATTTACTCCTACTCTTTGCTTCCTGTCTGACAATCAGTTCTCAAGCCATGTCAGCACACTACTCCCAATCCCATGTGCTTTAACTTTGCACATTAATCTCTTGTGTGGGACCTTGTCGAAAGCCTTCTGAAAGTCCAAATACACATCAACTGGTTCTCCCTTGTCCACTCTACTGGAAACATCCTCAAAAAATTCCAGAAGATTTGTCAAGCATGATTTCCCTTTCACAAATCCATGCTGACTTGGACCCATCATGTCACCTCTTTCCAAATGCGCTGCTGTGACATCCTTAATAATTGATCCCATCATTTTACCTACTACCGATGTCAGGCTGACCGGTCTATAATTCCGTTTTCTCTCTCCCTCCTTTTTTAAAAAGTGGGGTTACATTGGCTTCCCTCCACTCCATAGGAACTGATCCAGAGTCTATGGAATGTTGGAAAATGACTGTCAATGCATCCGCTATTTCCAAGGCCACCTCCTTAAGTACTCTGGGATGCAGTCCATCAGGCCCTGGGGATTTATCGGCCTTCAATCCCATCAATTTCCCCAACACAATTTCCCGACTAATAAGGATTTCCCTCAGTTCCTCCTCCTTACGAGACCCTCTGACCCCTTTTATATCCGGAAGGTTGTTTGTGTCCTCCTTAGTGAATACCGAACCAAAGTACTTGTTCAATTGGTCTGCCATTTCTTTGTTCCCCGTTATGACTTCCCCTGATTCTGACTGCAGGGGACCTACGTTTGTCTTTACTAACCTTTTTCTCTTTACATATCTATAGGAGCTTTTGCAATCCGCCTTAATGTTCCCTGCAAGCTTCTTCTCGTACTCTATTTTCCCTGCCCTTTGTCCTCCTCTGCTGATTTCTAAATTTCTCCCAGTCCCCGGGTTCGCTGCTATTTCTGGCCAATTTGTATGCCACTTCCTTGGCTTTAATACTATCTCTGATTTCCCTTGATAGCCACGGTTGAGCCACCTTCCCTTTTTTATTTTTATGCCAGACAGGGATGTACAATTGTTGTAATTCATCCATGCGGTCTCTTAATGTCTGTCATTGCCCATCCACTGTCAATCCCTTAAGTATCATTCGCCAATCTATACTAGCCAATTCACGCCTCATACCTTCAAAGTTACCCTTCTTTAAGTTCTGGACCATTATCTCTGAATTAACTGTTTCTTTCTCCGTCCTAATGTACAATTCCACCATATTATGGTCACTCTTCCCCAAGGGGCCTCGCACAACGAGATTGCTAATGAATCCTCTTTCATTACACAACACCCAGTCTAAGATGGCCTCCCCCTAGTTGGTTCCGCGACATATTGGTCTCGAAAACCATCCCTTATGCACTCCAGGAAATCCTCCTCCACCATATTGCTTCCAGTTTGGCTAGCTCAATCTCTATGCATATTAAAGTCACCCATGATAACTGCTGCAACTTTATTGCATGCACCCCTAATTTCCTATTTGATGTCCTCCCCAACATCACTACTACTGTTTGGAGGTCTGTACACAACTCCCACTAACGTTTTTTGCCCTTTGGTGTTCTGCAGCTCTACCCATATAGATTCCACATCATCCAAGCCAATGTCCTTCCTAACTATTGCATTAATCTCCTCCTTAACCAGCAATGCTACCCCACCTCCTTTTCCTTTTATTCTACCCTTCCTGAATGTTGAATACTCCTGGATGTTGAGTTCCCAGCCCTGATCATCCTGGAGCCACGTCTCTGTAATCCCAATCACATATCTGTTAACATCTATTTGCACAGTTAATTCATCCACCTTATTACGGATACTCCTTGCATTAAGACACAAAGCCTTCAGATTTGTTTTTTTTTAAACACCCTTTGATCTCAGAATAAGGGGCCGCCCATTTAAAACAGGGATGAGGAGGAATTTCTTCTCTTAGAGGGTTGTAAATCTGTGGAATTTGCAGCCTCGTAGAGCTGTGGAAGCTGGGACATTGAATAAATTTAAGACAGAAATAGAGAGTATCTTGAGCGATAAGGGGTTATGGAGAGCAGCGGGGAAGTGGAGCTGAGTCCATGATCATATCAGCCATGATCTTATTGAATGGCAGAGCAGGCTCGAGGGGCTGTATGGTCTACTCCTGTTCCTATTTCTTATGTTCTTATATTTATAGAACATCTTATGGTTTTCCTTAATTTTACTGGTCAAGAATTTCTCGTGCTCTCTCTTAGCATTCCTAATATCCTTTTTAATTTTGCCTCTTAACTTTCTATATTCCTTTAAAGATTCATAAGTATTTAGCCGTTGATATACGACACAAGCGTCCCTATTTTTCTTAATCCTCCCCTGTAAGTCCCTAGACATCTAGAATTATTTTTCCCAGACTTTTTTATTTTTAAGGGCACAAGTTTGGCCTTAACCTTCCAGATCTCCTCCTTGAATGCCTCCCACTGTTCAGACACGGATTTACCCACAAGTAGCTGTTTCCAGCCCACTATGGCCCCAGGCATCACACCCAGATGTGCGCGTTGCGGGACAGTCGGAGAGCTTAGTATGTAGTAAGCAAGGAGGGACGAGGTCCAGTGGATCTTGTAGGTGGTGCACACTGCAGCCACGGTGCGCCGGTGGTGGAGGGAGTGAATGATTAAAGTGATGGATGGGGTGCCGATCAAGCGGCTGCTTTGTCCTGGCTGTGTTTCCTACATTACAGCAGCGACTGCACTTCAAAAGTACTTCATTGGTACTTTGGGGGCATGCCCACGTTGTGAAAGGCGCTGTAGAAATGCAGTTGTTGTTGTTTAGTCAAAATTAAAGGTTGCACAAGCAGCTTTTGTTTGGCTTGGGAGAGAAGGGTAGCTCTTGATTCAAAGTACCCCAGGAGTAGCTGACTGGCAAACACAGCACGCATTTCCCACTGCAAGTGGACGTGTAATTGGTGGGGATCACGATGGCCAGAGTCTTTTCAGAGAGTTTGCTTGTCCTGGAGTCACAACACGAGGGTAAATTACCCGCCGAAGCGAGGAAATCATTTTTGGGTGAGGCCAAGCCGACATTTGGAACAGTTTTGTGGTCAAACTTCCATTACACTCCTTTGTAGCTTTGTATAACAGGGAAGTGTAGACCGGGGTTGGTAAAAATTAAACTTCGAGTTAATTCTGACCACTTCCCCCATCAATGATTAGAAGCAGGCGCTCCACACAAAGGCGCTAACCTTGGAGAATTTTACGCTGGAACATAGTGAGCCTCTTTTGAAGTCCCTGTGATAGTTCTCAATGAAACAGGCACTGCACGTTCCCTTCCTCCCCCTCCAACACCACCCCGCAATCCCTCCTGCTTTGAGACAATTTATTTCTTTGGTCACGAACCGGCGGGATTGCAATTCCTCACAGGGAGCAGGGCCATTTACCAAGTATACGGGGGTAGGGAGGGAGGCCGCAGAGAAAGTCTGTGTGTGTGTGTGTGTGTGTGTGTGTGTGTGTTATCTGCTCCTGCTGCGCTGCTGCAGACATTGAACCCAGACCCATTCTGTTATGTATGCATGCCTACAATGTTATGATGTACTGTAACGCAATGTACCTTCACCCTCTACACACTTTACCTGTACACCAAAGGGTGCTGCTGCTGGAGACTGGAGTCATTAACTTTGAGTGTCTACATACACAATACATTCAATGGGCTGGTTTTTCCTCGAAAAGTAATTTTCTGCCAACTGTTTCCAATTCCCCTTAAAGGTGCTGACTGATTCCTTTTGCGTGAAAATAAAAATCACTCTCGGGCTGTGGGCGTCGCCGGCAAGGTTGGGATTTCAAAGAATCAAAAACTTGCAGCACAGGAGGCCGCCATTCGGCCCATTGTGCCTGTGCTGGCTCAGAGAGAGCAGCCGTGCTCAGTCCCACACCCTCGATCTTATCCGTAACCCTGCAGGTTCCTCATCCTCAACTACCTGTCCAACTCAGTTTTAAAATAACTGGTGCAATCAGCTCCACCTTTCCAGGTACAGCGTTCCAGATCCCCACAACTCAGGGGAAAAAAACTCTCATCTCCCCTCGACGGGACCGACAATGCTCCCTTTTTTTTCTTAAGAGCCGTTACCGCTTCAAAGAGGCGGCAACTGTGCGGAAAGCAATCACCGCTCGGTCGACGAGGAGGGGCAGACATTTTGTAAACTGCCCTCCTTTATTTTTGGAGCGGTTTACGGTACCACCCCGGCCCACCCCACCCCCTCGGGCACGTGCCGGACCCCCTTCCCACCCCCTCGGGCACGTGCCGGACCCCCTTCCCACCCCCTCGGGCACGTGCCGGACACCCTCGGGCACGTGCCGGACCCCCTTCCCACCCCCTCGGGCACGTGCCGGACCCCCTCGGGCACGTGCCGGACCCCCTTCCCACCCCCTCGGGCACGTGCCGGATCCCCTTCCCACCCCCTCGGGCACGTGCCGGACCCCCTCGGGCACGTGCCGGACCCCCTTCCCACCCCCTCGGGCACGTGCCGGACCCCCTTCCCACCCCCTCGGGCACGTGCCGGACCCCCTTCCCACCCCCTCGGGCACGTGCCGGACCCCCTTCCCACCCCCTCGGGCACGTGCCGGACCCCCTTCCCACCCCCTCGGGCACGTGCCGGACCCCCTTCCCACCCCCTCGGGCACGTGCCGGACCCCTTACCGACTGGCAGCGACCGCCTCTCCGTCCCGTGTGAAATTGCCCCCTGGGAGCGGATCGGCTGCCAGTCGGCGCCCCCGACAGCTTTTCCCGGCGGGAAGCTCCCTGTGGCCTGGGGGGGGGGGGAAATGGGGCGTCCGCCTCAAAAGGGGGAGGGCGCACTGCCGCAACCGCCATTTTATTTTAATGGCCAGCCGACTCGAAGGTCGGCCCGACAATGCTGCCCCACCGGTGCCAGGCCGCTGGCCCAGCCGAAACCCTCCCTTGGAGGCCCAGTGGATCCAACCGAAATAAATGCAGAGTTTGCAGCGGCCCTTCCCTTTAAATTTGTCAGATGGAGCATAATGTTGGAAAGTGTGAGGTCATGCACTTTGGCAGAAAAAAAATCAAAGAGCAAGTTATTATTTAAATGGAGAAAGATTGCAAAGTGCCGCAGTACAGCGGGACCTGGGGGTACTTGTGCATGAAACACAAAAGGATAGTATGCAGGTACAGCAAGTGATCAGGAAGGCCAATGGAATCTTGGCCTTTATTGCAAGGGGGATGGAGTATAAAAGCAGGGAAGTCTTGCTACAGTTGTACAGGGGATTGGTGAGGCCACACCTGGAGTACTGCGTGCAGTTTTGGTCTCCGTATTTACGAAAGGATATACTTGCTTTGGAGGCAGTTCAGAGAAGGTTCACTCGGTTGATTCCGGAGATGAGGGGGTAGACTTATGAGGAAAGGTTGAGTAGGTGGGGCCTCTTCTCATTGGAATTCAGAAGAATGAGAGGTGATCTTATCAAAACGTATAAGATTATGAGGGGGCTTGACAAGGTTGATGCAGAGAGGATGTTTCCACTGATGGGGGAGACTAGAACTAGGGGGCATAATCTTAGAATAAGGGGCTGCCCATTTAAAACTGAGATGAGGAGGAATTTCTTCTCTCTGAGGGGTGTAAATCTGTGGAATTCGCTGCCTCAGAGAGCTGTGGAAGCCGGGACATTGAATAAATTTAAGACGGAGATAGACAGTTTCTTAACCGATAAGGGAATAAGGGGTTATGGGGAGCGGGCAGGGAAGTGGAGTTGAGTCCATGATCGGATCAGCCATGATCTTATTAAATGGCGGAGCAGGCTCGAGGGGCTGTATGGCCCACTCCTGCTCCCATTTCTTATGTTCTTAATTGAAGGGGAAGGATGTTGTGACGCATCAGCATGGCGGCCAACCCGGCACAACCTCACTTCTGCCCCACCGCTAACCGGAACACCGCACCACCACACCACCACAAATAAACAGAGACCTCAATATTGCTCAGGTCTCCAGCCCATGGTTTGGGGTGGAGACATAGTTATCTTTAATAAATCGGTAAGTGTGCCCCGTTTGGGACGGAGGGCAATTTCGGCCCCCAGATCTTTTTCCAGTGATTTTGAATCGATGACCTCTGGTTATTGACCAACTTGCCAGTGCGAATAGTTCCTCTCTACTTAATCCATCAAAACCCCTCATCATCTCGAAAACCTCGATTAGGTCACCTCTTATCCTATGTTCCAAGGAGAACAGTGCTAACTTTTCCAACCTCGCCTCATAACTGATGTCCCTCATCCCTGCTAACAGCCTGCTAAACCCTATTTAAGCCTTTACATCTTGCCTGAAATGTAGAGCACAGACTTAGCCACAATTCTCCAGCTGAGGTCTAACTGATTTATTGCCCGTCCCTAGTCGCTTTGAGAATTCTTTTTGAAGGGCTGAAGTCCCGTGGTTTGATACAGCTGAATCATAAAATCATACGGCACAGAGGGAGGCTAATCGGCGCATTCGTCTAGTGCCGGCTCTTGAAGTATTTATCCAATTCCCTTTTGAATTAAAAAAAAATTAATTCACAACATATGGGCATGGCCATCCGTAATTGACCTCGAGATGGTGATGGTGAGCCAACTCCTGAACCGCTGCAGTCCGTGTGGTGAAGACGCCGCACTGTCGGAGGGGCAGTACTGAGGGAGCGCCGCACTGTCGGAGGGGCAGTACTGAGGGAGCGCCACACTGTCGGAGGGGCGGCACTGAGGGAGCGCCACACTGTCGGAGGGGCAGTACTGAGGGAGTGCCCCACTGTCGGAGGGGCAGTACTGAGGGAGCGCCGCACTGTCGGAGGGGCAGTACTGAGGGAGCGCCACACTGTCGGAGGGGCGGCACTGAGGGAGCGCCACACTGTCGGAGGGGCAGTACTGAGGGAGCCCCGCACTGTCGGAGGGGCGGCACTGAGGGAGCGCCACACTGTCGGAGGGGCAGTACTGAGGGAGTGCCGCACTGTCGGAGGGGCAGTACTGAGGGAGCGCCGCACTGTCGGAGGGGCAGTCCTGAGGGAGCGCCGCACTGTCGGAGGGGCAGCACTGAGGGAGCTCCGCACTGTCGGAGGGGCAGTACTGAGGGAGCGCCGCACTGTCGGAGGGGCGGCACTGAGGGAGCGCCGCACTGTCGGAGGGGCAACACTGAGGGAGCGCCGCACTGTCGGAGGGGCGGCACTGAGGGAGCGCCGCACTGTCGGAGGGGGCACTGCTGTTAGGGAGGGAGTTCCAGGATTTTGACCCAGACATGATATATTTCCAAGTCCGGATTGTGTGTGAATTAGAGGGGAACTTGGTGGTGATGGTTACCACCTCCAAGTTTCCATCCAAGACACACACAACTGCATGCCCTTCCCGTTCGAGGTGGTAGCGGTCAGAAGTTTGGGAGATGCTATAGATGCCTTGGTGAGTCGCTGTAGTACTGCCCCTCCGACAGTGCATCATCCATCAGTACTGCCCTTCCGACAGTGCGGCGCTCCCTCAGTACCATCCCTCCGACAGTGTGGCACTCCCTCAGTACCATCCTTCCGACAGTGCAGCGCTCCCTCAGCACTGCACCGGAGCATCAGCTGAGATTATGGGCTCAGAAATGGGAGTTGTGTGTTTCTTTGGCCACAATGTAATGCAGGACCTCTCCCACACCCGCTTCAGTTACTCTGGTGTCCTTGTAAAGCAGTTGGGGAACATTTTGTACAAGTAGAAATAGTTTTTGTTTGCTGTTCTGGAAAATCAGTGACGATGCCGAGGGGTTTACAACAATTACCCAATCTCCCAGGTACTGACTGGAAGAAATGCTTTAGCAGTTTGTTGATCATATAATGATACAATACTGATGAAGGCCATTCGGACCTTCGATCCTGTGCAGTCACTTGGGTAGAGCTATCCATTAATCCCACTCCCCCTGCTCTTTCCCCATGGCAATGGTCATGTTTTCTCTTCGTGTATTGATCCAATTCCCTTTTGAGAGTTACTATCGAATCTGCATTCCTCCGCCCATTCAGGCGGCACATTGCAGATCACAACAAGTGCTGAGTGAAACAAGTGTGATCTGCACCCTCCCACTCTGGCTTTTTTGCCACGTATCAGAGGATGATGCCAGAACTGAGAGGTTAGAAACAAGCCAGCTCACTTTTCTCTGGAAAAGAAAAGGCCGAGGTGCGACCTGATAGAGGTCTTCAAGATTGTGAAGGGGTTTGACAGGGTAGACGTGGAGAAGATGTTTCCAAGTGTGGTGTCCTGGGGCCAATATTTATCCCTCAACCAACATCACGAAAACAGATGAATGGGTCATTATCACATCACAGCTTGTGGGAGCTTGGTGCGCGCAAATTTGCCGCTGCGTTTACATTACTACAGTGACCGTCAGATTAGGAACATCAGAACATGAGAATTAGGAACAGGAGTAGGCCATCCAGCCCCTCGAGCCTGCTCCGCCATTCAACAAGATCATGGCTGATCTGGCCATGGACTCAGCTCCACTTACCCGCCCTCTCCCCGTAACCCTTAATTCCCTTATTGGTTAAAAATCTATCTATCTGTGACTTGAATACATTCAATGAGCTAGCCTCAACTGCTTCCCTGGGCAGAGAATTACACAGATTCACAACCCTCTGGGAGAAGAAATTCCTTCTCAACTCAGTTTTAAATTGGCCCCCTAGTTCTAGTCTCCCCGACCAGTGGAAACAACCTCTCTGCCTCTATCTTGTCTATCCCTTTCATTATTTTAAATGTTTCTATAAGATCACCCCTCATCCTTCTGAACTCCAACGAGTAAAGACCCAGTCTACTCAATCTATCATCATAAGGTAACCCCCCTCATCTCCGGAATCAGCCTAGTGAATCGTCTCTACCCCATCCAAAGCCAGTATATCCTTCCTTAAGTAAGGCGACCAAAACTGCGCGCAGTACTCCAGGTGTGACCTCACCAATACCGGATACAGTTGCAACAGAGCCTCCCTGCTTTTGTACTCCATCCCTCTCGCAATGAAGGCCAACATTCCATTCGCCTTCCTGATTACCTGCTGCACCTGAAAACTAACTTTTTGGAATTCATGCACAAGCATCATCACGCCCGGCAATCAAATTTTAATTTGATTTTATATTTTTTAAGTTAATTTGTTTTAATTGCCGGTGCTTTTAGTGTCCCCCTCCCCTTTTTTAGGGGGCACTTGGAAGAAAATTTGATTCTGTGCCCAAAAAAAAAAGACCAAAAAAATAAAAAAAGGGCCTTGTAAATGTTGGTGTTTCCCCCAGATCGGGGGGCACGGTTTAATGTTTTTTGTTTACTCCTCAAAGAGTTTCATGCACAAGGACCCCCAGGTCCCTCTGCACCGCAGCATGTTGTAATTTCTCCCCATTCAAATAGTATTCCCTTTTTTAGTTTTTTCCCCCCCCCCCCCAAGGTGGATGACCTCACACTTTCCGACATTGTATCCCATTCGCTTAACCTATCCAAATCTCTTTGCAGCCTCTCTGTATCCTCTACACAACCCGCTTTCCCACTAATCTTTGTGTCATCTGCAAATTTTGTTACACTACACTCTGTCCCCTCTTCCAAGTCATCTATGTATATTGTAAACAGTTGTGGTCCCAGCACCGATCCCTGTGGCACACCACTAACCACCGATTTCCAACCCGAAAAGGGCCCATTTATCCCAACTCTCTGCTTTCTGTTAGCCAGCCAATTCTCTATCCATGCTAATACATTTCCACTGACCCCACGTACCTTTATCTTCTGCAGTAACCTTTTGTGTGGCACCTTATTGAATGCCTTTTGAAAATCTAAATACACCACATCCATCGGTACACCTCTATCCACCTTGCTCGTTATATCCTCAAAGAATTCCAGTAAATTAGTTAAACATGATTTCCCCTTCATGAATCCATGCTGCATCTGCTTGATTGCACTATTCCTATCTAGATGTCCCGCTATTTCTTCCTTAATGATAGCTTCAAGCATTTTCCCCACTACAGATGTTAAACTAACCGGCCTATAGGTACCTGCCTTTTGTCTGCCCCCCTTTTTTTTAAACAGAGGCGTTACATTAGCTGCTTTCCAATCCGCTGGTTCCTCCCCAGAGTCCAGAGAATTTTGGTAGATTATAACGAATGCATCTGCTATAACTTCCGCCATCTCTTTTAATACCCTGGGATGCATTTCATCAGGAGCATGGTACTTGTCTACCTTGAGTCCCATTAGCCTGTCCAGCACTACCCCCCTAGTGATAGTGATTGTCTCAAGGTCCTCCCTTCCCACATTCCCGTGACCAGCAATTTCTGGCATGGTTTTTGTGTCTTCCACTGTGAAGACCGAAGCAAAATAATTGTTTAAGGTCTCAGCCATTTCCACATTTCCCATTATTAAATCCCCCTTCTCATCTTCTAAGGGACCAACATTTACTTTAGTCACTATTTTCCGTTTTATATATCTGTAAAAGCTTTTACTATCCATTTTTATGTTTTGCGCAAGTTTACCTTCGTAATCTATCTTTCCTTTCTTTATTGCTTTCTTAGTCATTCTTTGCTGTCGTTTAAAATTTTCCCAATCTTCTAGTTTCCCACTAACCTTGGCCACCTTATACGCATTGGTTTTTAATTTGATACTCTCCTTAATTTCCCTGGTTATCCACGGCTGGTTATCCCTTCTCTTACCGCCCTTCTTTTTCATTGGAATATATTTTTGTTGAGCACTATGAAAGAGCTCTTTAAAAGTCCTACACTGTTCCTCAATTGTGCCACTGTTTAGTCTGTGTTTCCAGTCTACTTTAGCCAACTCTGCCCTCATCCCACTGTAGTCCCCTTTGTTTAAGCATAGTACACTCATTTGAGACACTACTTCCTCACCCTCAATCTGTATTACAAATTCAACCATACCGTGATCACTCATTCCGAGAGGATCTTTTACTAGGAGATCGTTTATTATTCCTGTCTCATTACACAGGACCAGATCTAAGATAGCTTGCTCCCTTGTAGGTTCTGTAACATACTGTTCTAAGAAACAATCCCGTATGCATTCTATGAATTCCTCCTCCAGGCTACCCCGTGCGATTTGATTTGACCAATCGATATGTAGGTTAAAATCCCCCATGACTACTGCCGTTCCTTTTTCACATGCCTCCATTATTCCCTTGATTATTGCCCGCCCCACCGTGAAGTTATTATTTGGGGGCCTATAAACTACGCTCACCAGTGACTTTTTCCCCTTACTATCTCTAATCCCCACCCACAATGATTCAACATTTTGTTCATTAGAGCCAATATCGTCTCTCACAACTGCCCTGATATCATCCTTTATTAACAGAGCTACCCCACCTCCTTTCCCTTCTTGTCTATCTTTCAGAATCGTCAGATACCCCTGTATGTTTAATTCCCAGTCTTGGCCATCCTGCAACCACGTTTCTGTAATGGCCACCAAATCATACCCATTTGTAATGATTTGTGCCGTCAACTCATTTACTTTATTTCGAATGTTGCGTACGTTTAGGTAGAGTGTTTTAATACTAGTTTTTAATCCATGATTTTTAGTTTTGACCCCTCCTGCAGCCCCTTTACATTCAGTGGCCCTTTTTGTTTTTTGCCTTGGGTTTCTCTGCCCTCCACTTTTACTCATCTCCTTTCTGTCTTTTGCTTTTGTCTCCTTTTTGTTTCCCTCTGTCTCCCTGCATTGGTTCCCATCCCCCTGCCATATTAGTTTAACTCCTCCCCAACAGCACTCGCAAACACTCCCCCTAGGACCTTGGTTCCGGTCCTGCCCAGGTGCAGACCATCCGGTTTGTACTGGTCCCACCTCCCCCAGAACCGGTTCCAATGCCCCAGGAATTTGAATCCCTCCCTGCTGCACCACTGCTCAAGCCACGTATTCATCTGAGCTATCCTGCGATTCCTACTCTGACTATCACGTGGCACTGGTAGCAATCCTGAGATTACTACTTTTGAGGTCCTACGTTTTAATTTAGCTCCTAGCTCCTTAAATTCATCTCGTAGGACCTCATCCCATTTTTTTACCTATATCGTTGGTACCAATGTGCACCACGACAACTGGCTGTTCACCCTCCCTTTTCAGAATGTCCTGCACCCGCTCCGAGACATCCTTGACCCTTGCACCAGGGAGGCAACATACCATCCTGGAGTCTCGGTTGCGGCCGCAGAAACGCCTATCTGTTCCCCTTACAATCGAATCCCCTATCACTATCGCTCTCCCACTCTTTTTCCTGCCCTCCTGTGCAGCAGAGCCAGCCACGGTGCCATGAACTTGGCTGCTGCTGCCCTCTCCTGATGAGTCATCCCCCTCAACAGTACTCAAAACGGTGTATCTGTTTTGCAGGGGATGACCGCAGGGGACCCCTGCAATACCTTCCTTGCACTGCTCTTCCTGCTGGTCTTCCATTCCCTAGCTGGCTGTGGACCCTTCACCTGCAGTTTGACCAACTCACTAAATGTGCTATTCACGTCATTCTCAGCATCGTGGATGCTCCAGAGTGAATCCACCCTCAGCTCCAACTCCGCAACGCGGTCTGTCAGGAGCTGGAGGCGGATACACTTCCCGCACACGTAGTCGTCAGGGACACTGGAGGCATCCCTGAGTTCCCACAAGGTACATAGGAAAAGGGGAGGTACGAGACTTGGGTGTCATGGTACATCAGTCTTTGAAAGTTGGCATGCAGGTACAGCAGGCGGTGAAGGCGGCAAATGGCATGTTGGCCTTCATAGCTAGGGAATTTGAGTATAGGAGCAGGGAGGTCTTACTGCAGTTGTACAGGGCCTTGGTGAGGCCTCACCTGGAATATTGTGTTCCGTTTTGGTCTCCTAATCTGAGGAAGGACGTTCTTGCTGTTGAGGGAGTGCAGCGAAGGTTCACCAGACTGATTCCCGGGATGGCAGGACTGACTGGATCGACTGGGCCTGTATTCACTGGAGTTTAGAAGGATGAGAGGGAATCTCATAGAAACATATAAAATTCTGATGGAACTGGACAAGTTAGATGCAGGAAGAATGTTCCCGATGTTGGGGAAGTCCAGAACCAGGGGACATAATCTAAGAATAAGGGGTAAGCCATTTAGGACTGAGATGTGGAGAAATTTCTTCACTCAGAGAGTTGTTAACCTGTGGAATTCTCTACCGCAGAAAGTTGTTGATGTCAGTTCATTGGATATATTCAAGAGGGAGTTAGATGTGGCCCTTACGGCTAAAGGGATCAAGGGGTATGGAGAGAAAGCAGGAAAGGGGTACTGAGGTGAATGATCAGCCATGATCTTATTGAATGGTGGTGCAGGCTCGAAGGGCCGAATGGCCTACTCCTGCACCTATTTTCTATGTTTCTATGACTCCACATCAAAAGCATTTCAGTGACTGTCAGGCACTTTGGGATGTGCTGAAGCTGTAAAAGACGTTGTATGAATGCAAGCCCTTTCTCTGTCAGACCACATGCCCCAGCTCTCCCTGTGCTTTCCTGGGAATGTGTGAAGCCATTCGACAATGCTTCACTGGCTTTTGATTTCTGAGAAGCTACTGCAGGAAATTTCTGCAACCAGAGTGACACGTCATTGAGGGAGAGCTCGAGGCAAGAGTGCTCCTGCTGGATGTTCAAGAGACAACTAAATTTAAGGTTGATGTATCAGTTCCACCCAAAGAATTGGCTTGTTTCTCTAATTGCTGTGACGGTGAAAATTAATTAGCGTCAATCTGAAACACACAAAATTGTTTGGAAACAACCTTCCGGATATAAAAGGGGTCAGAGGATCTAGTAAGGAGGAGGAACTGAGGGAAATCTTTATTAGTCGGGAAATATTGTGGTGGAAATTGATGGGATTGAAGGCCGATAAATCCCCAGGGCCTGATGGACTGCATCCCAGAGTACTTAAGGAGGTGGCCTTGGAAATAGTAGATGCATTGACAGTCATTTTCCAACATTCCATTGACTCTGGATCAGTTCCTATCGAGTGGCGGGTAGCCAATGTAACCCCACTTTTTAAAAAAAGGAGGGAGAGAGAAAACAGAGAACAGCCTGACCTCAGTAGTGGGTAAAATGATGGAATCAATTATTAAGGATGTCATAGCAGTGCATTTGGAAAGAGGTGACATGATAGGTCCAAGTCAGCAAGGGAAATCATGCTTGACAAATCTTCTGGAATTTTTTGAGGATGTTTCCAGTAAAGTGGACAAGGGAGAACCAGTTGATGTGGTATATTTGGACTTTCAGAAGGCTTTCGACAAGGTCCCACACAAGAGATTAATGTGCAAAGTTAAGGCACATGGGATTGGGGGTAGTGTGCTCACGTGGATTGAGAACTGGTTGTCAGACAGGAAGCAAAGAGTAGGAGTAAATGGGTACTTTTCAGAATGGCAGGCAGTGACTAGTGGGGTACTGCAAGGTTCTGTGCTGGCGCCCCAGCTGTTTACATTGTACATTAATGATTTAGACGAGGGGATTAAATGTAGTATCTCCAAATTTGCGGATGACACTAAGTTGGGTGGCAGTGTGAGCTGCGAGGAGGATGCTGTGAGGCTGCAGAGCGACTTGGATAGGTTAGGTGAGTGGGCAAATGCATGGCAGATGAAGTATAATGTGGATAAATGTGAGGTTATCTACTTTGGTGGTAAAAACAGAGAGACAGACTATTATCTGAATGGTGACAGATTAGGAAAAGGGGAGGTGCAACGAGACTTGGGTGTCATGGTACATCAGTCATTGAAGATTGGCATGCAGGTACAGCAGGCGGTTAAGAAAGCAAATGGCATGTTGGCCTTCATAGCGAGGGGATTTGAGTACAGGGGCAGGGAGGTGTTGCTACAGTTGTACAGGACCTTGGTGAGGCCACACCTGGAGTATTGTGTACAGTTTTGGTCTCCTAACTTGAGGAAGGACATTCTTGCTATTGAGGGAGTGCAGCGAAGATTCACCAGACTGATCCCCGGGATGGTGGGACTGACCTATCAAGAAAGACTGGATCAACTGGGCTTGTATTCACTGGAGTTCAGAAGAATGAGAGGGGACCTCAAAGAAACGTTTAAAATTCTGACGGGTTTAGACAGGTTAGATGCAGGAAGAATGTTCCCAATGTTGGGGAAGTCCAGAACCAGGGGTCACAGTCTAAGGATAAGGGGTAAGCCATTTAGGACCGAGATGAGGAGAAACTTCTTCACCCAGAGAGTGGTGAACCTGTGGAATTGTCTACCACAGAAAGTAGTTGAGGCCAATTCACTAAATATATTCAAAAGGAGTTAGATGAAGTCCTTACTACTCGGGGGATCAAGGGGTATGGCGAGAAAGCAGGAAGGGGGTACTGAAGTTGCATGTTCAGCCATGAACTCGTGGAATGGCGGTGCAGGCTAGAAGGGCCGAATGGCCTACTCCTGCATCTATTTTCTATGTTTCTATGTTTCTATGAATTCTGCTGTGATGAATCATCTGACAAAGCAGCGTGCTGTAGTTTGTAGCGAGACTGTCGGTCGTAAAGCACTTTGGGGCTCCCGGAGGCCGTGAAAGGCGCTGGACAAATTCAAGGTCCTTTGCTGGTGATTGGGTGGTGAGAGTGCTGCCCCCCGAGCCACGGGTCGCCTTACACCGGGACGCTTCAGACCGTGTGCAAGCCAGCAACGGGCTTCGGCACTTCTGGTCACATCCCCACCCCAGGGCCTGGTCACCGGCTGCAAGTCAAGCTAAATAAGATCAGTTTCCCCACCCCCACCAGTCCTGGTGCAATAATTGACCTATTAACCTGGAAGAATGTGTCACAGATTTGGTTGGTAGGCTCAACAACGTGCATTTATATAGCGCCTTAAACGTAGAAAACCAGGAGTAATCAGAAAATAATATACCGGAGAAGGAGATTAGAACATAACATAATAAGAAGTAGGAGCAGGAGTCGGCCATATGGCCCCTCGAGCCTGCTCCGCCATTTAATACGATCATGGCGGATCCACTACCCTGCCCACTCCCCATAACCCCTTATCGGTTAAGAAACTGTCTATCTCGGTCTTAAATTTATTCAATGACCCAGCCTCTACAGCTGTCTGAGGCAGCGAATTCCACAGATCTACAACCCTCAGAGAAGCGCACCGTGGCTGCAGTGTGCACCATCTACAGGATGAACTGCAGCAACTCACCAAGGCTTCTTTGGCAGCACCTCCTTGATTCCTGGGCTGGGCTGACTGTCCTTATGAGGAGAGATTGAGCAGACTAGGCCTATACTCTCTGGAGTTTAGAAGAATGAAAGGTGATCTCATTGAAACATACAAGATTCTGAGAGGGCTTGACAGGGTAGATGCAGGGAGGATGTTTCCCCCGGGCTGGAGAGTCTAGAACCAGGGGGTCACAGGCTCAGGATAAGGGGTCGGCCATTTAGGACTGAGATGAGGAGGAATTTCTTCACTCACAGGGTGGTGAATCTTTGGGATTCTCTGCCCCAGAGGGCTGTGGATGCTGAGTCATTAAGTATATTGAAGACAGAAATAGACGAGTTTTGGACTTCAGGTGAATCGAGGGATATGGGGATTGGGTGGGAAAGTGGAGTTGAGGTCGATGATCAGCCATGATCTCATTGAATGGCGAGCAGGCTCGAGGGGCCGTACAACCTACTCCTGCTCTTAATTTCACCTCCCAATGCAGTGACCTCCACCACTTAGAAGGACAAGGGCAACAGGTGCATGGGAACACCATCATCTCCAAGTTATCCTCCAAGTCACACACCATCCCGACTTGGACATATGTTCTTATGAAGGAACGGGCGATATAAGAAATAGGAGCAGGAATAGGCCATACGGCCCCTCGAGCCTGCTCCACCATTCAATAAGATCATGGCTGATCTGATCATGGACTCGGGTCCACTTCCCCGCCCGCTCCCCATAACCCTTTACTCCCTTATTGCTCAAAAATCTGTCTATCTCCGCCTAGCAGAGTGAGTGAGTGAAACGAAACAGGACATTGTCATGATCCAAGAATAGATAACTGAAGGACGGGGGAATAAAGGGATAAGGGAACAGGATATGACTCGTGTGGAGGATAAACACCAACGCAGGCTGAAAGGCCTGGGTCTGTGTTGCAATTTCTATGTAATTTCATTACAACACCATAGAAGGTAATAGAACCAGAAATAAAAACAGAAAGTGCTGAGAGCACGCAGCCGTGTCAGACTCGAAGAGAAAAGACAGATGAAGGATTTCCAAAGATGGGTCCCCACCTAACTTCCACCCACTGCTTTCTGGGGTTAATTTCACATTTCCAGCACACTGAGTAATTAAAAATAAATAAATCCTGTATAATGAGAGAAGCTTGTTCAGCGGGTTACAACACTGTACCCTGTGTAAAAATGACCATCTGCTGCTCGTTACGCTCACAGCTCAAGACAGGAACTAAGGAAACATTCAGATTAGTGCCTTCTGTTAAAACCGCTTAATGAACCTTCTGTAGCTATCACTTTCCTTGCCCAGATTTATTGCCCCTTCAATTTTCTCCTTTCCCCAAGGCACTGGCGCTCGCTGGGGCTGCGACTTCAAAGGCAGCAGCAGCTTTCTGATACTTCGGCCCAGTGGCTATTCCACAATGGAGGGCATCACAACTGAGCCCGATCCTGTACTCGCTGGATGTTTACAAATGATCCTGGTTTACAAATCCCTCCATGGCTTCACCCCTGAGCCTCACAACGCCCACCCTGGGTTTTTTGTGCTCAAATTCTGCCCTCCTGAGCATCCCTGATTATAACTGCTCCACCATTGGCGGCCGTGCCTTCAGGTGCCTGGGCCCCCAAGTTCTGGAACTTCCTCCCTAAACCTCTCCACCTCTCTTTCCCCCTTAAAAACACGAGCACAAAAATCTAGGCAGACACTCCCAGGGCAGTGCTGAGGGAGTGCTGCACTGTCAGAGGTGCCGTCCTTCGGATGAGACGTTAAACCGAGGCCCTGTCTGCCCGCTCAGGTGGTCGTAAAAGATCCCACGGCCATCTGGGAAGTTCTCCCGGATATCCTGGGCCAATATCTATCCCTCACCCAACAGCAGTAAAAACATCATCACATTGTTGTTTGTGGGAGCTTGCTGTGCGCAAGTGACTACACTTTAAAAAGGAATTCATTGGCTGTAAACAGCATTGGGACGGCCCGAGGTCGTTATATAAATGCAAGTCTTTCTTCACAACCGGCCCAACTCCCGAGGGTTTATCGAGCAAGTAGGACACCAGGCGAGGGGGGGGGGGGGGGGGGGGAGTGCGCGAGTGGCACTGGGCGAGAGGGGGGGCGCGCGCGCGCTCTGGGCTCACCTGTGTCGTTTTCCACACTCGGAAACTCGGAAGGCCCACGGTGGAGCCTTGCGTTCGAAGGATTGCCAACAGGAGCCACTGGCCACAGAACCATAGCATTTATACAGCACTGAACCCAAGAAATAGGAGCAGGAGTAGGCCTTTCGGACCCTCGAGCCTGCTCCATTAAGGGACATATTACAGTCTCAGAATAAGGGGTCGGCCATTTAGGACTGAGATGGGGAGAAACTTCTTCACTCAAGACGGTTGTGAATCTTTGAGCATCCACAGTCCTCTGGGGCAGAGCATTGCAGTCATTGAGTACAAGTCCGGGGCCCGAGAGAGACAGACTTTTGGACTGTAAGGGAATCCAGGGATACGTGGAAAGTGCGGGAAAGTGGAGTTGAGGTACAAGATCAGCCATGATCTTACTGAATGGCGGAGTAGGGTTGAGGGGCCGTGTGGCTGCTCACCACTCTCAGACGCTGTATCCAAGCACGACAGCGCCTTCGGAGGACCAAGGTGGGGGGGGGGGGGGGGGGGGGCGGGTTGACCGGACGACACGGGTGGTGGGGGGGGGGGGGGGCGCGGGTTGACCGGACGACACGGGCGGTGGGGGGGGGGGGGGGCGCGGGTTGACCGGACGACACGGGCGGTGGGGGGGGGGGGGGGGGGGGTTTGACCGGACGACACGGGCGGTGGGGGGGGGGGGGTTTGACCGGACGACACGGGCGGTGGAGGGGGGGGGAGGCGGGTTGACCGGACGACACGGGCGGTGGGGGGGGGGGGGGGTTTGACCGGACGACACGGGCGGTGGGGGGGGGGGGGGGGGGGGTTTGACCGGACGACACGGGCGGTGGGGGGGGGGGGGTTTGACCGGACGACACGGGCGGTGGAGGGGGGGGGAGGCGGGTTGACCGGACGACACGGGCGGTGGGGGGGGGGGGGGGTTTGACCGGACGACACGGGCGGTGGGTGGGTGGGGGGGGGGGTTGACCGGACGACACGGGCGGTGGAGGGGGGGGGGGGGGGGGGGGTTGACCGGACGACGCGGACGGTGGGGGAGGGGGGACATCGGGTGACCCCGACCAGCGACTGACCTTGTGCTTGTCAACGCAGCCGATGCCGATGGAGTCGATGATGCAGCGACCAAGCCACTCGTCGGGGCGGACACTCAGGATGTCGTTGCGACAGCTGTCCAGGAACCGCTGCAGTTTGACGAGGACGCTACGCGACAGCACGTAGCCGTAGCCGCCGTGGCAGTAGCGGGCGTCGGGGTCGCCGCCAATGAACTCCTCGGCGCGCCCCAAGTACAGGTCCTTGCTGATGCTCAGGTGGGAGACCAGGGCCTTGACCCGCTCCGCCTGCGTGTAGGTGTTGTCCTGCATCAGGTAGAACCAGTCGTACTCGTTGCCGAAATGCTCAAAGACGTGCTTGATGGTGCGGTACATCAGCCACACCGCCCGGTCGTCCCCGTGGGAGATAATCTGCATCCCGTGCGGGACCTTGGTGTTGCGGAAGCCGGTAAAGTAAACCAGCCTGCTGAAGTGCTGGGCCGCCGTCCGGTTCACAGACACGGCCAACGTGTTCAGGGTAGCCTTGGACGTCAGCACACCAACAAACAACCGATCGCGAATTCCCAGCTCCGTGTGAATGTAACGTGTCCTGGTGGAAGAAAAATAGTCAACTTCAAGCACCAGCGACTGGATCTGTACTTTATCACCACCCTCCCTCAGTAACTTCCGCCACCCTCTTCTGAAAGTACCAACACTTGGGGCATATATTTACTTTCTCCCTCGGGTGGACATAAAAGATCACACGGCACGATTTTTAAAAACAGCGGGGAAGTTCTCCACGGTGACAGGGGCAGTACCGAGGCAGCGCCGTACCGTCGGAGGGACAGTACCGAGGGAGGGCCGTACCGTCGGAGGGACAGTACCGAGGGAGGGCCGTACCGTCGGAGGGACAGTACCGAGGGAGGGCCGTACCGTCGGAGGCTCCGTACTGAGGGAGCGCCGTACCGTCGGAGAGACAGTACTGAGGGAGCGCTGCACTGTCGGAGGGGCAGTACCGAGGGAGAGCCGCACTGTCGGAGGGGCAGTACCGAGGCAGCGCCGTACCGTCGGAGGGACAGTACTGAGGGAGGGCCGCACTGTCGGAGGGGCGGTACTGAGGGAGTGCCGCACTGTCGGAGGGACAGTACTGAGGGAGTGCTGCACTGTCGGAGGGACAGTACCGAGGCAGCGCCGTACCGTCGGAGGGACAGTACTGAGGGAGGGCCGCACTGTCGGAGGGGCGGTACTGAGGGAGTGCCGCACTGTCGGAGGGACAGTACTGAGGGAGTGCTGCACTGTCGGAGGGACAGTACCGAGGGAGGGCCGCACTGTCGGAGGGGCGGTACTGAGGGAGTGCCGCACTGTCGGAGGGACAGTACTGAGGGAGTGCCGCACTGTCGGAGGGACAGTACTGAGGGAGTGCCGCACTGTCGGAGGGATAGTACTGAGGGAGTGCTACACTGTCGGAGGGATAGTACGGAGGGAGTGCTACACTGTCGGAGGGATAGTACTGAGGGAGTGCTACACTGTTGGAGGGGCAGTACTGAGGGAGCACCGCACCGTCGGAGGGTCAGTCTTTTAGATGAGACATTAAACTCGGGCCTGGTCTGCCCTCTCAGGTGGATGTAAAAGATCCCATGTCACTATTGGAAGAAGAGTAGGGGAGTTTTCCCCGGCGCCAATACTGATCCCTGAATCAACATCACACACAGATGATCTGGTCGGTGTCACATTGCTGCGAGAGAAAGAGTTTCCGTGACTTCGGACTGTCTGTTCAAAAGCTCTAAAGCTGACTCCATACTTTAACACAGTTGTGCAACACGCATCTCTTTGCGGGGCTTAAATTCTTACCGCAGCACTTTCTTGTGAGCCTTGTTGGGGTCCTTGTAGTAAGGGACAATCCTGGGCTCGTAGTCCTTGCTGTCACCGAGATCTCCCAGCTCGGCTCCGGGCTCCAGGCGGCCGCTGTCATGGGGCAGCCCCCTGCTCTCCCCTGCCTCCATGCACGTCTCGTCCCCCTCTCCCTGGGTCCAGGAGACCCGCAGCAAACTCAGGCTGCAGCCCAGGGAGAGCCCCAGGATCAGGGGCAGGGCAGGCCGGAAGAGAGGGAGCAGGGAGGTCAGACGCATGGTAGAAAACGAGCAGTAACACACCAGCAGACAGAGAGAGGCGCACACAGAATAAGGATCTGATAATACTCTGACTGAAATGACTCTTGCTATTTATATAATGGATCTCCTTGTTCTTTTATTCTGGGTATGAAACCAACAGACGCACCCACAGGTTTCAAGTGACAAGCTTAAGGTCAGACTTGCACTAATTTCAATCGCACCTTCGAGGATTAATTATCAAACCAGCTTCACCAAGAGTCTCGCCAGTCACCAGAGAGAGCAATTTACAGTGATACCCAAAAAGGGAGTGAAAAAGGTCAGCCTCAAATCCACAACACACAATTCAAAGTTTCAAATCACAACAGAATCAACTTGACAAGTTACCCTAAAACTCCAACACTGAGAGATCACACCACACTTGGCAAAAATACAGCTACTGGCATCAGGTATAAATAAATTCAGCCCAAGCCATGTGCAATTCAATGGGAACGGAAAATGCACAACTTTGGGAATGTATAATAAATACTAATGCAAAAATACTGCGGATGCTGGAATCTGATATAAATAATTATGGCAATAGCTAAATACCACGGGGATTAAAAACAGCTCGAATTTCCCATAAAATTGTGCTCCTTGATGCCACAATTGCCATTAACGTGTTAACATTATGTGGTCATGTCCGCTTTCTCTCTCCCACCTGCTGTGTTTCGCTCATATTTTGGAATAATGCACCATTTGCCCACACCCTCCAAGCTTCCCGAGCCCTTGGTGGGGGGCGGTAAATAACTTCCCTGTGATTCAGAGTGTGGGGAGGGATTGAGCAGTGTGGCCAACACACAGGGAAGTGCTGCTGGGCTGCTGCACAGAGGCTTGCTGGTTTGTGGCTGCCAGAGCCGCTGGGTGCAGGAAACAGTAAGTCAGTGTGGGAAGGGTTGCTGCAGTCTGAGAGAGGGCTCTGTTCACCCTCAGTGCTCCGGCGCCCCGGGCAGTGAGTGAGCGAGCTCAGTCCCCGGGCAGTGTGAGTGAGTGAGTGAGCTCAGTCCCCGGGCAGTGTGAGAGTGTGAGTGAGCTCAGTCCCCGGGCAGTGTAAGAGAGTGAGTGAAAGTGTGAGTGAGTGAGCGAGCTCAGTCCCCGGGCAGTGTGAGAGTGTGAGTGAGCTCAGTCCCCGGGCAGTGTAAGAGAGTGAGTGAAAGTGTGAGTGAGTGAGTGAGTGAGCGAGCTCAGTCCCCGGGCAGTGTAAGAGAGTGAGTGAAAGAGTGAGTGAGTGAGCGAGCTCAGTCCCCGGGCAGTGTGAGTGAGTGAGTGAGCTCAGTCCCCGGGCAGTGTGAGTGAGTGAATGAGCTCAGTCCCCGGGCAGTGTGAGAGTGTGAGTGAAAGAGTGAGTGAGTGAGCGAGCTCAGTCCCCGGGCAGTGTAAGAGAGTGAGTGAAAGTGTGAGTGAGTGAGTGAGCTCAGTCCCCGGGCAGTGTGAGAGTGTGAGTGAGCTCAGTCCCTGGGCAGTGTGAGAGTGTGAGTGAGCTCAGTCCCCGGGCAGTGTGAGAGTGTGAGTGAGCTCAGTCCCCGGGCAGTGTGAGTGAGTGAGTGAGCTCAGTCCCCGGGCAGTGTAAGAGAGTGAGTGAAAGTGTGAGTGAGTGAGTGAGCTCAGTCCCCGGGCAGTGTGAGAGTGTGAGTGAGCTCAGTCCCTGGGCAGTGTAAGAGAGTGAGTGAAAGTGTGAGTGAGTGAGTGAGCTCAGTCCCCGGGCAGTGTAAGAGAGTGAGTGAGCTCAGTCCCCGGGCAGTGTAAGAGAGTGAGTGAAAGTGTGAGTGAGTGAGTGTGAGTGAGTGAGTGAGTGAGCTCAGTCCCCGGGCAGTGTAAGAGAGTGAGTGAGCTCAGTCCCCGGGCAGTGTAAGAGTGTGAGTGAAAGTGTGAGTGAGTGAGTGTGAGTGAGTGAGTGAGCTCAGTCCCCGGGCAGTGTAAGAGAGTGAGTGAGCTCAGTCCCCGGGCAGTGTAAGAGAGTGAGTGAAAGTGTGAGTGAGTGAGCGAGCTCAGTCCCCGGGCAGTGTAAGAGAGTGAGAGTGTGAGTGAGCTCAGTCCCTGGGCAGTGTAAGAGAGTGAGCGAGCTCAGTCCCCGGGCAGTGTAAGAGAGTGAGTGAGTGTGTGAGAGAGAGAGTGAGTGAGTGTATGAGAGAGTGAGTGTGAGAGAGTGAGAGTGTGAGTGAGTGAGCTCAGTCCCCGGGCAGTGTAAGAGAGTGAGTGAGTGTGTGAGAGTGAGTGAGAGAGTGTGTGAGAGTGAGTGTGAGAGTGTGTGTGAGAGAGAGTGTGTGAGATAGTGAGTGTGAGAGTGTGTGATAGTGAGTGAGAGTGTGAGTGAGTGAGAGAGAGAGAGTGAGTGTGAGAGAGAGTGAGTGAGTGAGTGTGAGAGTGTGTGTGAGTGAGAGAGAGTGTGTGAGAGAGAGAGAGTGAGTGTGAGAGTGTGAGAGTGAGTGAGTGAGTGTGTGAGAGTGAGTGTGAGAGTGTGTGTGAGAGAGAGTGTGAGATAGTGAGTGTGAGAGTGTGTGATAGTGAGTGAGAGTGTGAGTGAGAGAGAGTGTGTGAGATAGTGAGTGTGAGAGTGTGTGATAGTGAGTGAGAGTGTGAGTGAGTGAGAGAGAGTGTGAGTGTGAGAGAGAGTGAGTGAGTGTGAGAGTGTGTGTGAGTGTGAGAGTGTGTGTGAGTGAGAGAGAGTGAGTGAGAGTGTGTGTGAGTGAGAGAGAGTGAGTGAGTGAGTGAGCTCAGTCCCCGGGCCGGGCCCCCTACACTCAGTCCCCGGGCCGGGCCCCCTACACTCAGTCCCCGGGCAGTGGGCCGGGCCCCCTACACTCAGTCCCCGGGCCGGGCCCCCTACACTCAGTCCCCGGGCAGTGGGCCGGGCCGGGCCCCCTACACTCAGTCCCCGGGCAGTGGGCCGGGCCCCCTACACTCAGTCCCCGGGCAGTGGGCCGGGCCGGGCCCCCTACACTCAGTCCCCGGGCAGTGGGCCGGGCCGGGCCCCCTACACTCAGTCCCCGGGCCGGGCCCCCTACACTCAGTCCCCGGGCAGTGGGCCGGGCCGGGCCCCCTACACTCAGTCCCCGGGCCGGGCCCCCTACACTCAGTCCCCGGGCAGTGGGCCGGGCCGGGCCCCCTACACTCAGTCCCCGGCGCGGCTCACGGTGCCGAGCTCAGGCTCATTCCCCCCTCACAGTGCGGTGCTTCAGGCGGTTGTCTCACTTCACAGGCCCGGCCTGGGGTGTGGGTGACTGCAGGCCCGGAGTCCGGCTCCCTCAGTGCGCTCTCTCCGGGTTTCCAGCGGCAGGTCCCGGTGTCCGCTGGGCCTCTACCCGCGCATGCGCCGTGTCCCCGGGGGGGGGGGGCGGTGGTGCGCATGCGCTGTGCCCGGGGTGGGGGGGGGAGGTGGTGCGCATGCGCTGTGTCCGGGGGGGAGGTGGTGCGCATGCGCTGTGTCCGGTGGGGGGGAAGCGCGGGAAACGGGCAGCAAAATGGCCGCGCCGCCAGAGCGCAGCCTGAGGTAAGGTGGCGCCCAGTGCGGGAGGCCCCAGGCGCTGCACAGCCGCATGGTCACACCCACACCGCACAACCCGCCAGCACAGGCAGGCCCTGGGGACCGAGGAAGACTTGCTTCCACTCTAACAGTGAGTTCTCAGGTGACTGAACAGTCCAATATGGGAATTACAGTCCCTGTCACAGGTGGGACAGACAGTGGTTGAGGGAAGGGGAGGGTGGGACTGGTTTGCCGCACGCTCCTTCCGCTGCCTGCGCTTGGTTTCTGCACGCTCTCGGCGACGAGACTCGAGGTGCTCAGCGCCCTCCCGGATGCATTTCCTCCACTTAGGGCGGTCTTTGGCCAGGGACTCCCAGGTGTCGGTGGGGATGTTGCACTTTATCAGGGAGGCTTTGAGGGTGTCCCTGTAACTTTTCCTCTGCCCACCTGGGGCTCGTTTGCCGTGAAGGAGTTCCGAGTAGAGCGCTTGCTTTGGGAGTCTCGTGTCTGGGGCATGTGGACAATGTGGCCCTGCCCAGTGGAGCTGGTCGAGTGTGGTCAGTGCTTCGATGCTGGGGATGTTGGCCTGGTCGAGGACGCTAACGTTGGTGCGTCTGTCCTCCCAGGGGATTTGCAGGATCTTGCGGAGACATCGTTGGTGGTATTTCTCCAGCGACTTGAGGTGTCTACTGTACATGGTCCATGTCTCTGAGCCACACAGGAGGGCGGGTATCACTACAGCCCTGTAGACCATGAGCTGGGGGTGAGATACCTACTGTACATGGTCCATGTCTCTGAGCCACACAGGAGGGGCGGGTATCACTACAGCCCTGTAGACCATGAGCTGGGTGCTGGGGGTGAGATACCTACTGTACATGGTCCATGTCTCTGAGCCACACAGGAGGGGTGGGTATCACTACAGTCCTGTAGACCATGAGCTGGGTGCTGGGGGTGAGATACCTACTGTACATGGTCCATGTCTCTGAGCCACACAGGAGGGGTGGGTATCACTACAGTCCTGTAGACCATGAGCTGGGTGCTGGGGGTGAGATACCTACTGTACATGGTCCATGTCTCTGAGCCACACAGGAGGGGTGGGTATCACTACAGTCCTGTAGACCATGAGCTGGGTGCTGGGGGTAAGATACCTACTGTACATGGTCCATGTCTCTGAGCCACACAGGAGGGGTGGGTATCACTACAGTCCTGTAGACCATGAGCTGGGTGCTGGGGGTGAGATACCTACTGTACATGGTCCATGTCTCTGAGCCATATCACACCCACACTGCTCAGGTGACAATTACCGCCGGCAACCACCAGCTCAGTCACACAGGTCGGTTTTGAAGGAGGAGGTGATCTTATTGAAACGTATAAGATTATGAGGGGGCTCGACAAGGTGGATGCAGAGAGGATGTTTCCACTGATGGGGGAGACTAGAACTAGGGGGCATGATCTTAGAATAAGGGGCCGCCCATTTAAAACTGAGATGAGGAGAAATTTCTTCTCTCAGAGGGTTGTAAATCTGTGGAATTCGCTGCCCCAGAGAGCTGTGGAGGCTGGGACATTGAATAAATTTAAGACAGAGATAGACAGTTTCTTAACTGATAAGGGAATAAGGGGTTATGGGGAGCGGGCAGGGAAGTGGGCCTAAGTCCATGATCAGATCAGCCATCGTATTAAATGGCGGAGTAGGCTCGAATGGCCGACTCCTGCTCCTATTTCCTATGAAAGGGAGGTAGAGAGGTTCAGGGAGGGAACTCCAGAGCTGGGGGCCCAGGCAGTAGAAGGCACGGCCACCAATGGTTGAGCGATGGAGGATATTACAGAGATGGGGAGAGGCAAGGGCCATGGAGGGATTTGAACACAAGGATGAGAATTTTGAAATCGAGGCGTTGCTAACTGGGAGCACAAAATATAAATACAGATCGCAAGAGTTTCTGTAGGTATATAAAAAGGAAAAGAGTGGCTAAAGTAAATTAGTAATGGGGAACATGGAGATGGCACAAACTCTGAACAAATATTTTGTATCAGTCTTTCATCATAGGCAATCCCTCAAACGAGGATGACTTGCTTCCACGTGAGTTCACAGATGTTTCAATGAAGGACCCGATGTTCCAGTCCTGAACTCCAATTGAGGGGGTGGAAAATGCCTGTGCGTGGATTTTTTTAACGTGTGGTGACCATTGCACATCAGCCACCACACGGGCTTGACAGAGCTAGGTCTTTATCCAGTGGCAAGGGTTAACCAGGACACCTGGAGACCTGCTCTGCTGCATGAACCTAGCATGCACACATAGCGCAGTGTGGGCTGGCCCGTGCTTTACGGTAGAGGACACTAACAATATTCCGACAGTGGATAGTCAAGGGGCTATAGGAGGGGAGGAACTTAACACAATCACAATCACTAAGGAGGTGGTACTCAGTAAGATAATGGGACTAAAGGCAAATAAATCCCCTGGACGTGAAGGCTTGCATCCTAGGGTCTTAAGAGAAGTAGCGACAGGGATTGTGGATGCATTGGTTGTAATTTACCAAAATTCCCTGGATTCTGGGGAGGTCCCAGGAGACTGGAAAACTGCAAATGTAACACCCCTATTTAAAAAAGGAGGCAGACAAAAAACAGGAAACTATAGACCAGTTAGCCTAACATCTGTGGTTGGGGAAAATGTTGGAGTCCATTATTAAAGAAGCAGTAGCAGGGCATTTGGAAAAGCAAAATTTGGTCAGGCAGAGTCAGCATGGATTTATGAAGGTGAAGTCATGTTTGACAAATTTGCTGGAATTCTTTGAGGATGTAAGAACAGAATGGATAAAGGGGAACCAGTGGATGTGGTGTATTTGGACTTCCAGAAGATATTTGACAAGGTGTCACATAAAAGGTTACTGCACAAGATAAAAGTTCACGGGGTTGGAGATAATATATTAGCATGGATAGAGGATTGGCTAATTAACAGAGAACAGAGAGACGGGATACATGGTTCATTCTCGGGTCGGCAACCATTGGGCTGCCACAGGGATCAGTGCTGGGACTCCCAACTATTTACAATCTATATTAACGACTTGGAAAAAGGAACTGAGTGTAATGTAGCCAAGTTTGCTGATGATACAAAGATGGGAGGAAAAGCAATGTGTGAGGAGGACACAAAAAATCTGTAAAAGACTAAGTGAGTGGGCAAAAATTTGGCAGATGGAGTATAATGTCAGAAAGTGTGAGGTCATGCATTTTGGCAGAAAAAATCAAAGAGCAAGTTATTATTTACATGGAGAAAGATTGCAAAGTGCCGCAGTACAGCGGGACCTGGGGGTACTTGTGCATGAGACACAAAAGGATAGTGTTATGTCTTGAATAAAGAATCTGACCAGATACTGTGAGCTTAAAGTAATGTATGACTGTAGTCCTTTATTACAGGTCTCCAGAGTGCCTCTCCAGCCTGTGAGGCCTTCTTATGTACAGGTGCTCCCAAGGGATTGTGGAATCCCTTCGGACTCCAGGAGATGAGCCCACTGGTGGTTAAACAAGGTATTTACAGGTTTGCATATATAACAACACTCCCCCCGCCCCCCAAAGTCAATAGTGTAACTGTTTACAATGTGAGTCGATCTGGGGCCTTCCTTTCCCTGGTTGATCGTCTCGGTGCAAATGCTGGTTTTGGTGAGTCGTTTGTTGGGCCCTCGCTGGGCTGCTGCGCAGCTGGCCTTGCTGGGCTGCCAGGCGTGGTGAGGCTTGCTGGGCTGCTGTGGGGGATGGGTTCTGCTTCGTGGCCAACCGCTGGGTCGGTTGCCACTTGTGTGTGTGTTAGAGGGTCGAAAAAGATAGAGTCTATTGTGGGTTGTTCTGGATAGTCCGTGAATCTGAGTTTGGTTTGGTCCAAGTGTTTCCTGCAGGTGAGTCCATTTGAAAGTTTGACCTGAAACACCTTACTTCCCTCTTTGGCCATGACAGTGCCGGGAAGCCACTTGGGACCTTGTCCATAGTTCAACACAAATACAAGATCATTAATCTCGATTTCGCCTGACAGATTTGCGCGATCATGATATGTATTCTGTTGAAGCCGCCTGCTCTATTCTGTTCGTGTAGATCAGGGTGGACTAACGAGAACCTTGTCTTAAGTGCCCTTTTCATGAGCAGTTTAACGGAGGGAACCCCAGTGAGTGAGTGGGGTCTAGTGCGATAACTAAGCAGGACTCTGGATAGGCGAGTCTGCAGTGAGCCTTCAGTTACCCTCTTCAAGCTCTGCTTGATTGTTTGCACTGCTCGCTCTGCCTGACCATTGGACACTGCTTTAAACTGGGCAGAAGTGACATGTTTGATCCCATTGCAGTTCATGAACTCTTTGAACTCGGCACTGGTGAAGCTCGGCCCATTGTCACTCACAAGGACATCAGGCAGACCGTGCCTGGCAAACACGGCCCGCAGGCTTTCAATGGTGGCAGCAGACATGCTTGCCAACATTATCTCACATTCAATCCATTTGGAGTACGCATTTACAACCACTAGGAACATTTTTCCCAAGAACGGGCCTGCATAGTCGACATGGACCCTGGACCACGGTTTGGAGGGCCAGGACCATAAACTTAGTGGCGCCTCCTTGGGTGCATTGCTTAACTGTGAACATGTGTTACATTTGTGCACGCAGGACTCTAAGTCTGCATCGATACTGGGCCACCACACGTGGGATCTGGCTATCGCTTTTGGGTACTGTGGAGGTCACTAATGAAAGTGTCCCTGCCCTTTTTTGGTACCACTACCCGATTACCTCATAGGAGGCAGTCTGCCTGTATGGACATTCAATCTCTGCGCCGCTGGTATGGCTTTATTTCTTCATGCATCTCTTAACGGGACACTAGACCAACTCCCGTGGAACACACAGTTTTTTTACTGAGGACTGTAAGGGCTCCTGGCTCGTCCAGGTTCTAATCTGTCGGGCAGTAACGGGTGATTGCTCACTCTCGAATGCGGGCTGTGCCATCTCCACCCCTGTGGTGGGCAATGGCAGCCTACTGAGAGCATCAGCACAGTTTTCTGTGCCTGGCCTGTGGCGGATGGCGTAGTTGTATGCTGACAACGTGAGCGCCCATCTCTGGATGCGGGCCGATGCATTCGTATTCATCCCTTTACTTTCAGAAAAGATATAAGTGGTTTCCAATTCAAATTTGAGCCCAAACAGATATTGATGCATTTTCTTTACCCCATAAGCACACGCTAACGCTTCTTTTTCGATCATGCTGTAGGCCCTCTCAGCCTTAGACAAACTTCTGGATGTATAAGCAACTGGTTGTAATTTCCCAGATTCATTAGCTTGTTGCAGTACACACCCGACACCGTATGATGACGTATCACATGCTGTTACCAAATGCTTACATGGATCACACAACACAAGCAATTTGTTTGAGCATAACAGTTTCCTAGCTTTCTCAAAGGCATTTTCTTGGCTTTTACCCCACACCCATTCATCTCCTTTACACAGTAAAGAGTGCAGGGGTTCTAACAGTGTGCTAAGACCCGGTAAGAAGTTACCAAAATAGTTCAGGAGTCCGAGAAACGACCGCAGCTCCATCATATTCTGTGGTCTCGGTGCATTCTTGATTGTCTATGTCTTCGAATCGGTGGGCCTGATACCATCCGCCGCGATTCTTCCCCCAGGAACTCCACTTCAGGCACCAGGAAAACGCACTTCGAGCATTTTAACCTGAGCCCCGCACGATTAAGCCGACTAAGAACCTTCTGCAGGTGTTCGACGGTGTCCCGATCTGTAACCAAGATCCTGGAAGACCACGGTGCGCGGGACCGACTTCAGTAAGCTTTCCATGTTTCTCTGGAATATCGCCGCGGCTGATCAAATCACAAACAGGCATCTGTTGTAAATGAAAAGACCTTTGTGCGTGTTGATGCAAGTGAGGCCCTTCGATGATTCCTCCAGCTCCTGCGTCATGTAGGCCGAGGTCAAATCCAGCTTCGTGAACATTTTTCCTCCCACCAGTATCGCAAATAGGTCGTCTGCCTTTGACTTCCGCCCGTGTCCAGCTCCATTGACACCGGGAATCCATTTAATTCAACCTTCAGCATTATCGGGGGACACTTTGTGGTAAATGTGTGCACCCCATATACCTCTCCTCCTCAGTCTGAGGCTCTGGTTCGTCGTGATCCACCATGGATCTGTCCTCCTCTGCAACAAGGTGGTTTGCAGGATTAGCAGGGTTTGTAGCTTGCCTGCACATATGTTGGAGGTGTCTCATTGTTCCACAGCCCTTGCAAACATATCCTTTGAAGCAGCATGAATGGAACTGATGATCACCTCTGCAGCGCCAACAAGGTGCTAATGGCCTTGCATTCACCACCCTTGATGGTGGACTCTAAGACATCTGCGGACATGGAGCTGCAGGCATGTGAGGCCTGCCCTGTACGTTACGATTCGAAAACAACATTACTTTGATCACGGTACTTGCAGCAGCACTCGAGAGATTTGTTTGGTATTGTCACTGGTGGCGATGAACGCCTGGGCTATCGCTATGGCTTTACTCAAGGTTGGAGTCTCTACAGTCAAAAGTTTGCGTAGAATTACTTCATGGCCAATGCCAAGTACAAAGAAGTCCCTGAGCATGTGCTCCAAATGTCCTCCAAATTCGCAATGTCCTGCAAAGCGCCTTAGCTCGATGACATAACTCGCCACTTCCTGGCCTTCAGACCTTTTGTAGGTGTAGAACCGGTACCACGCCATCAGAACGCTTTCCTTCAGATTCAAATGCTCTCGGACCAGTGTGCACAAATCGTCGTACGATTTCTACGTGGGTTTCGCTGGAGTGAGCAGATTCTTCATGAGGCCATATGTTGGTGCCCCACAGACGGTGAGGAGGATCGCCCTTCATTTGGCAGCGCTCTCTTCCCCATCTAGTTCGTTGGCCATGAAGTATTGGTCGAGTCGCACCACAAAAGTTTCCCAATCATCTCCGTCCGAAAATTTTTCCAGGATGCCCACTGTTCTCTGCATCTTTGGCTTCACTATCTGTATCTCGTCACCAGTTATTGTGTATGGAGAAAGAGTCAGACTGAACACTGTGAGCTCAGAGTAAAGTGTGAATTTAGTCTTTTATTGCAGGTCTCCAGAGTGCCTCTCCAACCTGTGAAGCCTCCTTAAATACCTGTGCTCCCAAGGGATTATGGGATCCCTTGGGACTCCATGGGATGAGCCCTCTGGTGGCTGTACAGAGTAAATACAAGTCCACATATATGACAAAGATCACCTCTCATTCTTCTGAATTCCAATGAGTAAAGACCCAACCTACTCAACCTTTCTTCATGAGTCAACCCCCTCATCCCCGGAATCAACCTAGTGAACCTTCTCTGAACTGCTTCCAAAGCAAGTATTCCAGGTGTGGCTGATAATACGGATTCTTTTTCCCTCAATCTCTTTCAGCGAATACACTGACACGAACACCTTTGTTGCCTTTTCTGTAAAAGACCTTTATTGAAGATTCTCCGATCGGGACTTGTCAAGATAAAGGAACACACTCTATTAGAGCTTGTTCAACTCCCTCAGGACAAGTCTCGTAACAATGCAAAAGCTCAACAGTTATACATTTTCAGAACATAACACATTTGATTAGCACTTGGTTCATCCTATCCCTTTCTGCCTCCCCCCCGAGTACGTCCAATGGCAGGCCGACAAGTCCCCTAATCAGGGTGGGCGCTAATGTTAGTTTGTTTATAGTTTCGCTATGGATCCCTCCCTATTTTATGGCTTGTTCTAGCAGTCTTTTTGTCTGACTCATGTCTAACTTTGCTTTTCGCGTAACTCGTGTTTGACCACACTCTGAGTAACCTCTTTTTGTGTCGACACTGCAAGTATCGCACTATTGCAGCTTGACATTTCTTTCAGCTATCTTCCCATGATTCTCTTCACCACTTGACACATTCACAATCCCTCTATTCACATTCTCATTCCCCCCTTTTATCATTCCATGATAACTCTGGTGACTATTCCAGGAGTATCGCATTCAGCCGTTCGCACTCTCTTTCCTGATCCTCCTTATCGAGTAGGTCTTTAGTTTGTTGGATCATAACCCGGGAGCCCATGGCCAAAAGAGGGTTTGCTAACCTTGCCGTCATGACTTTACAACAAAGGTTAAAGCAACCGATAATCAAGCAACAGGTAATTATTACTACGATGAGAATAATTGCCCCATGCATTAGATAGGATCCCCAGGATCCACCTAACAGCCAATCAAACCAGCTAGATCCTCCTGCTGGCGTGGATAACTTCTTTACCTCCCTTCTTATGTGATCAGCGAGATTGGTTATGATTTCTGAACTATCGGGAATGTAAGTGCAACATTCAGATCCTATCAGGGCACATGTCCCCCCTTTCTCAGCTAACAGGTAATCGAGGGCCATTCGGTTTTGTAATGCTACGGTCCGTATTGCTACAATTTCGGCCGTGATGTCCTCCAGAGCTTCAGCAGTATAGTTAGCTATCTGTTCCAATACCCTCTCTAGGTTCTCTACTTCATCCATGGTGCGTCCTATCCCGAATGGGAACATCATGACCCCAAAGCACCTCTCGGCGGGGGTGAGGGCTCGCCTGTGTCGGCTGGAGGTGTTTGCCGCACAAATGGCACCACATATCCCAAATAGCAGGACCCCGTCCATCGCCTGGGTAACCAGGGATATGCCCTATGCCCGCACACAAAATACGTGCAGTTATACGCTGCCTTTTCATATATTGTGTCGGGGTCCCAAGACTGGGCCCACAGACCTCCACCTGTTTTATTCGGAAGGTGAGAGAGGATAGTGACTCGTACACCTGTTGTGATGTTGAGGTTGTGTGGGCAATCGTTGTACCCTATGATAGGTCCCTTTCTGCTGGTGTCGTTTCGGGTTAAACATATGGTCCCGGTTGGCCTCCCGATCCCCGAGGTATTGGTCAGGACTAGGAATGGGGGTTCCTTTTTATGGTCATAGGGTGGTTGGTACCATCCCTGGAACGTTTGACTAACGGGGTACCCAGCACTCTCCCACTCGGTGACGTCCCCGTGATTGTCCACGCGGTAACGGTATGATGCTCCTCCTGCCCTTCGTGATCCCTCTCTTGACCCGCCTTTCATCTTTCGTATTTGCATTGGCCCCCCTCCTCTCATGCTAGTCTGGCTCAGAAGCCACTTGACAGTCTCAGTTAGGGTCAATGGAACGGGGCGCAAAGGAATTCCCCCTTTGGAATGTATAGGTATATGTGAGCACACCCAGCAACTAGAAAAGTTCCCATTTCGCGCATAAACATAAGACATATACAAAAAGGTGTTTACATGGAGCTCTCGCTTCAGTCTCGCTTCCCACGCGCCGCACTTGACGTACACCAACGCTACTATACAGACTGTGGCACACAGACACAGTTTCATCTTATCGCTCTAGGTTAACACTTACTCGAGAACAAAATGTTTCTTGTAGCGTCTCTATGGACAAGGATAAATAGTCCGAATATTTTGCTGATTCAAAGAGTTCGGTTTTCTCGCCTCTCTTATCAGGTCACCGTCGGTGTAGCTGGTTGTCTATCACTACGGGCAGGGGTTCAAACTGTTCTCCTCGGGACCCACTTGGTTAGTCGGGACGCTCCTAGGAAGGACCTTATTCAGCTATGGAGAAGAGGAAGTCTGGAACAGAAATGGGGGTTAGGACAACCAGTAAAATAGGTTCGTTATGGGGTGATAAGTTTACAGTGGTGCAGGTGAACCCAGGCGCTTCTCCCCTCAACCTTAGCTGCAGTGGGGATAGTAAGTAACACCTGTCATCGTGGCTCTAGTCCCTTTCGAATCCATTTCTTAATCAGGACATACTTCCCTGGTGCCACGAGAGACGATTCGGGCAAAACTGGGAGGTCGAGGTGAGCATCTCGACCCTTGTGGGCTATTCGCAGAGCCTGAGTCAGGGCAAGAACGTAGGTAGTCATTTCCTCAGTCATGTGGTGGAATTGGACAGTAGAGGGGACATTCTGATTCCAGGGGGTCCTAAGGGGCCTTCCATAAATGACGTCAGCGGGGGTCAGTCTAGCCTTACCGGCGGGGGTAGTTCGGATCTGGAATAGGGCTATGGGAAGGAGTTTGAGCCAATTGAGTCCGGTCGATGCTACCAGTTTTGCAAGCTTAGTTTTAAGAGTTTGATTAGCACGTTCAACTAGTCCCGCAGCTTGAGGTCGGTAGGCACAATGCAGCTGCTAGTTAATGCGCATCTGAGAACAGAATTCCTTGTTAACTTGGCCAATAAAGTGAGGGCCATTATCGGAACTCAGTCGAGCTGGGATACCATATCTAGGAACAATTTCCCTCATTAACACCTTAACAACAGTTTGAGCCTTATTGTCCAGGGTAGGGTAAGCTTCGATCCATTTGCTAAACACATCTACTATTACTAACACATATTTGTACCACTGAACTCTTTGCAACTCAATGTAGTCCAACTGCAAGGTCTCAAAGGGACCTTCTGATAGGGGCGTCTTACCCCAATCACAGGGGACTCCCTTCCCTGGATTATGCTGTTGGCAAACAAGGCAGCGACTACTGATGTTCTGGGCCAGCGCCTGAAGTCTAGGGTGCCACCAAGTGGCCAAAAGCGTGTCACTTGTTGTCCTTGCTCCACAATGAGTAGCAAAGTGCAAACATTCAATAACCCATAGGGCCAACTCGTCAGACATGCAAGTCTGTTCCACGGGAGTGGTCCAGAGTTTAGAAACATTGTCATAAGTACATCCATAATCTTTCCACAACAGTTTATCTTTTTCAGGAGCATCCTCCTGTGCTTTAATGACATCTTGGATGGTTGGCATTGGTTTTTCCGAGGCTAACTTATCCTTTGTAGGGTTTTTAGTTTGACTCATCATTCTAGGCACCACCATTTGGGGGTCCAGGTGCGGGAGGCGCCGTTGGGCGCCGAGTCAGTGACCATTCTTCAATTTCGTCCTCAGCCTCGGTCAATGCAAAGCCAACCATTTGACTACGTAGTCTGTCAATACCCTTCTCAGAGGTCCCAGTGGAACTCTTAGTACGTTTTTCGTGCGCGCACTCTTTCTTTAAGACATCTAGGGGTTTAACATGTCCTCCCTCCATCAATGAGAGTCCTAATTTAATGGCGTTTTCCTGCCAACTTGACAGAAGTGATTCATCCGAATAAATCCACACCTGCGTTTCTAACTTAAAATATAATTCAATAAGGTTCACACTTTTAAACTTCCCATATACAGGACAACACTATGAAGGGTTAAAAAAAACTCTCACTCTGTTTGGAAAAAGTGGGTGGAGGTAAAACAAACCAACAACTCCCCGGTTTCCTAAACAGGCTTTCGTTCTACAGTCAAAATCACACAAGTACTTCTTATTCAAAACAGACATTCACAAAAGTCTCTCTTCTTTCCTATTAATTGTTTTGGCCGGCTCTATTTTTGGATCCATATGTCACTTAAGATAGTCACTATCAGCTTTTTTTATGGCATTACGTAGTTACGCAAGTTACAACCTTTTAGTTTTTGACAATATTGTCTCCATGTGGCAATTAAACTTTTTCCAAATTAATTCCTGTGCCCTTTTTGCCACCTCTACACTCTAAGTACCTCCTAGGGGCCATTGGTCATTTCCTAATAATTTGTTCAAGGCTCCAGATAACAGTCTAAATTGTTCAGCCCTTTCAGGGAATTCCTCGCATAACTTCTGTAGCGGACTACCCGCATCCGTGGTTTTACCCATGCCCCAATTCTCTCCCAACTTTTTCTTGGCACTACGGTTTTTATCTCATCCAGAGCCTAGGTGGACCAAGTGATATACAGGGTCGACACCATACCTGACATGAGTATAAGTTAACTTTACACAATCCCTCACGTCTCCCCCGCGACATTTTAAACCCAATTTGTCCCTCGCGTCTTCCCGCGACCTTTTAATACCTCGCGTTTCTTCCGCGACCTTTTAATACCTCGCGTTTCTTCCGCGACCTGACACAGTCCCGCGTCGGCCCGCGGTTTCCTAAGTTTAAAAGGTATTAGCCAGATTGACCTGGATCTCGTTCAGACCTGAGAACCAGCGAGTGGCCAAACTTTCCTCAGACTTTTGGAACTGGAGGAAACCGAAGTGGTATTTAAAGTATACTCGCTCCAGTGGCCACTTTCCTCCCGTCTCGTCCGAGGCTAGTTCGGCTCTTAGTTCGCAAGTTTTCGGCAGTCGTCTGTTGAGATCCCACTTCTGACACCAAATGATAATACGGATTCTTTTTCCCTCAATCTGTTTCAGCGAATACACTGACACAAACACCTTTGTTGCCTTTTCTGTAAAAGACCTTTATTGAAGATTCTCCGATCGGGACTTGTCAAGATAAAGGAACACACTCTATTAGAGCTTGTTCAACTCCCTCAGGACAAGTCTCGTAACAATGCAAAAGCTCAACAGTTATACATTTTCAGAACATAACACATTTGATTAGCACTTGGTTCATCCTATCCCTTTCTGCCTCCTCCCCGAGTACGTCCAATGGCAGGCCGACAAGTCCCTAATCAGGGTGGGCGCTAATGTTAGTTTGTTTATAGTTTCGCTATGGATCCTTCCCTATTTTATGGCTTGTTATAGTAGTCTTTTCGTCTGACTCATGTCTGACTTTGCTTTTCGCGTAACTCGTGTTTGACCACTTTTTTTGTCGACACTGCAAGTATTGCACTATTGCAGCTTGACATTTCTTTCAGCTATCTTCCCATGATTCTCTTCACCACTTGACACATTCACAATCCCTCTATTCACATTCTCATAGCCTCACCAATACCCTGTATAGCTGTAGCAAGACTTCCCTGCTTTTATACTCCATCCCCTTTGCAATAAAGGACAAGATTCCATTGGCCTTCCTGATCACTTGCTGTACCTGCATACTATCCTTTTGTGTTTCATGCACAAGTACCCCCAGGTCCCGCTGTACTGCGGCACTTTGCAATCTTTCTCCATTTAAATAATTTGCTCTTTGATTTTTTCGGACACCATGAGCTTCGTGCTGGGTTTGAGATCCTGGTCTTCGAACACTTTTATCCTCAGGCGGCCGAAGGCTGCACTAACGCACTGAAGCCGGTGTTGGACTTCTTCATCGATGTCTGTCCTTGCTGATAGTAGGCTCCCGAGGTATGGGAAGTGGTCCACATTGTCCAAGGTCTCGTCATGGATTTTGATAATCAGGGAGCACTACTGTGTGGCGGGGTTTGGTTGGTAGAGGACCTTTGTCTTACTGATGTTTAATGTAAGGCTCAGACTCTCGTTCAGTGAAGGTGTCAACGATGGTTTGGAGTTTGGACTCTGAGTGTGCACGAACGCAAGCATCGTCTGCATATTGTAATTCACTGACAGAGGTTGGAACTACCTTGGATCTGGACTGGAGGCGTCGAAGGTTGAACAATTTCCCGCTTGTCCTGTAGATTAACTCCACTCCAGCGGGGAGCTTGTTAAGGGTGAGATGAAGCATTGCAGCGAGGAAGATTGAGAAGAGCATTAGTGTGATGACACAGCCTTGCTTGATCCCAGTCTGCACTTGTAGTGGTGGATCCGTTAGTAAGAATCACCGCTTCTGTGTCATTGTGAAACAGGCGGAGGATGGTGGCGAATTTTTGAGGATGGCCGATTGGGAGTGGGGTTGTTGCTGTGATTGGCTGTTGATTATATAATATAATGGAAATAGTGAAACCAGATATGAAAAAGCAGTTTATAAGTGCCTGAAGGAAAACATTTTGCAGGCTACAGGGAACGGGCGGGGCAGTGGGACTAGCTTTTGCAGAGAGCCGGCACGGGCTCGCCATAACCATTCTATGATTCTATTCTATTGAATCTGCTTCCACCGCCCTTTCTGGCAGCACATTCCAGACCACAACAACTTGCTGTGCACAAAGATCTTTCCTCATGTCGCCTCCGGTTCTTTCGCCAATGACCTTAAATTTGTGCCCTCTGGTTATGGACTGAAAATAATTTTGGGGGTTTTAAATGTTACCCGCTAATCTGTTCTCATACATCCTCTCTTTGCCTCTCTTGTCCCCTCGACGGTCCGAATGGCCTCCTGTGCTGTAACCATTCTATGATTCTATAAGACATAGCAATGATAATATGGGGCCATTTGCAACCCACCTCCCTTTCACCAGTGACCCCACCCAAGACCTTGCTGCCCTGGCCTCCATCCACTCCTGTTCAGCTGTGAATAGTTAACTAAAATGGTGTTCAATTTACCTCCTCCTAGAAGGTGACATAAGTGGGCTACATAACTAGGTAGGGATGGTAGTCTCCATTCACTAAAGGGCATTAGCGAACCAGTTAGGGTGTCCATAGTCATGTCTTTTTCCTGCTACTCGCTGACTTATTACCTAATTTATTGAATGCAGTTTACCAATTTTCCAGAGAGGGATTGGAACTCACGAGGGTAGATTTTTATCTTCATCGCCTGGGCGATAATCTGGCAGAGCTTTTCGTCCACCTGTTGTAAAACCTGCCTGATTTTCATTTACTAACGCAATTCAAAACTCATCCAAGTGCCCCATGTTATCTCCATTGCCCTGTATCTTCCAATCCCTGGTCTGTGATGATTTCAACCAGAGCAGCAGTAAGGTGCTACACTTGAGATCAGTATTCCTGGGCTTTGTGGGAGGAATTCAGCCAGGGTTCCCAGTCCTGATGAATATCCAGTGGATTGAAAGTGTACTTGTTGCAAGGTTCAGCGTCGGCTGTGGTGTCGTCGACAATCAAATAACCTGCTTTACGCCATGACTAAGTACTCAACCTAACTACCTTCATTGTAAATGGCTTTCAGACAAACTTTTACAACTGGCGTTGTCTTCATAGATCCAACAGCAGGGTTGGTATATTGGTCTTCTGGCAAAATTATCGAAAGTCCTGCCATATTGGGCCATCGGTTTGGTTAAGTTACCGCTATGGGGCCGATGTTTCAGAGAACACATGGCTGACCACACCAGCGAGTGGAGATACTGAATAAATGGCGTCCCTCACGGAACAGTTCCAGCATCGCTCCTTTTTCATTAACAACCAGATGGCAGGAATTCACCATGCTGCTGACAGTGTCCTTGCTACTGAAGCTAATGCCTCTTCCACGCTGGAAACCACACTCACTAACGATGTGAAATATAGAAACATAGAAAATAGGTGCAGGAGTATGCCATTCGGCCCTTTGAGCCTGCACCGCCATTCAATAAGATCATGGCTGATCATTCCCTCAGTACCCCTTTCCTGCTTTCTCTCCATACCCCTTGATCCCTTTAGCCATAAGGGTCATATCTAACTCCCTCTTGAATATATCCAATGAACTGGCATCAACAACTCTCTGCGGCAGGGAATTCCACAGGTTCACAACTCTCTGAGTGAAGACGTTTCTCCTCATCTCAGTCCTAAATGGCTTACCCCTTATCCATAGATTGTGTCCCCTGGTTCTGGACTTCCCCAACATCGGGAACATTCTTCCTGCATCTAACCTGTCCTGTCAGAATTTTATATGTTTCTATGAGATCCCCTCTCATCCTTCTAAACTCCAGTGAATAAAGGTCCAGTCGATCCAGTCTCTCCTTATATGTCAGTCCAGCCATCCCGAGAATCAGTCTGGTGAACCTTCGCTGCACTCCCTCAATAACAAGAATGTCCTTCCTCAGATTAGGAGACCAAAACTGAACACAATATTCCAGGTGAGGCCTCACCAAGGCCTTGTACAACTGCAGTAAGACCTCCCTGCTCCTATACACAAATCCCCTAGCTATGAAGTCTAACATACCATTTGCCTTCTTCACCGCCTGCTGTACCTGCATGCCAACTTTCAGTGACTGATGTACCATGACACCCAGGTCTTGTTGCACCTCCGCTTTTCCTATTCTGCCACCATTCAGATAATATTCTGCCTTCGTGTTTTTGCCCCCAAAGTGGATAACCTCACATTTATCCACATTATACTGCATCTGCCATGCATTTGCCCACTCACCAAGTCACCCTGCAGCCTCTTGGCGTCCTCCTCACAGCTCACATCGCACCCAGTTTAATGTCATCTGCAAACTTGGAGATATTACACTCAATTCCTTCATCTAAATCGTTAATGTATATTGTAAATAGCTGGGGTGCCAGCACTGAGCCCTGCGGTACCCCACTAGTCACTGCCTGCCATTCTGAAAAGGACCCCTTTATCCCGACTCTCTGCATCCTGTCTGCCAACCAGTTCTCTATCCACGTCAGTACATTACCCCCAATACCATGTGCTTTAATTTTGTACAACAATCTCTTGTGTGGGACCTTGTCAAAAGCCTTTTGAAAGTCCAAATACACCACATCCACTGGTTCTCCCTTGTTCACTCTGCTAGTTACATCCTCAAAAAATTCCAGAAGATTTGTCAAGCATGATTTCCCTTTCATAAATCCATGCTGACTTGGACCGATCCTGTCACTGCTTTCCAAATGTGCTGCTATTTCATCCTTAATAATTGATTCCAACATTTTCCCCACTACTGATGATGGAGTACTGCCTGAAATGGCATCTTCAACCAAGTACCACAAAGACTCTGACCTCTCCGTCCTCGGCCACCTACACTGTTCCAATGAAGCTCAATGCAAGCTTGAGGAACAGCACCTCATCTTTCGTTTAGGCACTTTACAGCCTTCTGGACTCAACATCGAGTTCAACAATTTCAGACATAACCTCTGCCCATATTTTGCTCCCTTTCCTCCTTCCCCCCAACCCCCACCCCTGTTCTTATATATTTTTATTCTCTCTCTGTTTCCCATGGCAGCTGGTAATTATTCCGCCATTCAATTCCTATCTAGACTCATCTTTTTCTAACTTCTGCCATTACATAGAAACATAGAAAAAACATAGAAAATAGGTGCAGGAGTAGGCCATTCGGTCCTTCGAGCCTGCACCACCATTCAATGAGTTCATGACTGAACATGCAACTTCAGTACCCCATTCCTGCTTTCTCGCCATACCCCTTGATCCCCCTAGTAGTATGGACTACATCTAACTCCTTTTTGAATATATTTAGTGAATTGGCCTCAACAACTTTCTGTGGTAGAGAATTCCACAGATTCACCACTCTCTGAGTGAAGAAGTTTCTCCTCATCTCGGTCCTAAATGGCTTACCTCTTATCCTTAGACTGTGACCCCTGGTTCTGGACTTCCCCAACATTGGGAACATTCTTCCTGCATCTAACCTGTCTAAACCCGTCAGAATTTTAAACGTTTCTATGACATCTCAAGTTGGCAGAAAAAAATCAAGGAGCAAGTTATTATTTAAATGGAGAAAGATTGCAAAGTGCCGCAGTACAGGGAGACCTGGGGGTACTTGTGCATGTAACACAAAAGGTTAGTATGCAGGTACAGCAAGTGATCAGGAAGGCCAATGGAATCTTGGCCTTTATTGCAAAAGGGATGGAGTATAAAAGCAGGGAAGTCTTGCTACAGCTATACAAGGTTTTGGTGAGGCCGCACCTGGAATACTGTGTGCATCGGTCCCAGCCTGCAAGACCATCAGCAGGCCGAGGCCATTGGAGGGAGCAGCGTGTGGCAGCCCGGCCTGGTAATCGACGTAGTCCCGGCCTGCAAGACCATCAGCAGGCCAGGGCCATTGGAGGGAGCAGCATGCGGCGGTATACCACTGCAGGGAGCGGCGCGTGCTGCTGCAAGAGGGCAATGGTTGACTGCAGTGCAGGCAAGTCGGGGCGAAGGAGCGGCGAGAGTTCGTAGAGGGATGTGAACGGAGTCATGGAGAGGCGTGAGTTCGGGGCCCAGAAGAAACGAGGGCCCAGGGGCAGCATGGCCCAGCCCACACTGCGATATGTGCGCGCACTGGGTCCGTGCAGCAGAGCTGGTCTCCAGTCATCCTGGGTAATCCTTGCCACTGGACCAAGACCTAGCTCTGTCAAGCCCGTGTGGTGTGCAGTGGCCACCCCACCTTAAAAAAATCCAAGCATAGGCGTCATCCAGCTTTCAACATGTAGTTCGGGACCTGGAATATTAGGTCCTTCATTGAAACACCTGTGAACTCAACCCTTTTTATGTGGAAGCAAGTCATCCTCGAGGAACTGCCTATAATGATGCTAGCGTCTCTCATGAACTCACCATCATCCTAAGTGGCCAACTTCTCACTTTGATTACATGGGTGTTACCCTCGACTGGTCATTAACCTATAAAAACCACCTACTGAAAATGGCTGAGAAAGACACACGGCCTGGATTTGCGGTTGGAAGCTTTCTGCGGCCGAATGCCTCCAACCCGCAAGAAAAATACGAACCTGCCTGATGGCCTCGAGGGTTCGTAAACTCGCGCTCCTGGGCCTGCAGGCGTAGGCTTGCTTAAACGCCCACATATCCCAGGGGCACGTGCGGTTCACAAGTGCCCCTGGGATCACCTGGGCCAGGCCAGTCAATTAGAAAGGGGGATCCCCATTATGCCTACAGGGATTCTATTTACGCACGGAATCCCCACAACATCTACATTAGTGTCCTCGACCAGGCCAACATCCCCAGCATCTAAGCACTGACCACACTCGACCAGCTCCGTTGGGCGGACCACATCGTCCGCATGTCCGACACGAGACTCCCAAAGCAAGCACTCTACTCGGAACTTCTACACAGCAAGTGACCCCCAGGTGGGCAGAGGAAACGTTACAGGGACACCCTCATAGCCTCCCTGATAAAATGCAACATCCCCACTGACACCTGGGAGTCCCTGGCCAAAGACCGCCCTAAGTGGAGGAAGTGCATCCGGGAGGGCGCTGAGCACCTCGAGTCTCGTCACCGAGAGCATGCAGAAACCAAGCGCAGGCAGCGGAAGGAGCATGCGGCAAACCAGTCCCACCCTCCCTTTCCCTCAACCACTGTCTGTCCCACCTGTGACAGAGACTGTAATTCCCGTATTGGACTGTTCAGTCACCTGAGAACTCACTTTTAGAGTGGAAGCAAGTCTTCCTCGATCCCGAGGGACTGCCTCTGATGATGAATTAAAATGCAATTAAATTATACACTTAAAACAAAAATTAAATTTTTTTAAAAATAAATGTAAATATGTAATAACCTATAACATTTTCTAAAGTTTAAATAATTTTTTAAAATAATTTTTATATTAAGTTAAACTCTTAGGCTGGTAAAAGAAGGTCTTATGCCTGCTTTACCAGGCGTAAGAGTTTCACGGTCATTCGCTGGGCTATAGTTGGGCAAATAGCCCAACTCTCCGGCAGCGAATGTCCATTTGCCGGGGATGCGTGGCTGAAAGTTGGCAGATCGCAAGCTCCGGGTTTTCACGCATGTGCATCGCATGTGTGGAAAGCCGGGGCTTGTGGGGCATGTACGTGGTCATAGGCCCCGAAAATCCATTGAAACATAGGAGTCCATTCAGCCGACTGTGCCTCTGCTGGCTCTCCCAATTAGTCCCACGTCCTGACTCGTTCCTCATAGCTGAGCAGATTTCTCCTTTTCATGTATTTATCCAAATGTCTTTTGAAAGTTACCATTGCATCTGCCCTTTCGGGCGGTGGAAGCAGATGCAATGGTAACTTTCATTCCAAATCATTGCAACTCGCTGCATTAAAAAAAATTCTCATCACTCCTCTGATTTTTGCCAATTATCTTAAATCTGTGTCCTCTCATTACTGACTCTCCTGCCAGTGGAAACATTTTTTCTCTATCTACTCGATCAAAACCCCTCATAATTTTGAACACCTCTATTAAATCACCCCATAACCGTCATTGCTCTAAGGAGAAGTGTTATGTCTTTAGATGCTCTGATAATGACTCCATGAGGCAATGTGTTGTACTTGAACTGTAGTGACCGTAGTCCTTTATTTATAACTCATACCTGGTGGCCTGCCTTTTATACGAGGCCTGGCACACCTGTACAGGTAACCTACAAGTCCCCCACTGCTGTGCCCTCTAGTGGCACACATTGTGATAGTACAAATAGATGCCATGTAGGATACATGACAAGAACCATCCCAGCTTCTCCAGTCTCTCCATATAACTAAAGCCCCTCATCCCCGGTACCATTTTCGTAAATCTCCTCAGCACCCTCTCCAAGGCCTTGACATCCTTCCTAAAGTGTGACACAATGCTCCAGCTGGGGCCCTGGCAGTGATTTTTAAAGATTTAGCATAAGTTCCTTGCTTTAAAACTGAGATGAGGAGGAATTTCTTCTCTCAGAGGGGTGTAAATCTGTGGAATTTGCTGCCTCAGAGAGCTGTGGAAGCTGAACCATTGAATAAATTTAAGACAGAGATAGACAGTTTCTTAACCGATAAGGGAATAAGGGGTTATGGTGAGCGGGCAGGGAAGTGGAGCTGAGTCCATGATCGGATCAGCCATAGACATAGAAACATAGAAAATAGGTGCAAGAGTAGGCCATTCGGCCCTTCGAGCCTGCACCGCCATTCAATGAGTTCATGGCTGAACATGCAACTTCAGTACCCCATTCCTGCTTTCTCGCCATACCCCTTGATCCCCCTAGTAGTAAGGACTACATCTAACTCCTTTTTGAATATATTTAGTGAATTGGCCTCAACAACTTTCTGTGGTAGAGAATTCCACAGGTTCACCACTCTCTGAGTGAAGAAGTTTCTCCTCATCTCGGTCCTAAATGGCTTACCCCTTATCCTTAGACTGTGATCCCTGGTTCTGGACTTCCCCAACATTGGGAACATTCTTCCTGCATCTAACCTGTCTAAACCCGTCTGAATTTTAAACGTTTCTATGATCGTATTAAATAGCGGAGCAGGCTCGAGGGGCCCTATGGCTTACTCCTGCTCCTATTTCTTTAACAGCCTTCGCAACTTGTCCTGCCACCTTCAAACATGTATGCGAGTCAAAACCAGAAATAATCTAATCGGCAACTTGCAGTTCTGCCTGGTAAGCAAATGTCTCCGCTTTACGCTCATCCTTTCTCACGCTCTGCTGTTCAGTTTGGAATTTAGTGCTCCAGGTTGGGCTTGCTCATCACACACTAAGATGGTTACTCAACTGCATGCTACTACGTGTCTGGGGACAGGCACATTGCACTCTACCTCCCTCCCATCGTTACTGTTACACTCATAATAAATGGTCAGACTGAGTACTGTGTGTAATGAGCAAGTGTGACCTTAGTTCCTTTATTAAGGTTCCAGAGTGCAGGTACCTCATGGGTGGCCTGCTTATATACTGTGCTCCCAAGGGATGCTGGGATACCCTGGGACTCCCAACAGGTAGGCCCTCTGGTGGACAGGTGTGATGCAGGTTACAAGGGGTTAAATACATAACAGTTACCAGTCCCCAGCAAAATGGATCCTCCACATCTTCTTCAGCTGCAGTAGCAAATTGGTGAATAAACTTTGTGACAATATTCATGTTGCCAACGTACTCTACCTTGTTCTGTCCACCAACAGCATTGTGTTCGAGACACCCAATCGGGTCAACCTTTCGTGATTTCTTGGACTTTTCCTTACCAACTCACTGGTGGGCAGAGTAGATTACTCCTATAAACCACCATGGCATCTTCGAGCACACAGACGGTCAACCAGGATTGAACTGACCATGCCATAGTTGGGCGTTTAGCAACCGCTTTCAAACTGTATTTGGACTGTGCGCTTCAAAATTTTACCACTGGTGCCTTCGGAACAACGACAAATGTCCTTGAAGACTAAGATAAATCGGGGCTGAATTTCAGCCTCCCGAAGATGCCTCTTACCACCAGACAGCAGCGGCCACGCAGCAGAGTCCAAAGGCCGCCACTCGCAAAATTCACCTTAGTGCTTTTTCTGGCAGTCCCCACTTCCGCCCCGCTGCTGCCGACCCCTCCTACGTGCATCATAAAAGCACGCACCGCCGATCTCCCACACCTCCATCAAAATTCATCAGGCCGCCGAGCGGTGCCCCCGACAGCTTTTCCTGTCGGTGCACTGTGTTTGAAGTGTGCGCGACATGGCTGTGCGGCGGTTATTAAAGGGGAGGGTGCACTGCCGCAGCCGCCATTTTAGGTCAGCCCAACAATTATGCCCCCGGGTTTGGTTGGGCTGCCAATAGGCAGCCTGGTATCCTCTCTTGGGTGCCAGGCTGCTGGCCCGGCCGAAACCCTCCCAGTGGTCCGAACTAAAAGAATTGCAGGAGTCTCTCCTTTAAGTGAAGGGGTGAGACGTGGTGACGCACACGCGTCATGACATCGTCAGCGCCAGGCTGATAAACATAGAAACATAGAAAATAGATGCAGGAGTGGGCCATTCGGCCCTTCGAGCCTGCACCACCATTCAATATGATCATGGCTGATCATTCACCTCAGTACCCATTCCTGCTTTCTCTCCATACCCTTGATCCCTTTAGCCAGAAGGGCCACATCGAACTCCCTTTTGAATATATCTAACGAACTGGCCTCAACAGCTTCCTGTGGTAGAGAATTCCACAGGCTCACAATTCTCTGAGTGAAGAAGTCTCTCCTCATCTCGGTCCTAAATGGCTTACCCCTTATCCTTAGACTGTGACCCTTGGTTCTGGACTTCCCCAACATCGGGAACATTCTTCCTGCATCTAACCTGTCTAATCCCGTCAGAATTTTATGGTTCTATGAGATCCCCTCTCATTCTTCTAAATTCCATTGAATATAAGCCTAGTCGATCCAGCCTTTTTTCCTATGTCAGTCCTGCCATCCCAGGAATCAGTCTGGTGAATCTTCGCTGCACTCCCTCAATAGCAAGGATGTCCTTCCTCAGATTAGAAGACCAAGTCTGTACACAATACTCCAGGTGAGGTCTCACCAAGGCCCTGTACAACTGTAGTAACACCTCCCTGCTCCTATACTCAAATCCCCTCGCTATGAAAGCCAACATACCATTTGCTTTCTTAACCGCCTGCTGTACCTGCATGCCAACTTTCAATGACTGATGTACCATGACACCCAGGTCTCGTTGCACCTTCCCTTTTCCTAATCTGTCACCATTCAGATAATAATCTGCCTCTCTGTTTTTACCACCAAAGTGGATAACCTCACATTTATCCACATTATACTTCATCTGCCATGTATGATGACTGACAGCGGCGGAGACTAGGTCCCGCCTCTACTTCAGCCCCTCTACAGTGCTCACCTCCGCACTACCGCCCCCGTTATGACCAACTTCCTGTCTGCTTCAAAAAAAGGAAAAAGAGCTGAATTTCGCGAAAGACTCCACCTCATCCGCCGCAGCAGTGAAAATACTTCAAAAGCGATAGGTGCGACCCGTTTCAGCTGGACCTGAATTTCGGCCGCACCAGGTCCTGCACCGTTGAATCACACCCACTAACTAAACTCTCTGGTGGCCTTCATGGTCCGTTTGCTGGTGATGACAGTGCTCTAAAATGATTGGAATTATATGCCGGGTTTGCAATACATTAATTAAATAAATAAATAGCTTGCCTGCCAGCACTCACTGTGTAGGCTCAGAGATGAAGCATATACCTTCAGCCTGCCCCTCCCTCTGGCCTTCAACCCTCTCTCGATCTTTTTATCAAGAGCTGCAGGCATGTCAGTGATTGTCACTCCTTTATTCACTCTCCACCAGGCCAACATCCCCAGCATTGAAGCACTGACCACACTCGACCTGCTTAGTTGGGCAGGCCACATTGTTCGCGTGCCAGACACAAGACTCCAAAACCAAACGCTGTACTCAGAACTCCTACACGACAAGTGAGCTCAAGGTGGGCAGAAGAAACGTTTCAAGGACATCCTCAAAGCCTCCCTGATAAAATGCAACATCCCCACCGACACCTGGGAGTCCCTGGCCAAAGACTGCCCTAAGTGGAGGAAGTGCATCCGGGAGGGCGCTGAGCACCTCGAGTCTCATCGCCGAGAGCGTGCAGAAACCAAGCGCAGGCAGCGGAAGGAGCGTGCGGCAAACCAGTCCCACCCTCCCTTTCCCTCAACCACTGTCTGTCCCACCTGTGACAGAGACTGTAATTCCCGTATTGGACTGTTCAGTCACCTGAGAACTCACTTTTAGAGTGGAAGCAAGTCTCCTCGATTTCGAGGGACTGCCTATGATAATGATTTATTCACTGTCTTCCTCATAAATTGTAGTGCTCCACTCCCGACATCATTATCAAACCCACTGACAAAGTGGCTGCTGTTGTTGAATGGCCAAAGGACACTATTTGTCCTTCTACCTAACCTGGGCCATGATCTCACGACTTAACACCAAACCATTAATGCTCATTATACAGTGCAGGATTGTGCACCATTCTTCTCAAATACCAGTAATACTGACTTTGAGAAATTGCTTCCTAACTCCTGAAGGCAACCAGTCACACTCCACAACACCATAATATCGAGGATGATTCACTGGACATAATTTGACACACCTCCACCCACACCCATATAATGTACCAATGAGCATTTCCCCCAGTTTTTGTCACCTATCCTGTATGTGCTGAGTTTTGCTGGGGTATAATTAAAAAGCACAAAGCCCTCTGGTATCTCAAGCATGTGGAGATTCTTTGTGGATGTGCCTAGGCAGTGAATGTTGGCAGGCTATTCAGTTACAGGTCTTGAAATTTAACCGCTTATGATAGTTTTTTAAAATTAATTCACGAGATGTAGGCGTCGCCAGCAAGGCCAGTATTTATTGCCCTCGAGAAGGTGATCCGCATTATACAACGGAGTGGCTCACTAGGCCATTTCAGAGGGCAGTTAAGAGTCAACCACAAGAGCCAACCGCTGTGGATCTGGAGTCAGAAGTAATAATCTCTGGATTGTTACCTGAGCCATGTGCAAATTGGCATAGTGACAAACAGATTAGAGGTTTAAATGTGTAGCTCAAAGAGTGGTGTGGGAGGAAGGGGTTTTGCTTCATGGGGCACCGGTACTGGGGAAAGAGGGAGCTGTTCCGTTGGGAGGGGCTCCAATTAAACTGGGCTGGGATTAGTGTCCTGGCAACTGAATAACTAGGGCAGTAGACAGGGCTTTAAACTAATGAAGTGGGGGTGGTGGGTGGGTAGGATTCAGGAAAGAGTAAATTTAAAAGCAGCAAGAAAAATGTCAAGGCTCTAGAGCAGAGTAGAATTTTGGTTAAAAATAAGCAGTGGGTCAGGAAGGAACAGAGAGAGTAACAACATAGAAAATAGGTGCAGGAGTAGGCCATTCAGCCCTTCGAGCCTGCACCATCATTCAATAAGATCATGGCTGATCATTCCCTCAGTACCCCTTTCCTGCTTTCTCTCCATACCCCTTGATCCCTTTACCAGTAAGGGCCATATCTAACTCCCTCTTGAATATATCCAATGAACTGGCATCAACAACTCTCTGCGGTAGGGAATTCCACAGGTTAACAACTCTCTGATTGAAGAAGTTTCTCCTCATCTCAGTCCTAAATGGCTTACCCCTTATCCTTACACTGTGTTCCCTGGTTCTGGACTTCCCCAACATCGGGAACATTCTTCCTGCATCTAACCTGTCCAGTCCTGTCAGAATTTTATATGTTTCTATGAGATCCCCTCTCATCCTTCTAAACTCCAGTGAATACAGGCTCAGTCGATCCAGTCTCTCCTCATATGTCAGTCCTGCCATCCCTGGAATCAGTCTGGTGAACCTTCGCTGCACTCCCTCAATAACAAGAACGTCCTTCCTCAGATTAGGAGACCAAAACGGAACACAATATTCCAGGTGGGGCCTCACCAAGGCCCTGTACAACTGCAGTAAGACCTCCCTGTTCCTATACGCAAATCCCCTAACTATAAAGGCCAACATACCATTTGCTTTCTTCACCGCCTGCTGTACCTGCATGCCAACCTTCAATGACTGAGGTACCATGACACCCAGGTCTCGTTGCACCTCCCCTTTTCCTAATCTGCCGCCATTCAGATAATATTCTGCCTTCATATTTTTGTCAACAAAGTGGATAACCTCACATTTATCCACATTATACTGCATCTGCCATGCATTTGCCCACTGACCTAAGCTGTCCAAGTCACCCTGCAGCCTCTTAGCGTCCTCCTCACAGCTCACACCGCCACCCAGCTTAGTGTCATCTGCAAACCTGGAGATATTACACTCAATTCCTTCATCTAAATCGTTAATGTATATTGTAAATAGCTGGGGTCCCAGCACTAAGCCCTGCGGCAGCCCACTAGTCACTGCCTGCCATTCTGAAAAGGACTTGTTTATCCTGACTCTCTGCTTCCTGTCTGCCAACCAGTTCTCTATCCACGTCAGTACATTATCCCCAATACCATGTGCTTTAATTTTGCACACTAATCTCTTGTGTGGGGCCTTGTCAAAAGCCTTTTGAAAGTCCAAATACACCACATCCACTGGTTCTCCCTTGTCCACTCTGCTAGTTATATCCTCAAAAAATTTCAGAAGATTTGTCAAGCATGATTTCCCTTTCATAACTCCATGCTAACTTGGACCGATCCTGTCACTGCTTTCCAAATGCGCTGCTATTTCATCTTTAATAATTGATTCCAACATTTTCCCCACTACTGCTGTCAGGCTAACCGGTCTATAATTACCTGTTTTCTCTCTCCCTCCTTTTTTTAAAAAGTGGTGTTGTATTAGCTACCCTCCAGTCCATAGGAACTGATCCAGAGTCGATATACTGTTGGAAAATGATCACCAATGCATGCACTATTTCTAGGGCCACGTCCTTAAGTACTCTGGGATGCAGACTATCAGGCCCTCGGGATTTATCGGCCTTCAATCCCATCAATTTCACTAACACAATTTCTCGTCTAATAAGGATTTCCTTCAGTTCCTCCTTCTCACTAGACCCTCGGTCCCCTAGTACATCCGGAAGGTTATTTGTGTCTTCCTTCATGAAAACAGAACCAAAGTATTTGTTCACCTGGTCTGCCATTTCTCTGTTCCCCATTATAAACTCACCTGAATCTGACTGCAAGGGACCTACATTTGTCTTCACTAATCTTTTTCTCTTCACATATCTACAGAAGCTTTTGCAGTCAGTTTTTATGTTCCCAGCAAGCTTCCGCTCATACTCTGTTTTCCCCCTCCTAATTAAACCCTTTGTCCTCCTCTGCTGAATAATTTTCTCCCAACCCTCAGGTTTGTTGCTATTTCTGGCCACTTTATATGCCTCTTCCTTGGATATAACACTATCCTTAATTTCACTTGTTAGCCACAGTTGAGCCACCTTCCCCATTTTATTTTTACTCCAGACAGGGATGTACAATTGTTGAAATTCATCCATGTGATCTTTAAATGTTTGCCATTGCCTATCCACCGTCAACCCTTTAAGTATCCTTTGCCAGTTTATTCTAGCCAATTCACGTCTCATACCATCGAAGTTACCTTTCCTTAAGTTCAGGACCCTAGTCCCTGAATTAATTGTGTCACTCTTCATCTTAATAAAGAATTCTACCATATTATGGTCACTCTTCCCCAATGGGCCTCGCACAACAAGATTGTTAATTAGTCCTTTCTCATTTCACATCGCCCAGTCTAGGATGGCCAGCCCTCTAATTGGTTCCTTGACATATTGGTCTAGAAAACCATCCCTAATACACTCCAGGAAATCCTCCTCCACCGTATTGCTGCCAGTTTGGTTAGCCCAATCTATATGTAGGTTAAAGTCACCCATGATAACTGCTTACCTTTATTGCGGGCATCCCTAATTTCTTGTTTGATAATGTCCACAACCTCACTACTACTGTTTGGTGGTCTGTACACAACTAGCGTTTTCTGCCCTTTGGTATTCCGCAGCTCCACCCATACAAATTCCACATCATCCAAGCTAATGTCCTTCCTTACTATTGCGTTAATTTCCTCTTTAACCAGCAACGCTATCCCATCTCCTTTTCCTTTCTGTCTATCCTTCCTGAACGTTGAATACCCCTGGATGTTGAGTTCCCAGCCTTGGTCACCCTGGAGCCATGTCTCCGTGATGCCAATTATATCATATTCGTTAATTGCTGCCTGCGCAGTTAATTCGTCCACCTTATTACGAATACTCCTCGCATTGAGGCACAGAGCCTTCAGGCTTGTCTTTTTAACACACCTTGCCCCTTTAGAATTTTGCTGTAATGTGGCCCTTTTTGATTTTTGCCTTGGGTTTCTCTGCCCTCCACTTTTACTTTTCTTCTTTCTATCTTTTGCTTCTGCCCCCATTCTACTTCCCTCTGTCTTCCTGCATAGGTTCCCATCCCCCTGCCATATTAGTTTAACCCTTCCCCAACAGCACTAGCAAACACTCCCCCTAGGACATTGGTTCCGGTCCTGCCCAGATGCAGACCATCCGGTTTGTACTGGTCCCACCTCCCCCAGAACCGGTTCCAATGTCCCAGGAATTTGAATCCCTCCCTTCTGCACCACTCCTCAAGCCACGTATTCATCTGAGCTATCCTGCGATTCCTACTCTGACTAGCATGTGGCACTGGCAGTAATCCTGAGGTTACTACCTTTGAGGTCCTTTTTAATTTAACTCCTAGCTCCCTAAATTCAGCTTGTAGGACCTCATCCCGTTTTTTTTACCTATATCGTTGGTACCTATATACACCACGACAACTGGCTGTTCATCCTCCCCCTCCAAAATGTCCTGCAGCCGCTCCGAGACATCCTTGACCCTTGCACCAGGGAGGCAACATACCATCCTGGAGTTTCGATTGCGGCCGCAGAAACGTCTATCTATTCCCCTTACAATAGAATCCCGTACCACTATAGCCCTCCCACTTTTGTTCCTGCCCTCCTGTGCAGCAGAGCCACCCATGGTGCCATGAAATTGGCTGCTGCTGCCCTCCCCTGATGAGTCATCCCCCCCAACAGTACCCAAAACGGTGTATCTGTTTTGGAGGGAAATAAGGCATCAGTGACTAAGGTGACATCCGGGAAAAATAGAAATAATTCAAAGCTAAAGGCACTATATCTGAATGCGTGAAGCATTCGCAACAAAATGGATGAATTAACAGTGTAGGTAGAAATTAATCGATTTCATCGAATAGCCATTACGGAGACATAGTTGCAAAGTGACCAAGGTTGGGAACTAAACATTCCAGGATACTTAACTTTTAGAAGAGATAGGCAAAATGGAAAAGGAGGAGGGGTAGCCCTGATAGTAAAGGATGGGATAAAGACAGTGGAGAGAAAGGATCTTAGCTCAGAAAATCAAGAAGTAGAATCAGTTTGTGTGGAGCTAAGAAACAGCAAGGGGCAGAAAACATTGGTGGGAGTTGCTTATAGGCCCCCAAACAATAGTTGTAATGTAGGGCAGAGTATAAATCAGGAAATTAAAGGTGCATGTAACAAGGGTAATTCAGTAATCAATGGGGGGCTTTAATCTACATATAGACTGGGCAAACCAAATTCACAGTAATAGTGTGAAGGATGAATTCATGGAATGTATACAAGATAGTTTTCTAGATCAGTATGTTGAGGAAGAGTGACCGTAATATAATCGAATTTTATATTGAGTTTGAAAATGATTTAGCTGAATCCGAAACTAAGGTCTTAAATCTAAGCAAACCAAACTACGTAGGTATCGGGGGCGAATTGGCTACGGTAGATTGGGAAGCTACATTAAAAGGTCTTCTCCTTCTTCTTAGGTAGTCCCTCGGGGTCGAGGATGACTTGCTTCCACACCAATGTGAGTTAACTTCAGTTTAAAGGGTGGAAGATGGCTGTGTCTGAATTCTTTTAATGTGGGATGGCCGTTGCACACAGCTTGACAGCAAGGTCTTAGTCCAATGGCAAGGGGATCCAAGATAATTGGAGACCAGGCTGTGCTGCACGGGCCAAGCACACACAGACACAAACATATTCCTACTGTCCTCTCTCACTGGGCTTCAGAGAACGCAATGAATGCCTCCCAACCTCGCTGCTGGCACATGCTGCACCTTCCCTGGGCCCCAACTGCTGGTCCACACTGTGCCACTCCTGATCGACTTCGCTACTGGGCCCCGACCTCGTTGCTGGGCCTCGTCCTTGTTATGTTCATAATAAAGTAATGTAACTGAGTACTGTAGACGTAAGTGTGACCTTAGTTCCTTTATTCTAACTCCAGAGCGCCCATACAGCATGGGAGGCCGGCTTATATACAGTGCTCCCAAGGGATGCTGGGATCCCTTGGGACTCCAACAGGTATGCCCTCTGGTGTCGGTATACTACTGGTTACATAGGGTTGCATACATAACATCACTCCCTCCCAAAGTCAATAGTACACTTATTTACAGGGTGAGATGATCTGGGGCCTTTCGTTCCCTAGTCGATCGTCTCGGTACAAATCCAGGTGTAGATGAGTTGGTTGGTTCTTCACTGGGCTGCTGTGCAGCTGGCCTTGCTGGGCTGCTAGGGATGGTGAGTTCAGCTTCGTGGTCAACCGTGATGTCAGTTGCCACTTGTGTGTGTGTCAGAGGGTCGAAGTTGGTGGTGTCCTCTTCGGGTTGCTCGTGGCTGTCTGTGAATCGCAGTTTGGTTTGGTCCAAATGCTTTCTGCAAGTTAGTCCATTGACCTGAAACATCCTACTCCCTTCTTTGGCTATGACAGTGCCAGCAAATCATTTGGGACCATGTCCATAGTTGAGTACAAATACGGGGTCATTGACCAATATCGCTTGGCAAATTCGCGCGATCATGGTACATGCTTTGTTGATGTCGTCTGTCCTCGACGTGGTCATGGAGATCAAGGTGGACAAGAGAGAGCCTTGTTTTGAGCGCCCTTTTCATGAGCAGCTCGGCTGGGGGAACCCCGGTGAGCGAGTGAGGTCTGGTGCGGTAGCTGAGCAGGACTCGGGACAGGCGGGTCTGCAGGGAGCCTTCTGACATGCATTTCAAGCTTTGCTTGATGGTTTGGACTGCCCGTTCTGCTTGATCCCATTGCGGGTCATGAATTCCTTGAATTCAGCACTGGTAAAGCATGGCCCGTTGTCGCTGACAAGGACATCAGGCAGGCCATGCGTGGCAAACATGGCTCGTAGCATTTCGATGGTGGCAGTGGACGTGCTCACAGACATTATTACACACTCAATCCATTTTGAATAAGCATCCACAACAACCAAAAACATTTTGCCTAGAAACGGGCCAGCAAAGTCAACGTGGATCCTAGACCACGGTTTGGAGGGCCATGACCACAAACTTAGCGGTGCCTCCCTGGATGCATTGCTCAGTTGAGAGCAATTGTTGCATTGGCGCATGTAAGACACCAAATCTGAGTCGATGCCGGGCCACCACACATGGGATCTGACTATAGCTTTCATCATTACTATGCCTGGGTGGGTGCTGTGTAGGTCGTGTATGAATGTTTCCCTGCCTTTCAGACAGGAAGGAAAAGGAGATAGGAAAGCGTTACTGGTTAAAGAAGAGAATAACGCAATAGTAAGGAAGGACATTAGCGTGGGTGATGTGGAATCTATATGGGTAGAGCTGCGAAACACCAAACGGCAGAAAACGTTAGTGGGAGTTGTGAAAAGGCCACCAAAAAGTAGTAGGGAGGTTGGGAATGGCATCAAACAGGAAATGAGGGATGTGTGCAATAACGGTACAGCAGTTATCATGGGTGACTTTAATCTACATACAGATTGGGCTAACCAAATTGGTAGCAAAGCTGTGGAGGAGGATTTCCTGGAGTGTATAAGGGATGGTTTTCTAGACCAATATGTCGAGGAACCAACTAGCGAGCAGGCCATCCTAGACTGGGTCTTATGTAACGAGAGAGGATTAATTAGCAATCTGGTACTGCGGGACCCTTTGGGGAAGAGTGACCATAATATGGTAGAATTCTTCATTAAGATGGAGAGTGACACAATTAATTCAGAGACTAGGGTTCTGAACTTAAAGAAAGAAAACTTCAACGGTATGAGACGTGAATTGGCTAGGATAGACTGGAGAAAGATACTTTGAGGGTTGATGGTGGGTAGGCAATGGCAGACATTTAAAAATCACATGGATGAACTACAACAATTGTACATCCCTGTGTGGCATAAGAATAAAACGGGGAAGATGGCTCAACTGTGGCTAACAAGGGAAATTAGGGAAAGTGTTAAATCCAAGGAAGAGGCATATAAATTGGCCAGAAAAAGCAGCAAACCTGAGGACTGTGAGAAATTTAGAATTCAGCAGAGGAGGACTAAGGGTTTTATTCGGAGGGGAAAAATAGAGTATGTGAGTAAGCTTGCAGGGAACATAAAAACTGACTGCAAAAGCTTCTATAGATATGTGAAGAGAAAAAGATTAGCGAAGACTAATGTAGGTCCCTTGCAGTCAGAATCAGATGAATTCATAATGGGGAACAAGGAAATGACAGACCAATTAAACAAATACTTTGGTTCTGTCTTCAGTAAGGAACACACAAATAACCTCCCGAAAATACTAGGGGACCGAGGGTCTAGCGAGAAGGGGAAACTGAGGGAAATCCTTATTAGTCAGGAAATGGTGTCAGGGAAATTGAAGTTGACTGAAGGCCGATAAATCCCCAGGGCCTGATAGTCTGCATCCCAGAGTACTTGAGGAAGTGGCCCAAGAAATAGTAGATGCATTGGTGGTCATTTTCCAACATTTCATGGACTCTGGTTCAGTTCCTATGGATTGGAGGGTACCTAATGTAACCCCACTTTTGAAAAAAGGAGGGAGAGAGAAAACGGAATTATAGATCGGTTAGCCTGACATTGGTAGTGGGGAAAATGCTGGAATCAATTATTAAAGATGTAATAGCAGTGCATTTGGAAAGCAGTGACAGGATCAGTCCAAGTCAACATGGATTTATGAAAGGGAAATCATGCTTGACAAATCTAGAATTTTTGAGGATGTAACTAGTAGAGTGGACAAGGGAGAACCAGTGGATGTGGTGTATTTGGACTTTCAAAAGGCTTTTGACAAGGTCCTGCACAAGAGATTGGTGTGCAAAATCAAAGCACATGGTATTGGGCATAATGTATTGAAGTGGATAGAGAACTGGTTGGCAGACAGGAAGCAAAGAGTGGGAATAAACCGGTCCTTTTCAGAATAGCAGGCAGTGACTAGTGGGGTGCCGCAGGGTTCAGTGCTGGGACCCAAGCTATTTACAGTATACATTAATGATTTAGATGAAGGAATTGAATGTAATATCTCCAAGTTTGCAGATGACACTAAGCTGGGTGGCAGTGCGAGCTGCAAGGAGGATGCTAGGAGGCTGCAGAGTGACTTGGACAGGTTAGGTGAATGAGCAAATGCATGGCAGATGCAGTATAAAGTGGATAAGTGTGAGGTTATCCACTTTGGTGGCAAAAACAAGTAGGCAGATTATTATCTGAATGGTGACAGATTATTAAAAGGGGAGGTGCAACGAGACCTGGGTGTCATGGTACATCAGTCATTGAAGGTAGGCATGCAGGTACAGCAGGCGGTGAAGAAGGCAAATGGCATGTTGGCCTTCATAGCTACGGGATTTGAGTATAGGGGCAGGGAGTTCTTACTGCAATTGTTCAGGGCCTTGGTGAGATCACACCTTGAGTATTGTGTGCAGTTTTGGTCTCCTAACCTGAGAAAGGACATTCTTGCTATTGAGGGAGTGCAGCGAAAGTTCACCAGACCGATTCCCGGGATGACAGGACTGACATATGAAGAAAGATTGGATCGACTAGGCTTATATTCACTGGAATTTAGAAGAATGAGAGGAGATCTCATAGAAACATATAAAATTCTGATGGGATTGGACAGGTTAGATGCAGGAAGAATAATCCCGACGTTGGGGAAGTCCAGAACCAGAGGTCACAGTCTAAGGATAAGGGGTAAGCCATTTAGGACCGAGATGAGGAGAAACTTCTTCACTCAGAGAGTTGTTAACTTGTGGAATTCTCTACCACAGAAAGTTGTTGAGGCCAGTTCGTTAGATATATTCAAAAGGGAGTTAGATGTGGCCCTTACGGCTAAAAGGATCAAGGGGTATGGAGAGAAAGCAGGAATGGGGTACTGAGGTTGCATGATCAGCCATGATCATTTTGAATGGTGCTGCAGGCTCAAAGGGCCGAATGGCCTACTCCTGCACCTACGTTTTATGTTTCTAAATAAGTGTGCATCCCTTAGAGGCTGAGACCGGAGAAATTATAATGGGGAATAAGGAAATGGCAGAGAAATTAAACAAATATTTTGTGTCAGTCTTCATGCAAGAAGACCCAAAAAACTTGCCGGAAATAATGGAGAACCAAGGGTCTAGCGAGAATGAGGAAGTGAAAGAAATTAGTATTAGCAAAAAAAATGGGACTGGAGAAATTAGTGGGACTGAAAGCCGATAAATCCCCTGGGGCCTACATCCAAGGGTTTTGAAAGAGGTGGCTATAGAAATAGTGGATGTATTGGTTGTCATTTTCCAAAATTCCATAGATTCTAGAATGGTTCCCGCAGATTCGAAGGTAGCAAATGTAACCCAACTATTTCAGAAAGGAGGGAGCGAGAAAGCGGAGAAGTACAGACCAGTTAGCCTGACATCAGTAGTAGGGGAAATGCTAGAATCTATTATCCGTGCTAGAATTGCAGGGAACATAAAAACTGACTGCAAAAGCTTCTATAAATATGTGAAGAGAAAAAGATTAGTGAAGACAAACATAGGTCCCTTGCAGTGGGATTCAGGTGAATTTATAATGGGGAACAAAGAAATGGCAGACCAATTGAACAAATACTTCGGTTCTGTCTTCAAAAGGAAGACACAAATAACCTTCCAAATGTATTAGGGGACAATGGGTCTAGTGAGAAGGAGGAACTGAAGGATATCCTTATTAGGTGGGAAATTGTGTTAGGGAAATTGTTGGGATTGAAGGCCGATAATTCCACGGGACCTGATAGTCTGCATCCCAGAGTACTTAAGGAAGTGGCCCTAGAAATAGTGGATGCATTGGTGATCATTTTCCAACAGTCTATTGACTCTGGATCAGTTCCTATGGACTGGATGGTAGCTAATGTAACACCACTTTTTAAAAAAGGAAGGAGAGAGAAAACGGGTAATTATAGACCGGTTAGCCTGACATCCGTAGTGGGGAAAATGTTGGAATCAATTATTAAAGATGAAATAGCAGCGCATTTGGAAAGCAGTGACAGGATCGGTCCAAGTCAGCATGGATTTATGAAAGGGAAATCATGCTTGATGAATCTTCTGGAATTTTTTGAGGATGTAACTAGCAGAGTGGACATGGTAGAACCAGTGGATGTGGTGTATTTGGACTTTCAAAAGGCTTTTGACAAGGTCCTGCACAAGAGATTGGTGTGCAAAATCAAAGCGCATGGTATTGGGGGTAATGTACTGACGTGGATAGAGAACTGGTTGGCAGACAGGAAGCAGAGAGTCGGGATAAACGGGTCCTTTTCAGAATGGCAGGCAGTGACTAGTGGAGTGCCGCAGGGCTCAGTGCTGGGACCCCAGCTCTTTACAATATACATTAACGATTTAGATGAAGGAATTGAGTAATATCTCCAAGTTTGCAGATGACACTAAACTGGGTGGCGGTGTGAGCTGTGAGGAGGACGCTATGAGGCTGCAGGGTGACTTGGACAGGTTAGGTGAGTGGGCAAATGCATGGCAGATGCAGTATAATATGGATAAATGTGAGTTATCCATTTTGGGGGCAAAAACACGAAGGCAGAATGTTATCTGAATGGCAGCAGATTAGGAAAAGAGGAGGTGCAACAAGACCTGTGTGTCATGGTTCATCAGTCATTGAAAGTTGGCATGCAGGTACAGCAGGCGGTGAAGAAGGCAGATGGTGTGTTGGCCTTCATAGCTAGGGGATTTGAGTATAGGAGCAGGGAGGTCTTACTGCAGTTGTACAGGGCCTTGGTGAGGCCTCACCTGGAATATTGTGTTCAGTTTTGGTCTCCTAATCTGAGGAAGGACTTTCTTACTAATGAGGGAGTGCAGTGAATGTTCACCAGACTGATTCCAGGGATGGCTCGACTGTCATATGAGGAGAGACTGGATCAACTGGGCCTTTATTCACTGGAGTTTAGAAGGATGAGAGGGGATCTCATAGAAACGTATAAGATTCTGACGGGATTGGTCAGGTTAGATGCGGGAAGAATGTTCCCGATGTTGGGGAAGTCCAGAACCAGGGGACACAGTCTTAGGATAAGTGGTAGGCCATTTAGGACTGAGATGAGGAGAAACTTCTTCACTTAGAGAGTTGTTAACCTGTGGAATTCCCTGCCGCAGAGAGTTGTTGATGCCAGTTGATTGGATATATGCAAGAGAGAGTTAGATATGGCCCTTACGGTTAAGGAGATCAAGGGGTATGGCGAGAAAGCAGGAAAGGGGTACTGAGGGAATGATCAGCCATGATCTTATTGAGTGGCGGTGAAGACTCGAAGGGCCGAATGGACTACTCCTGCACCTAATTTCTATGTTTCTATTAACTGGGCACTTAGAAAATAATAATAAGATTGGGCAGAGTCAACACGGATTTATGAAAGCAAAATCATGTTTGACAAATCTGTTAGAGTTTTTTGAGGTTCTAACTAGCAGAATAGATAAGGGGGAATCAGTGCATGTGGTGTATTTGGATTTTCAGAAGGCATTCGATAAAGTGCCACAGAAAAAGTTGAGGATAGCTTGGAGTTCAGCCTCTGAATGTGCGCAGACCCAAGCGTCGTCCAAGTACTGTTGTTCGATGACAGAGGATGGGACGACCTAGCATCTAGCCTGGAGGCGACGAAGGTTGAACAGGTTCCCATTGGTTCTATAGTTTAGTTCCACTCCAAAGGGGAGCTTGTTGAGGGTGAGATGGAGCATGGAGCGAGGAAGATCAAGAAGAGCGTTAACGCGATGACACAGCCCGTCTTGACCCCGATCCGGACATGAATTGGGTTTGAGATGGATCCATTGGTTAGAATCATGGCTTCCATATCGTCGTACAGCAGGCAGAGGATAGTGACAAACTTTTGGAGGCAGCCAAAACGGAGGAGGATGCTCCATAGTCCCTCACGGTTGACAGTGTCAAAGGCCTTTGTGAGGTCAAAGAAGACCATGTACAAAGGTTGGTGCTGTTCCCTGCATTTCTCTTGCAGTTATCGCGCGGTGAAGATCATGTCCGTTGTACCCCTTAGTGGACGGAATCCGCACTGTGACTCAGGGAGGAGCTCTTCAGCCACAGGAGAAGATGGGTTCGGAGGATTCTAACGATGACTTTCCCAGCAGGCCAACAGCAGGGAGGTTTATCTGTAGTTGCCGCAGTCGGACTTGTCCCCTTTTTTAAAGATGGTCACGATTACGGCATCTCTAAGATCTCCCGGCATGATCCCCTCTCATCCTTCTAAACTCCGGTGTATAAAGGCCCAGTTGATCCAGTCTCTCCTCATATGTCAGTCCAGCCATCCCTGGAATCAGTCTGGTGAACCTTCACTACATTCCCTCAATAGCAAGAACGTCCTTCCTCAGATTAGGAGACCAAAACTGAACACAATATTCCAGGTGAGGTCTCACCAAGGCCCTGTACAACTGCAGTAAGACCTCCCTGCTCCTATACTCAAATCCCCTAGCTATGGAGGCCAACATACCATTTACCTTCTTCACCGCCTGCTGTACCTGCATGCCAACTTTCAATGACTGATGTACCATGACACCCAGGTCTCGTTGCACCTCCCTCTTTCCTAATCTGCTGCCATTCAGATAACATTCTGCCTTCGTGTTTTTGCCCCCAAAATGGATAACTCACATTTATCTACATTATACTGCATCTGCCATGCATTTGCCCACTCACCTAACCTGTCCAAGTCGCCCTGCAGCTTCTTAGCATCCTCCTCATAGCTCACACCACTACCCAGGTTAGTGTCATCTGCAAACTTGGAGATATTACACTCAATTCCTTCATCTAAATCATTATTGTATATTGTAAAGAGCTGGGGTCCCAGCACTGAGCCCTGCGGTACTCCACTAGTCACTGCCTGCCATTCTGAAAAGGACCCGTTTATCCCAACTCTCTGCTTCCTGTCTGCCAACCAGTTCTCTATCCACGTCAGTACATTACCCCCAATACCATGCGCTTTGATTTTGCACACCAATCTCTTGTGCAGGACCTTGTCAAAAGCCTTTTGAAAGTCCAAATACACCACATCCACTGGTTCTCCCTTGTCCACTCTGCTAGTTACATCCTCAAAAAATTCCATAAGATTCGTCAAGCATGATTTCCCTTTCATAAATCCATGCTGACTTGCATCCACTATTTCTATGGTCACTTCCTTAAGTACTCTGGGATGCATACTATCAGGCCCCGGGGATTTATTGGCCTTCAATCCCATCAATTTCCCTAACACAATTTCCTGCTTTATAAGGATATCCTTCAGTTTCTCCTTCTCACAAGACCCTCGGTCCCCTAGTACATCCGGAAGGTTATTTGTGTCTTCCTTCATGAAAACAGAACCAAAGTATTTGTTCAACTGGTCCGCTGTTTCTTTGTTCCCCATTATAAATTCACCTGAATCCGACTGCAAGGGACCTACATTTGTCTTCACTAATCTTTTTCTCTTCACATATCTATAGAAGCTTTTGCAGTCAGTTTTTAGTTCCCAGCAAGCTTCCTCTCATACTCTATTTCCCCCTCCTAATTAAACCCTTTGTCCTCCAAAATTCTCCCAGTCCTCAGGTTTGCTGCTTTTTCTGGCCAATTTATATGCCTCTTCCTTAGATTTAACACTATCCTTAATTTCCCTTGTTAGCCACGGTTGAGCCACCTTCCCCGTTTTATTTTTATTCCAGACAGGGATGTACAATTGTTGAAGTTCATCCATGTGATCTTTAAATGTTTGCCATTGCCTATCCACCGTCAACTCTTTAAGTATCATTCTCCAGTCTATTCTAGCCAATTCACGTCTCATACCATCGAAATGATTTAGACGAGGGGATTAAATGCAGTATCTCCAAATTTGCAGATGATACTAAGTTGGGTGGCAGTGTGAGCTGCGAGGAGGATGCTATTAGGCTGCAGAGTGACTTGGATAGGTTAGGTGAGTGGGCAAATGCATGGCAGATGAAGTATAATGTGGATAAATGTGAGGTTATCCACTTTGGTGGTAAAAACAGAGAGACAGACTATTATCTGAATGGTGACAGATTAGGAAAAGGGAAGGTGCAACGAGACCTGGGTGTCATGGTACATCAGTCATTGAAGGTTGGCATGCAGGTACAGCAGGCGGTTAAGAAAGCAAATGGCATGTTGGCCTTCATAGCGAGGGGATTTGAATACAGGGGCAGGGAGGTGTTGCTACAGTTGTACAGGGCCTTGGTGAGGCCACACCTGGAGTATTGTGTACAGTTTTGGTCTCCTAACTTGAGGAAGGACATTCTTGCTATTGAGGGAGTGCAGCGAAGGTTCACCAGACTGATTCCCGGGATGGCGGGACTGACCTATCAAGAAAGATTGGATCAACTGGGCTTGTATTCACTGGAGTTCAGAAGAATGAGAGGGGATCTCATAGAAACGTTTAAAATTCTGACGGGTTTAGACAGGTTAGATGCAGAAAGAATGTTCCCAATGTTGGGGAAGTCCAGAACCAGGGGTCACAGTCTGAGGATAAGGGGTAAGCCATTTAGGACCGAGATGAGGAGAAACTTCTTCACCCAGAGAGTGGTGAACCTGTGGAATTCTCTACCACAGAAAGTAGTTGAGGCCAATTCACTAAATATATTCAAAAGGGAGTTAGATGAAGTCCTTACTACTCGGGGGATCAAGGGTTATGGCGAGAAAGCAGGAAGGGGGTACTGAAGTTTCATGTTCAGCCATGAACTCATTGAATGGCGGTGCAGGCTAGAAGGGCTGAATGGCCTACTCCTGCACCTATTTTCTATGTTTCTATGTTTCTATGTTTCCCCAAGTTCAGGACCCTAGTTTCTGAATTAATTGTGTCACTCTCCATCTTAATGAAGAATTCTATCTTATTATGGTCACTCTTCCCCAAGGGGTCTCACACAACAAGATTGTTAATTAGTCCTTTCTCATTACACATCACCCAGTCTAGGATGGCCAGCCCTCTAGCTGGTTCCTCGACAACCTCTAGAAAACCATCCCTAAAACACTCCAGGGAAATCCTCCTCCACCGCATTGCTACCAGTTTGGTTCGCCCAGTCAATATGTAGATTAAAGTCGCCCATGATAACTGCTGTACCTTTATTGCACACATCCCTAATTTCTTGTTTGAGGCTGTCCCCATGTTCATTACTACTGTTTGGTGGTCTGTACACAACTCCCACTAGTGTTTTCTGCCCTTTGGTATTCCGTAGCTCCACCCATACAGATTCCACATCATCCTAGCTAATGTCCTTTCTTACTGTTGCATTAATTTCCTCTTTAACCAACAACACCACCCCACCTCCTTTTCCTTTCTGCCTATCCTTCCTAAATGTTGAATACCCCTGGATGTTGAGTTCCCAGCCTTGGTCACCCTGGAGCCATGTCTCCGTGATGCCAATTACATCATATCCGTTAACTGCTATCTGCGCAGTTAATTCGTCTACCTTATTCCGAATACTCCTTGCATTGAGGCACAGAGCCTTCAGGCTTGTCTTTTTAACACCCTTTGTCACTTTTGGATTTTGCTGTAATGTGGCCCTTTTTGATTTTTGCCTTGGGTTTCTCTGCCCTCCACTTTTACTTTTCTTCTTTCTATCTTTTGCTTCTGCCCCCATTCTACTTCCCTCTGTTTTCCTGCATAGGTTCCCATCCCCCTGCCATATTAGTTTAACCCCTCCTCAACAGCACTAGTAAACACTCCCCCTAGGACATTGGTTCCGGTCCTGCCCAGGTGCAGACCGTCCGGTTTGTACTGGTCCCACCTCCCCCAGAACCGGTTCCAATGTCCCAGGAATTTGAATCCCTCCCTTCTGCACCACTCCTCAAGCCACGTATTCATCTGAGCTATCCTGCGATTCCTACTCTGACTAGCACGTGGCACTGGTAGCAATCCTGAGATTACTACTTTTGAGGTCCTACTTTTTAATTTAGCTCCTAGCTCCCTAAATCCGTCTTGTAGGACCTCATCCTGTTTTTTACCGATATCGTTGGTACCTATATGCACCACGACAACTGGCTGTTCACCCTCCCTTTTCAGAATGCCCTGCACCCACTCCGAGACATCCTTGACCCTTGCATCAGGGGGGCAACATACCATCCTGGAGTCTCGGTTGCGACCGCAGAAATGTCTGTCTATTCCCCTTACAATAGAATCCCCTATCACTATAGCTCTCCCACTCTTTTTCCTGCCCTCCTGTGCAGCAGAGCCACCCACAGTGCCATGGACTTGGCTGCTGCTGCCCTCCCCTGATGAGCCATCCCTCTCAACAGTACCCAAAGCGGTGTATCTGTTTTGCAGTGGGATGACCGCAGGGGACCCCTGCACTACCTTACTTCCACTGCTCTTCCTGTTGATCACCCATCCCCTATCTGGCTGTGTAACCTTTACCTGTGGTAAGACCAACTCACTAAACGTGCTATTCCTGTCATTCTCAAGTAACCTTTACTTGTGGTAAGACCAACTCACTAAACGTGCTATTCCTGTCATTCTCAGCATCGTGTATGCTCCAGAGTGAACCCACCCGCGGCTCCAGTGCTGCAATGCAGTCTGTCAGGAGCTGCAGCCAGATACACTTCCCGCACATGTAGTCGTCAGGGACACTGGAAGCGTCCCTGACTTCCCACATAGTACAGGAGGAGCATAACGTGTGTCTGAGCTCTCCTGCCATGACTTAACCCCTAGCTTTTAATTCGTAATTTAGTAACCCCTAGATTATTAGCTTTTTATTCCAGATTTATTGAATTCACTGAATTTAAATTCCTAAGCTGCCATGGTGGGATTTGAACTCACGTTTCTGGATCATTAGTCCAGGCCTCTGGATTACTAGTTCTGTAACTTAACCATCATCATTGTAATATATGTAGCACTCAAATCACTGACTCCACACGGTCTCATAGAAAATAGGTGCAGGAGTAGGCCATTTGGCCCTTCTAGCCTGCACCGCCATTCAATGAGTTCATGGTTGAACATGCAACTTCAGTACCCCATTCCTGCTTTCTCGCCATACCCCTTGATCCCCCTAGTAGTAAGGACTTCATCTAACTCCTTTTTGAATATATTTAGTGAATTGGCCTCAACAACTTTCTGTGTTAGCGAATTCCACAGGTTCACCACTCTCTGTGTGAAGAAGTTTCTCCTCATCTCGGTCCTAAGTGGCTTAGACTGTGTCCCCTAGTTCTGGACTTCCCCAACATTGGGAACATTCTTCCTGCATCTAACCTGTCTAAACCCGTCAGAATTTTAAACGTTTCTATGAGGTCCCCTCTCATTCTTCTGAACTCCAGTGAATACAAGCCCAGTTGATCCAGTCTTTCTTGATATGTCAGTCCCGCCATCCCGGGAATCAGTCTGGTGAACCTTCGCTGCACTCCCTCAATAGCAAGAATGTCCTTCCTCAGGTTAGGAGACCAAAACTGTACACAATACTCCAGGTGTGGCCTCACCAAGGCCCTGTACAACTGTAGCAACACCTCCCTGCCCCTGTACTCAAATCCCCTCGCTATGAAGGCCAACATGCCATTTGCTTTCTTAACCGCCTGCTGTACCTGCATGCCAACCTTCAATGACTGATGTACCATGACACCCAGGTCTCGTTGCACCTCCCCTTTTCCTAATCTGTCACCATTCAGATAATAGTCTGTCTCTCTGTTTTTACCACCAAAGTGGATAACCTCACATTTGTCCACATTATACTTCATCTGCCATGCATTTGCCCACTCACCTAACCTATCCAAGTCGCTCTGCAGCCTCATAGCATCCTCCTCGCAGCTCACACTGCCACCCAACTTAGTGTCTTCCGCAAATTTGGAGATACTACATAGAAACATAGAAAATAGGTGCAGGAGTAGGCCATTCGGCCCTTCTAGCCTGCACCGCCATTCAATGAGTTCATGGCTGAACATTTAACTTCAGTACCCCATTCCTGCTTTCTCGCCATACCCCTTGATCCCCCTAGTAGTAAGGACCTCATCTAACTCCTTTTTGAATATATTTAGTGAATTGGCCTCAACAACTTTCAGTGCTAGAGAATTCCACAGGTTCACCACTCTCTGGGTGAAGAAGTTCCTCCGCATCTCGGTCCTAAATGGCTTACCCCTTATCCTTAGACTGTGACCTCTGGTTCTGGACTTCCCCAACATTGGGAACATTCTTCCTGCATCTAACCTGTCTAACCCCGTCAGAATTTTAAATGTTTCTATGAGGTCCCCTCTCATTCTTCTGAACTCCAGTGAATACAAGCCCAGTTGATCCAGTCTTTCTTGATAGGTCAGTCCCGCCATCCCGGGAATCAGTCTGGTGAACCTTCGCTGCACTCCCTCAATAGCAAGAATGTCCTTCCTCAGGTTAGGAGACCAAAACTGTACACAATACTCCAGGTGTGGCCTCACCAATGCCCTGTACAACTGTAGCAACACCTCCCTGCCCCTGTACTCAAATCCCCTTGCTATGAAGGCCAACATGCCATTTGCTTTCTTAACCGCCTGCTGCACCTGCATGCCAACCTTCAATGACTGATGTACCATGACACCCAGGTCTCTTTGCACCTCCCCTTTTCCTAATCTGTCACCATTCAGATAATAGTCTGTCTCTCTGTTTTTACCACCAAAGTGGATAACCTCACATTTATCCACATTATACTTCATCTGCCATGCATTTGCCCACTCACCTAACCTATCCAAGTCGCTCTGCAGCCTCACAGCATCCTCCTCGCAGCTCACACTGCCACCCAACTTAGTGTCATCCGCAAATTTGGAGATACTACATTTAATCCCCTCATCTAAATCATTAATGTACAGTGTAAACAGCTGGGGCCCCAGCACAGAACCTTGCGGTACCCCACTAGTCACTGCCTGCCATTCTGAAAAGTACCCATTTACTCCTACTCTTTGCTTCCTGTCTGACAACCAGTTCTCAATCCATGTCAGTACACTACCCCCAATCCCATGTGCTCTAACTTTGCACATCAATCTCTTGTGTGGGACCTTGTCGAACGCCTTCTGAAAGTCCAAATATATCACATCAACTGGTTCTCCCTTATCCACTCTACTGGAAACATCCTCAAAAAATTCTAGAAGATTTGTCAAGCATGATTTCCCTTTCACAAATCCATGCTGACTTGGACCTATCATGTCACCTCTTTCCAAATGCACTGCTATGACATCCTTAATAATTGATTCCATCATTTTACCCACTACCGATGTCAGGCTGACCGGTCTATAATTCCCTGTTTTCTCTCTCCCTCCTTTTTTAAAAAGTGGGGTTACATTGGCTACCCTCCACTCCATAGGAACTGATCCAGAGTCAATGGAATGTTGGAAAATGACTGTCAACGCATCCACTATTTCCAAGGCCACCTCCTTAAGTACTCTGGGATGCAGTCCATCAGGCCCTGGGGATTTATCGGCCTTCAATCCCATCAATTTCCCCAACACAATTTCCCGGCTAATAAGGATTTCCCTCAGTTCCTCCTCCTTACTAGACCCCCCGACCCCTTTTATAACCGGAAGGTTGTTCGTGTCCTCCTTCGTGAATACCGAACCAAAGTACTTGTTCAATTGGTCCGCCATTTCTTTGTTCCCCGTTATGACTTCCCCTGATTCTGACTGCAGAGGACCTACGTTTGTCTTTACTAACCTTTTTCTCTTTACATATCTATAGAAACTTTTGCAATCCGTCTTAATGTTCCCTGCAAGCTTCTTCTCATACTCCATTTTCCCTGCCCTAATCAAACCCTAATCAAAACATTTAATCCCCTCGTCTAAATCATTAATGTACAATGTAAACAGCTGGGGCCCCAGCACAGAACCTTGCGGTACCCCACTAGTCACTGCCTGCCATTCTGAAAAGTCCCCATTTACTCCTACTCTTTGCTTCCTGTCTGACAACCAGTTCTCAATCCATGTCAGCACACTACCCCCAATCCCATGTGCTTTAACTTTGCACATTAATCTCTTGTGTTGTAGTAACTGCTGTGACCTTAGTCCTTTATTGTGCAACTCCAGAGTGCCTCTCAGGTGCGGTGGGCAGCCTTTTATACTCTGTCTTGCAGGTACTTTCAGGTCTCCCACCACAGTGCCCTCTGTGGCACACCATTGTACTTATACATTTAATGTACCTGGACAATACATAACATCTCACTCCCCCCCCCCCCCCCCCTCCCCGCCGCCAGTTCCAAAAGCCATTGCTGGTAACCTCGGCCTTATTCGTCCTGGTTGATTTGTGAGTGTGAGTCCATGACCATCCACTGCCCTCTTCCCCCCCCCCCCATGTAGAGCTTATGCTAGCGATCCGGTGCCAGCATGGGTATTTGCAGTCCTTACCTGGGTGATGAAGTACACGAGTATAACCTCCAACAGAAAGCAGGTATACATAGACAGTACATTTGTATGGTATGTATGATATATGGTACAGATGTTATGTCAAAAGGTTGCAGGTGCACTGAACAGTTATTTAATCCCAGCTCCACTGGGTGAGGTACGGTGGCAGTATACTGCCCCTTTTTGCTCGAGGTGATGGCTGTGCTGAGACCGGGTATTGCAACTAGTGCGTTGCCTCTGTTCTCAGTAGTCGCCTTAGCGGCTCATCTGCAGCCGCTAAACCATCGCATGAATCACATAAATTCAGAAATCACATTGGCCCCTTAGGCATCTTAGTCACAGATCCATTAACCCTTTTACTTGTACCTCGTGGTATTAACTTTTTGTAAATCATTCATAGCCATCATTTTAAACACAGTAACCATTCAGCATCAAAATATCAACTCTTATCCTAAATCACTACATCATACAAATCACATTACATATATAGACTCGCTCTTGCCTTACAAAAGTCTTTTTGTGGGGACCACCAACGGTGTAAGGCCCTTTTAAGGCTCCCGGGTGCATTTCCCTTTTAAGACGCCATCTTGTAGTTTCCACGAGGCTTCCCTTGGGCGCCGCCACTTTAGTTGTACTGCTTGCTTTTGTTCTTTGCAGCCACGAGGCTCGCCACCATCTTGAGCTCGCTGGCCTGACGTTTTTCTGCAGTTAAGAAGGGATAGAGGGGATAAAGAAGAGAGAAAAAAAAAGAAAAACGGCCAAGAACGAGTCGCGGATCTGACTGATACTGCAGCCGCTGGAACGGCTCCTCCTGCTGCCGTCATTCAAACCAAGGCTCCCAGCAAGAAGAGGAATGTGATGAATGGCTCCCTGAAGCAGATCAAGGGCACGGGCGCCTCGGAATCCTTCAAAATCGCTACGACGGATCCCCAGGGGAAGGAAGGTGAAGAAGCCAGCAGCCAAGAAAGCAGCAGCCAAGAAATCTCCAGCGACGAAAGCAGCAGCCAAGAACAATTCGATCAGTCATAGTTCCTGTGGCCTCCGTAACTGCTGCTGTATCCGCCGCTCTAGCCCTTATGCCTACCTGAGTAGCTGTCGCATTCTCCTGAGTTACGCCGGCTGCCTCCGTAACCTCCTCTGCCGCCGTGGCCTCCTCTGCCGCTGTTGTCCCAGTAGTTGCCGCCTCTCCTGCGGCCGCCGTAGCCACCACCACCGCCGCCCGACTTTTTCTCCGCACGGCCCCACCCCCCCCGATTTGTCGACAGTCGATGGGTTTGCCGTTCAATGCCTGCTCTTCCAGGGTCTGCTCGTCTGTGTGTGGCTTCTTTCTCCTCCAGCTCGGTCGGCGCTGCTCTTTCGGAACCCAGGGGACAGCGGTCTGTGGAGGAATGATGTCTTCCCAGCTCCCACAGACATTCCCCATCCATCTCCTGCCTAGTAGCATTGGCCCATCGCCTGCAATGACCCACAAAGGTAAACCGTGCGTCTCGTCCCCGTGAGATACCTGCACATCGCTCTGCCAAGAACAGGTATCAGTTCCTTGGTGTAGGTGCGCAGCTTTGCCGTGACCGGGACCAGCTTGGGTTGACCCACAGTTTATCAAAAGTTCTCTGACTCATCAATGACGGACCCGATCCAGTGTCCACTTCCATACTCACTGGGACTCCGTTAATCTTGACCTCCATAATCACTGGAGCCAAATCGTGGGTGCACATATATAGTCCAAGCACCTCATCTTCTTCTGCCTGCTCCTCGCTGGATGGTGGATCATCTACCCTCTCCTCAGCCACACGGTGAGTCAGGTTTCTTGTGCACATACGCTGAAGATGGCCTTTCGTGTGGCAGGTATTGCAGTATACTCCGCAAACTGCACCGGTGAGCCCCATGGCTTCCTTCGCAGCGCCAGAATGGTGCTACTCGATTAGCTCTCCTCGGCGGACTCTGAGTTCCAGGACCCCGAGGTCCGTGCTCTCTGCCCTGGGCAGAGCCACGTTCTGCAGTTTTGTCCGTGGTGGGCGCTATCCTGTGGACAGTGCCTGCCGGGTTCGAGACTGTGTGGATCATCTGCTAAGTGCTGCAAGTCGAGGTCATGAATGCCCTACTGATGGTGATGGCTTGCTTCAGGGTGACTGTAGGTTCAGTGGATAGCAGCCTGTGAAGGAGACCCTCATGGCCAATCCCCATAACAAAAACATCCCACAACGCCTTGTCAAGGTGTGTGCAAAAATCACACGGCGCCGCGAGTCTCCTGAGGTCCGCAGCATATTTGGTGACATCCTGGCCCTCAGGTCTGCAGTGGTGGTAGAATTTGTGCCGGGCCGAGAGGAAGCTTGCCTTCGGTTTCAGTTGGTCATGAATGAGTGTGATCAGCTCTTCATATGACTTGTCCCTGGCGCTCTCGGGTGCCAGCAAATCCCTGACGAGACAGTAAACCTCATCGCCACAACTGGGAAGCAATATCGCCTTACGCTTCTCTCTCAGTGCGTCCGTGTTCCCCGTCAGGTCGTTACCTGTAAAGTAGTACTCGAGCCTTTCCATGAAGGCCTCCCAATCATTGCCCACCCTAAAATCCTTTAACGAGCCCAGAGTAGCCATGGTTGTGTGAAGTTCGTCCGTGTCCTTGTCGCCAATGTAATGTATGTAGCACTCAAATCACTGACTCCACACGGTCTCGTGTTGTTGTAACTGCTGTGACCTTAGTCCTTTATTGTGCAACTCCAGAGTGCCTCTCAGGTGTGGTGGGCAGCCTTTTATACTCTGTCTTGCAGGTACTTTCAGGTCTCCCACCACAGTGCCCTCTGTGGCGCACCATTGTACTTATACATTTAATGTACCTGGACATTACATAACAATCATCATCATCATAGGCAGTCCCTCAGAATCGAGGAAGACTTGCTTCCACTCCTAAAGTGAGTCCTTTGGTGGCTGAACAGTCCAATGCGAGAGCCACAGACCTTGTCACAGGTGGGACAGACATTCGTCGGGGGAAGGGGAGGGGTGGAACTAATTTACTACATGCTCCTTCCGCTGCCTGCGCCTGACCTCTTCACGCTCACGGCGTTGAGATTCGAAGGGTTCTTGTTCCGTCTTACCTTGCTATCAGTTCACACTCAAGTGCAGAAGTCAGATAAAGTTGCCAAGTCACAACAAGAATTGTTAATCCTTGATAGCAGGAAGCTCAGAGAAATGCAATTAACCTTCTATGTCAAAGTGTTTAAAATTTCAGTCAAATCCCCTCTGAGATGGATTAAGTACGTCAGTCTGTCAGTCATGTATCAGCACAAAGCTCCAGGGAATATAAGCCCAGTACAATTAGATTTGTACCAGTCTTACCTTCCCATCAACAAGTCCTCTTGTTTCTCCTGCAACTTCATCTCCCATGGGATTTGGAAATCTTCCCAGACTTTGTTTGTATCGGATCACACTTGTAAGTTCCAATACCATGATGGGGGTGTCATTTACTGCTCTCATAAGTGCAGTGTGAAATCAAACCTACTTACATCCACATTACCTTTCCCTCTTAGTGTTTTCAAATCTTGGATAATCCCCTCCTTCGCTAATGACAACAGCCATGAATTTCTGCAGGGTAGTCCTCATCTAGGGTTACAGACCTAGAGCTGGTAATTGGGATTAGACTAGATGATCTTTTGATGGACGGCGCAGATACGATGGTAAGTACTGCAGGGAATAGAATACGGCCAGGGTGATCTCCTTTACTAGTTTCAATCGCCTGGATGGGTCGGAGAGGAATTTTCCCAGATTTTTTCTCCCTAAATTGGCCTGGGTTTTTATCTGGTTTTTGCCTCTCCCAGGAGATCACATGGCTCCGGTTGGCGTGGAGTGTAGAATGTTTCAGTATAAGGGGTGTTGCAGTGGTGTGGGGCGGACTGGGTGCTCTTTGCCTTTCCGTCATTGTTCATGGGTTTGTATGTAAACTTTGGGGCTGCTGACTGAGGGCCGTGCGGCACTTTGTCGGCCAGAGCGAAATGGCCTCCTTCTGCGCTGTAAATTTCTATGTTTCTATCTCTGGCAGTAACTTTGGTAGGAGAAACTCCATAATTGGCCATATCATTGCCATTTACACCGTCTCTCCGTAGCTTCGACAATCTTCCTTGCGGGTAACCCCGGGGAAATTCCAAGCCAACATGTTTCATTTCTGCTATTCTCCCCTCATAGCTTAAGAGCCCTAAGTCTCAGAATCATCCGTAAAACTTTTCTCCAAAACTTTTCAATGTAGCCTTACATAGAATTACATCGAGTCTATAGCACAGAAACAGGCCATTCGGCCCAAGCAGTCCATGTACCACTCAAGCCTCCTCCCATCCTTCCCCATGTCACTCTATCAGCATAATCCTCAATTCCCTTCTCTCATATGCTTATCTAGCATCCCCTTAAATGTATCTATACTAATCGTCTCAACTACTCCAACACAAAGCAAAATGCTGGAATCTGGAATAAAAACAGAAATTGCTGGAAATCTCAGCAGGTCAGGCAGCATCTGTGGAGAGGAAGCAGAGTTAACGTTTCGGGTCGACAACCCTTCGTCAGAACTGGAGTGTGTTCGGAAAGAACGGATTCTTAACAAGCGCTGAAAGGGGGAGGGGGAGAAAAAACCAAAGGGAAGGTCTGTGGTAGGTTGGAAGACAGGAGAAATTAGAGAGACAAAGGGATGATGGCCCAAATTCAAATGATGCCAGGAGTTAGAAAAACATTAGTCATGATAGATTGTGAATGGTGGGATAATGAACTGCCATTAGACAAGGAGAGAAAAAGAAAGCAGCAGGCTCTGGTGGGGGGGAGGGGGCGGGGTGGGTGGCCAGGGGGGCGGGGGAAGGGAGCCAAAGATTGGCAGCGGTTACGCTCTGAAATTGTTGAACTCGATGTTGAATCCAGAAGGCTGTAAAGTGCCTAAACAAAAGATGAGGTGCTGTTCCTCGAGCTTGCGTTGAGATTCATCGGAACAATGGAGGAGACCGAGGACGGAGAGGTCAGAGTGGGAGTGGAGCGGAGAATTAAAGTGACAGGCGAACGGAAGCTCAGGGTCACACTTACGGACTGAACGGAGGTGTTCCGCAAAGCGGTCACCCAATTTACGCTTGGTCTCCCCAATGTAGAGGAGACCACATCGTGAGCAGCGAATACAGTATACTAAATTGAAAGAAGTACAAGTAAATTACTGTTTCACCTGGAAGGAGTGTTTGGGGCCCTGGATAGTGGGACGGGAGGATGTAAAAGGGCAGGTGTTGCATCTCCTGCGCTTGCACGGGAAGGTGCCGTGGGAAGGGGAGGGGGAGCAAGGGGTGACTGCGGAATGGACCAGGGTGCCGCGGAGGGAGCGATCCCTTCGGCTGAGAGGGGAGGGGAGGGGAAGATGTGATTGGTGGTGGGATCACGCTGGAGGTGGCGGAAATGGCGGAGAATGATCCGTTGAACGTGGAGGCTGGTGGGGTGAAAGGTGAGGACAAGGGGAACACTGTCGTGGTTCTGAGAGGGAGGGGAAGGGGTGAGAGCAGAGGTGCAGGAAATAGGACTGACACGATCGAGGGCCATGTTAACCCCAGTGGACGGGAATCCTCGGTTGAGGAAAAAGAAAGACATGTCAGAGGCACTAGTGTGAAAGAAAGGTGGCGTCATCAGAGCAGATGCGACGGAGACGGAGAAACTGGGAGAGTGGAATGGAGTCCGTACAGGATGCGGGATGGGAGGAAGTGTAGTCCAGGGAGCTGTGGGAGTCCGTGGGCTTATAGTGGATACTCGTCGAAAGCCTATCCCCAAAGATGGAGACAGAGAAGTCGAAGAAGAGAAGGGAAGAGTCGGAGATGGACCATGTGAAGGTGAGGGAAGGGTGGAAATTAGATAGGAAGTGAATTAAATTTTCAAGTTCAGGGCGAGAGCAGGAAACGGCACCGATACAATCATCAATGTACCGGAAAAAGTGGTGAGGGAGGGGATCTGAGTTGAACTGGAACAAAGAATGTTCCACATAGCCCACGAAAAGGCAGGCATAGCTAGGACCCATGCAGGTTCCCATAGCAACACCTTTAATTTGGAGGAAGTGAGTGGAGTTAAAGGAGAAGTTGTTTAATGTGAGAACAGGTTCAGCCGGGCGGAGGAGGGTGGGGGATGGGGACTGGTTGGGCCTCTGCTCGAGGAAGAAGCGGAGCGCCCTCAGGCCATCCTGGTGGGGGATGGAAGTGTAGAGGGATTGAAAGTCCATGATGAAAAGGAGACGGTTGGGGCCAGGAAACTGGAAACTGTTAAAGTGACGGAGGGCGTCGGAGGAGTCGCGGATGTAGGTGGAAGAGAGTGACAAGGGGAGAAAAAAGAGTCGAGATAAAAATAAATAAGTTCTGTGGGGCAAGAACAGGCTGAAATGATGGGTCTACCAGGGCAGTCCCACTTGTGGATCTTGGGAAGGAGGTAGAAGCAGGCTGTACAGGGTTGGGGAACTATGAGGTTGGTAGCTGTGGAGGGAAGATCTTCAGAGGAGATGAGGTCAGTGACGGTCTGGGAAATGATGGCTTGATGTTCAGTGGTGGGGTCATGGTCCAGCGGGAGGTAGGAGGAAGTGTCAGAGAGTTGGCGATCAGCCTCTGCAAGGTTCACCAAACAACAACAGCGCCACTCTTGTCAGCGGGTTTGATGACAAGATTGGGGTTGGATCTGAGCGAGCGGAGTGTTGCAAGTTCAGAGGAAGGTAGGTTGGAGTGAGTGAAGGGAGCAGAGAAATTGAGTCGGCCGATGTCAATGATGAGGTCTAGAGAGGGTAAGAGGCCAGAGGGAGGGGTCCAGGTAGAGCGAGAATTCTGAAAACAGGAGAAAGGGTCAGCTGTGCAGGGGGAAGACTCCTCTCCGTGGTAGCGAGTCTCAACTACTCCCCATGGTAGCGAGTTCCACATTCTCACTTCTGGGGGACAGTTGCTCAAAACTTTACGGAATAGGGTAAATTCACGCCCAACAAAGAGCTGTGCTCACAGAGAATGCAGATTGGAGACAGGGCTACCATACAATTCTCCAATCTGGGTGGCCTTTGAATGCAGCTCCCCTTTTGGAGTTACGGACTGGCGAATTTGCCTTGATATCTCAAATGTAACATCATCAATAATCTATATAAGGTTAGAATAATTAGTATCAGCTTATGGTCAAATGTCCCTAATATTGCCTGGAGGCCCCCAGTGGATGGTCAATGATCACCCCCAAATCCTTTCCCCGTGGGTATTTTTTAAAATTCGTTCATGGGATGTGGGCGTCGCTGCCCATCCCTAATTGCCCCGTGAAAAGGTGGTGGTGAGCCACCTTCTTGAACTGTGTGGTGAAGGTGCTCCCACAGTGCTGTTAGGGAGGGAATTGCAGGATTTTGACCCAGCGATGATGAAGGAACGCCGATATATTTCCAAGTCAGGATGGTGCGTGACTTGGAGGCGAACCTGCAGGTGATGGTGCTCACATGCCCTGGTCCTTCTAGGTGGTAAAGGTTGCGGGTTTGGAAGGTGCTGCCGAAGAAGCCTTGGCGAGTTGCTGCAGTGTATCTTGTACACACTGCAGCCACGGTGCGCCGGTGGTGGAGGGAGTGAATGTTGAAGGTGGTGGATGGGGTGCTAATCAGCGGGCTGCTTTGTCCTGGATGGTTCCGAGCTTCTTAAGTGTTGTTGGAGCTGCACTCATCCAGGCAAGTGGAGAGTGTTCCATCACACTCCTGACTTGTGCCTTGTAGATGGTGGAAAGGCTTTGGGGAGTCAGGAGGTGAGACACTCGCCGCAGAATACCCAGCCTCTGACCTGCTCTTGTTGCCACGGTATTTATGTGGCTGGTCTAGTTAAGTTTCTGCTCAATGGTGACCCCAGGATGTTGATGGTGGGGGATTCGGTGATGGTAATACCATTGAATGTCATGGGGCGGTGGTTAGACTCTTGGAGATGGTCATTGCCTGGCACTTGTGTGGCGCGAATGTTACTTGCCATTTATCAGCTCAACCCTGAATGTCATCCAGGTCTTGCTGTATGCGGGCACGGACTGCTTCATTATCTGAGGAGTTGCGAATGGAACTGAATACTGTGCAATCATCAGTGAACATCCCCACTTCTGACCTTATGATGGAGGGAAGGTCATTGATGAAGCAACTGAAGATGGTTGGGCCTAGGACACTGCCCCGAGGAACTCCTGAGGCTGTGATGACGGACGTCCAACCACCACAACCATCTTCCTTTGTGCTAGGTATGGCTCCAGCCAGTGGAGAGCTTTCCGCCAGATTCCCATTGACTGCGACCAGTGCTGTCATGAAGCTGCCTCCTCCTGTTGATTGTTTAATTGTCCACTTATTATGAACACATTTCATTTTCCCTGTTCCTTTATGCAGTATTAAACTCTATCCATTGAGTTAGTCTAGATCTCTTTCAGTCTTTTTTCCAAGCCACATAGCTTGTTGTTATCAGCAAATGTTCCACCGGTCTTAGAAATACCCTTTCCATATCCTTTCTGACCAGTGTGAAGAGGCAGGAGAACCAGAACAAGTCACCACAGAACTTTTCCCATCACTGAACTGCAATATATCGGCTCCCTGCAGAACTACTAGAAAATGGATTTAGAACATCCCTTTATATGGCTTTCCAAGTGTTTAATATGACATGCACTATGCGGTTTGGTACTGAGCCATTGCATAGAGCCTTAGATGTTTACAGCTTGGGGAGTAGGCAGGGAAGTGGAGCTGAGTCCATGATTGGATCAGCCATGATCTTATTGAATGGCGGAGCAGGCTTGAGGAGCCAAATGCCCTTTTCCTGCTCCTATTTCTTATGTTCTAGCACAGAAGGATGCCATTCGACCCACCTTTTCTGTCCTGGCTGTTTGCTAGAGCAATCTAAAACGAATCCCACTGCCCCGCTCTCTTCCCATAGCCCTGTATTATCATCTGCTTCAAATAATTATCCAATTTTCTATTGAAAGATATAATGGTCGTTACCTCAACCACTCCCAGTAGCAAAATGATCCGCTCTTCAACAACATTCCATGCAAAGGGATGTTTTCCTTATCTGATTCCTCATTTACTGACAATTTGAAACTGATGTCCTCTCTAGAGGAAATGGTCTTTCCCTATTCACTCTGTCAAAACTGTTGGTCATTTTTAGCCTTCTCTGCTCCAGTGGAAATAGTCGCAGCATCTCAAGTGCCATGTCACAACTGTAGTTTCTCATCCCTGGGATCGTTCTGGTGTATGTGCTGTATGAATTTAACATATTTTCTATAATGGGTACCCAGGACTGCACACAGTGCTCCAGCTGCGGCCTAACCATTGCTTTGTACAAATTTATCAAGGTGGCGACTCACCACCACCTTCTCAAGGCCAACTAGGGATGGGCAATAACTCTAGTCTTAGTCTTGTAACTCGATACTCCTGTATATAAACCCCAAATCCTATTGGCCTTTTATTGGCTTCCTCTACCTGCACTTTCAAGAAATTATTGCCATGAATTTCCTCAGAGGTTCTCCAAATCAGACACCATATGAACTTATAGAGATCGTCAGAAACCCCATCTATCCAGGGTTTATCTTCCGTTTCAGTTACGGTGCCCAGAGAACCCTCTAGGAAAGTCCGGCACATGTATTTGCGCCATAGGGGTATGTTTACTCCTCTGTATTCTTCAGCATCTTTCCAGTGTATGTTCCCATTCCTTGTTTTTCCTCCCAAAATGTCTCTTCTCTCTATTAATTTGCATCTGCCACCTATTTGTCCATTCTGCCCACCCACCTGTGTTCTCTAGTCTTCTACAGTATTCCGCACTGCTTGCCCAACTCCCAACTTTTCTAGCATTATCAAATTTTGATATTGTGCTCCCTATAGCAAATCTATTGGGGTAACTTTCAACTTCATTTTTATGTTTCTTTTTATATTATCTGCTTATCCACTTGACAAGGTGACAATGCGCCTTCTTGAACCGTTGCAGTCCGTGTGGTGAAGGTGCTCCCATAATGCTGATCGGTAGAGAGATTTTGACACAGCGACGATGAAGGAATGGATGATGTATGTCCAAGTCAGGATGGTGTGTGACCTGGAAGTGAACTTGGAGGCGATGGTGTTCCCATACATCTGCTGCACGCCGTTTCTCACAGGCACAAAATAAATGTCATTCTAAGGAATAAGCAGGAGTCAGGGTATGAACAACTCCATGAACAATGATCAACATTCGAGCACGTTCAATGTCAGAGTAAACTCAGCAAGCTTTAATTAGTTTACATACTTCCCATCAATGTCCTGTGCTCTTTTTATTTGAAGAATTAATTCCACATACCAGCCTCTTCCAGAACAAGAGAGAATTACAACAGTGTTCTGAGTGAGAGACGTTTATAACTGAAGGAGCATCTCATAACAACATTTCAGCAGAAATCAGTTGCAATCCTTCGTAGCTGAGTTTATGCCCAGATTAACAAACAGTAGCTGGTATAGAATGTCTCTGAATTACTTTGCAGTTTAAGGTGGGGCTGTTAGTGCTGAAGAGAGCAATGGCAGCGAAGAGGGACGTCACCAAGATCCAGGTCGGTGATTGGAGCGTGGGCAGGTACAGCAGGAGCAGCGAGGTCGGGGTGAAGAAGCAGCGAGAGATTGCAGAGGGATGTCACCGGGGCTCAGGAGAGGCGAGAGTTCGGGGCCCAGAAGAGGCGTGGGCCCAGGGGCAACACAGGCCAGCCCACACTGCGATATGTGTGCACACTAGATCCGTGCAGCAGAGCTGGTCTCCAGTCATCTTGGGTAATCCTTGCCACTGGACCAAGACCTAGCTCTGTCAAGCCCGTGTGGTGGCTGGTGTGCAACGGTCACCACACGTTAAAAAAATCCACGCACAGGCATCTTCCACCCTTCAGGTTGTAGTTCGGGATCCGGAATATTAGGTCCTTCATTGAAACACCTGTGAACTCATTCCTTTTTGGCGTGGAAGCAAGTCATCCTCGCTTTGAGGGACTGCCTATGATGATGACATTGGCCCGAACATTCAAAGGAAAAATGTTTCTCCCATGCGCCCTACATCAAGGGAGAGTTCCCAGGTTGCCTTTGTTAGACTGGAGGAGATTACAAGATGATTTGATAGGGATGTTTAAAATTGTAAAGGAATGGGACAGAGTAGATAGGAGCAGCATTTTTCCAGTGGTTGACGGATCTAGAATGAGGGAACATAGCTATAACCTTAAATGTAATGAGAAACTCTTTTACACAGACGGTTGTGAGACTATGGAATTCATTAACAGAGGTGGTGATTGAAGCAGAGACCGTTTAAGAACAGGTTAGTTAGGAGATTGAAGGTAAAGGAGGATAAAGTACGTAGCAAGCCCAATAAGAAAGGGCATGGTTTTGGACTTTATTTAGGGAATGAGGCTGGGCAAGTGGAACGGGTATCAGTGAGAGAGCATTCTGGTGGTAGTGATCATAATTCAGTTAGATTTAGGGTAGTTATGGAAAAGAACAAAGATAGACCAGGAATAAAAGTTCTCAATTGGGGAAAAGCCAATTTTACGGAGCTGAGATGTTATTTAGCCAAATTGGACTGGAAACTGCTTCTTGAAGATAAATCAGCGTCGGAGCACTAGGAGGCATTCAAGAAGGAGAATGTGAGGGTTCTAGAGCTCCCTGGATGTCAAGGGGCATACAGGGTAGGATAAAGGAAAAAAAGGGAGGCTTATGACAGATACCGAGGGCTCAATACTGCAGAAACCCTAGAGGAGTATAGAATGTGCAGGGGTGATGTTAAAAGGAAATTAGGAAAGCAAAGAGAGGGTATGAAAAAATATTCTCAAGTAAAATCAAGGAAAACCCAAAGCTGTTTTATAAATACATTAAGAGCAAGAAGATAACCAAAGAATGAGTAGGGCTGATGAGAGACCATAAAGGTACCCTGTGAGTAGAGGTGGAAGATGTAGTTGGAATGAATACTTTGCGTCTGTTTTCAAAAAAGAGAGGGGCGATGCAGAAATTGTAATCAAGGAGGAGGAGAATGAAATATTAGATGAAATAAACATAGTGAGAGAGGAAGTATTAAGGGGTTTAGCATCTTTGAAATTGGATATATCCCAGGCCCGGATGAAATGTATCCCAGGCTGTTAAGAGAAGCAAGAGAGGAAATAGCAGAGGCTCTGACCATCATTTTTCAATCCTCTCTGGCTACAGGTATGGTGCCGGAGGACTGCTAACCGTTGTTTAAAAAGGGAGAAAGGGCTGGACCGAGTAATTACAGGCCAGTCAGCCTAACCTCGGTGGTGAGAAAATTAGTGGAAAAAATTCTGAGGGACATGATAAATCTTAATTTAGAAAGACACGGATTAATCAAGGAGAGTTAGTGTGGATTTGTTAAGGGAAGGTCGTGTTTGACTAACTTGATTGAATTTTTTGAGGAGGTAACAAGGAGGATTGTTGAGAGTAGTACGTTTGACATGGTTTTTATGGATTTTGATAAGGTCCCACATGGCAGACTGGTCTTAAAAATGTAAAAGTCCATGAGATCCAGGGCAAAGTGGCAAGTTGGATCCAAAATTGGCTCAGAGGCAGGAAGCAAAGGGTAATGGTCAATGGGTGTTTTTGTGACTGGAAGGCTGTTTCCAGTGGGGTTCCGCAGGGCTCGGTACTGGGTCCCTTGCTTTTTGTGGTAGATATCAGTGATCTAGATTTGGATGTAGGGGGCATGAGTAAGAAGTTTGCAGATGATATAAAAATCGGCTGTGTGGTTGATAATGAAGAAGAAAGCTGTAGACTGCAGAAGGATATCAATGAACTGGTCAGGTGGGCAGAACAGTGGCAAATGGAATTCAATCCGGAGAAGTGTGAGGTAATGCATTTGGGGAGGGCTAATAAGGCAAGGGAATACACAATAAATGGTAGGACACTGAGAAGTATAGAAGAACAGAGGGACCTTGGAGTTCATGTCCACAGATCCCTGAAGGTAGCAGGACAGGTAGATAAGGTCATTAAGAAGGCATTCGGGATTCTTGCCTTCATTAGTCGAGGCATAGAATACAAGAGCAGGAAGGTTATGGTTGAACTGTATAAAACACGAGTTAGACCACAGCTACAGTACTGCGTGCTGTTCTGGTCACCATTACAGGAAGGATGTGATTGCACTGGAGAGGGTACAGAGGAGATTTACGAGGATGTTGCCTGGACTGGAGAATTTTAGCTATGAGGAAAGATTGAATAGGCTAGGATTGTTTTCTTTGGAACAGAGTTGGCTGAGGGGAGACCTTATTGAGGGGCCGAGATAGAGTGGATAGGGCAGACTTATTTCCCTTAGCAGAGGGGTCAACAACCAGGGGACATAGATTTATAAAGAAAATTTAGAAGGAATTTGAGGGGTAATGTCTTCACCCAGAGGGTGGTAGGGGTCTGGAACTCACTGCCTGAACGGGTGGTAGAGGCAGAAACTCTCACCACATTTAAAATTTGGATGTGCACTTGAATTTCTGTAACCTACAGGGCTACGGACCGAGAGCTGGAAAGTGGGATTAGGCTGGGGAGCTCTTCGTTGGCCGGCACGGACACGATGAGCCGAAATGGCCTCCCTCCGTGCTGTAAACTTTGAAATTGTTTGATATCCTTATAAGGCCTCAGCAGAACTCTTGCAATTTTTTTCCTGAAATTTATATTTATAGAATGTTTGCTAACAAATATTTAAATAAAGTGGCTGAGCAAAAAACACATGTTTCAATATACACCATTCTCTTGTTTGAAAATAAGGTACATTTATTTCTGACAAGAAAGCAAATAGAAACATAAATAATCATGTTCAAATTGTGCCTCCACCTCTCTCTCCTCCTTTAAGACTCTCCTTAAACCAAACCTCTTTGAAAAAGCTTTTGGAGACGCCTCCTTGTCTCCTTTGGTTTAGCCTCCATATTTTTCTTTATTTCTTTGTGAAGTGCCTTGGGTCATTTTTCTATGTTAAAAGCTCCCATTGGAACACTGTCCAGTTTATGAATTGTGTCTAACCCTCTACCTCTACCCCCACTATGATTTAGTGCCTTGGGATCACTTCTAATTATCCAATATATCTATATTCTATATTACACAAGGACCATCACTCTTTTGGAGAGAGACAGTGACTAAGACAGGCATGAATATTGTGATACATAATTCTTTGCGGAGGAAAATATATTAGGCTTACATAACCAAAATTAAAGCTTTGCCAGCTGCAGTTTAGTACCAATAATTAAATCTATGTGAAGGACTTGAAAATGAACAAGAAATATGAGGGTATGGTGCATTTTTTTTAACACCTCCATGTTGGCAATGATTGAATGTGGTTCTTGTGCCAGAACATACACTGGTATTGTCAAAATGCACCATCCTGAACCAGCCAAAGAAACAATCATCTGGGCATAAATAAAAAGTGCTATTCCAGTGAAATATTTATCAAGCCACTCTAATTCTTTAGTAAATTAAGGATGCAATGTAACATGCTTTCTGAGTCATTCTTCCAAGGTTACACCGAGGATCCTTCGGGGCTCTTCATCCTATATTTCAGTTGTGTCGCTGTTGGCAATCCCATTCATCGTGGAGGCTAAGTGGCACAACACAATTGGCTCGTCAATTTTTGAATTCAAGGTTGAGACGGGATTGAATGCGGGAAATAACGGTTTACGGAACTTTGCTTTAAAGGAGTGAATGTGAGTGCCTCGGTAAACGTTGTAGAAAGACAAGCGCCCATCCTCGTAATCCATAAATATTCCCAGCCGTTCACAGTTGTAGTCTCTGTTCAGATCGAGCAAAATTGACTCATCAGCATGGAGTGCGTAGTATTCCTTGTCAACCAACCTGAGAGACTACGAGAATTTGTTCGTTCCCAGAATAGTTTCTTTACCTTTGCCTTTCCTGGCGATAGTGGAGTAGGTTCCACCCATCCTTGTTCCTTACTTTCATCTCCCAGTAGTGTTTGCCCGATGAGAAACTCTCATTCGTCAGGACATTGAAAGAACTTTCAAATCGCGCTGGCTTGTCTTGGACACTTGTGGACATTGGATTGTATTGGACTGAACGCAGATCACTTGACAAAGTCAAATTCCTGTGTGCTGTATTCTCATCAAAGGTGATATTCCTTGAATCTGCACCATGTTAAAAAAAAGTTACTAAAACTTGAAAATAATTACTAACTCTACATTGTTCAACATCTAAAAATGTGAATCAATAGTGACAGTGTTTGGTCATGTGATTCCACAATTTGGCATTCTTGATCTCAGCTCTGGTATGGTAGTGCAGTGCTTCTGACACTGGACTAACAACCAAGTGGTAACTCTTAGCAACCTCTACCAGCACAACCCTCCAAGATCTCTGCACTCCTCCAATGCTGACCTCTTGCGCAGCCCCAATTTTTATCATTTCACCATTGGCGGCCGTACCTTCAGCTGCCTAAGCTCTGAAATTCCCTCCCTAAACCTCTCCGCCTCTCTCTCCTCCTTCAAACCTACCTCTTTGACCAAGCTTTTGGCCACCTGTCCTAATATCTCCTTATGCGGCTCTGTGTCAATTTTTGTTTGATAACCTGTGAAGCGCCTAGGTTTTACTATGTTAAAGGTGCTATATAAATGCAAGTTTGTTGCCATTAGTTCAAGTCGCTCCAGGACAAGCTGTGGAATTGAATTCAATAACTCTGGTAATTTGTGGGCTGGCACAAGGAAAAGTTCCCAGTGAAAGCTGCTTGATTGGTTCACTAGTGTCTGTAGAGAAGACAACCTGGCAACCCTACCTGGTCTGGCGTACACATGACTCAAGTCCCACACGATGGCCCCACTCGTAGCGAGACCGGGGAGGCCAGCATTGGGCGTGTGGGAAACCCGCAACCGGCTCCATCCCACCCTCGCGGAGCAATTTTCCCTAGATGGGGCGTGTTAAGCCCGCCTGGCGAGTTTCCTGGCCAATTAACAGGAAGTGGGTCTGATTACGTCATTTGATGATTCGTCATCATCCTTAAAGGGACCATGCCCACATTGATTTTGACAGTTCTTTTCAGAGTTCTGCAGCATGACCAATTTCGTAAAAGGGGGGCAGGGGAACGGTGAACCAATCAAACAGCATATTATTTCATTAACTGAACTGGCCGCTACGTGTAACTTTGGAGCACTTACAGAGGGAGACCTCGACCGGCGTGAGAACACCAGCGGCAGGTCGGGACCATAAAAGGAGCGGCGAGCGGCCTCGGGAGCAGCGTGGAGGCCCCGACCTGCGTGAGAATCGTTCTCTAGGGTGCTTACCGTTTTGTTGTAGGACTCTGCAGGTACAGCAGGAGCGGTGAGGTCGGGGCGAAAGAGCAGCGAGAGATTGTAGAGGGACGTGATCGGGACTCAGGAGAGGCATGAGTTCGGCGAAGGCCCAGGGACAGCACGGGCCCAGCCCACACTGCGATATGTGTGCGCACTGGGTCCGTGCAGCAGAGCATGTCTCCAGTCGCCTTGGACAACCTTGCCACTGGACCAAGACCGAGCCTCTTTCAAGCCCGTGTGGTGGCTGATGTGCAACGGCCACCCCACGTTAAAAAAAATCCATGCACAGATATCTTCCACCCTTCAGGATGTTAGTTCAGGACCTGGAATATTAGGTCCTTCATTGAAACATCCGTGAACTCATCCTTTTTTGGCGTGGAAGCAAGTCATCCTGGTTTCGAGGGACTACCTATGATGATGATCTGCAGCATTGAGGTGCAGCAAACACTGACAAACACTGCACTAAGGGGCACGGCTGCACCCAGGCTCTCCCATCACTTCCTCCAGATGCTTATAGAGGGAGGTCCTCTTCCCTTCCAATGGGCGACAGACCACCCCAGGACACCAACACAGCCTGGTTGCACATTGCATAGGAGGGCACAAGCAGGGATATTGTCAGTAGGACCTGGCTGCAGTGGTACAAACCTTTCAATGATCTCAGTAGATCACGAAACGTTATTGCAAAGCCACACTCAACCTCATCCTGCTGTGCCACTCATCACATTTCCATCACTCTGCCTTCCCCACTCTACCCCTGCACATCCTTACTCACACTAACTCACTATGTGCCTCCACCCATCCCTCTCTATCTACATTATCACTTCCCCATCTCACTAGCCACCCCTCACACTCACCCTCATTCTTGTCCAATCATACCAACTAACAACACACTTGGGTCCTTTAGGCAATGTTCATGTAAAGTTAATGTTGATGTGTTGTCAAACGTTGAAATCTTTATTTTCAACACTTTGCCTTCTTGGACAGATTTGTGGGCACCTTTGTAAGTAGCTTAGTGAGTTGTAGTGAATGGTGAGACATAAGAGTACCCCCCCACAATGGTGTGAAAGGAATGGCTTGAGCATTACAGGGATGCTTTATGGAGCTGGTGTGAGGTGTCGCCAACCTGGTGCATCATGTGGCAGCCAGGGTATACAGCATCAAGTGAAGTAAATCTGGCCATGGTGAGGCCATCCCTGGCATCCCGGGCAGCAATGTGGTCAGGTGCTGATGCCCTGTGTCATGTGCAGCATTATTTGATTGCAGAGAAGGTTGGTGTTGTTTGTTGGTGATGCTGGTGTGTTTAGTGATGCTGGTGTGGGGACTGATCGTGGTGGGATTTTGAGGACCAAGGTGAGATTTTTTCAAGGTGATGACAGGTGAGGTTGAGATGACAGAAGCGATCTGTCAATGGTGAGAGAGGTTGCTCCAAGGTGACAGTGAATAGAGAGTTCACTGCAAACACTTCCAAACTGCATACAGCTCAAAAGTTTCTTCTAAATCCTGAAGGTTTCAGCTTCTGACATTGGAAAGTGAACAGCTGCGAAATGGTAGCTTTTATACCACTTTTGCAGTTGTCAACTAGCCAAAGTAATGGAGAGTCATTGAGAACCCGACACACGTACCTGGCGTGTTCCCCGAGGGACAGCAAACTCATCAAAAGGTTGATAAAATTGTAAGTGCCTGCTTTTAAGTAGCATTAAACTACCAATTAACTACCTTTATTAACTGAGCCGCCGCTTAGTGTTGGGCCTGCGATCTGCAGGCAGACCCGATAGTTGAGAAACTGACATGGAGGTGGGTCAGAGCAGATTTCCGCCCCGCTGTCAGTCAGGGCCATTTTGACAGCAGACCCACCTCCAAACCCACACTTGCAAGGATGGGAAGATTCCAGCTTGCATAGCTGACTTACCGTGTTGGGATTTGAACTCATGACTTCTGGGGCGCTAGTCCATAAGAACATAAGAATTAGGAACAGGAGTAGGCCATCTAGTCCCTCGAGCCTGCTCCGCCATTCAATAAGATCATGGCTGATCTGGCCGTGGACTCAGCTCCACTTACCCGCCCTCTCCCCGTAACCCTTAATTCCCTTATTGGTTAAAAATCTATCTATCTGTGACTTGAATGCATTCAATGAGCTAGCCTCAACTGCTTCCTTGGGCAGAGAATTCCACAGATTCACAACCCTCTGGGAGAAGAAATTCCTTCTCAGTTTTAAATCGGCTCCCCCGTATTTTGAGGCTGTGCCCCCCAGTTCTAGTCTCTCCTACCAGTGGAAACAACCTCTCTGCCTCTATCTTGTCTATCCCTTTCATGATTTTAAATGTTTCTATAAGATCACCCCTCATCCTTCTGAACTCCAACGAGTAAAGACCCAGTCTACTCAATCTATCATCATAAGGTAACCCCCTCATCTCCGGAATCAGCTTAGTGAATCGTCTCTGTACCCCTTCCAAAGCCAGTATATCCTTCCTTAAGTAAGGTGACCAAAACTGCACGCAGTCCAGTACCGTAACCACTCACATATCTCCAAGGGCTCAAATCCCAAAGGACACAAGTTAAAAATAGGGATGTTGTGAGTAAGAAGGAAAGTCAAAGGAATCTTTTCACCCAAAGGGTACTAAAGTTCGGAATAAGTGACCAGGGAAGGGTATCCAAGTGAAAATCATTCATGGGTTCAAGAGGAAACTACATGTGTTTCTGCAGAGAGATAGATTTGGTGGAAAGTCAAGTAGTTGGGACTGATCTATCAAAATAGTGAGAGAGAAGGTATTAAGGGGTTTATCAGCTTTGAAAGTAGATAACTCCCCAGGCCCGGATGAAATGCATCCCAGGCTGTTGAGCAAACTAAAAGAGGAAATAGCAGAGGCCTTGACCATCATTTTCCAGTCCTCTTTGGATCTGGGCATGGTGCCGGAGGATTGGAGGACTGCTAATGTAGTACCTTGTTTAAGAAGGGAAAAAGGGATAGGCCAAGTAATTACAGGCCTGTCAGCCTAACCTCAGTGGTGGGAAAATTATTGGAAAAAATCCTGAAAGACAGGATAAATCTGCATTTGGAAAGGCAAGGATTAATTAGGGACAGTCAGCACGGATTTGTTAAGGGAAGATCGTGTTTGACTAACCTGATTGAATTTTTTCAGGAGGTAACCAAGAGGGTCGATGAGGGTAGTGCGTCCAATGTAGTGTATATGGACTTTAGCAAAGCTTTTGATAAGGTCCCACATGGTAGACTGGTCACGAAGATTAAAGCTCATGGGATCCAGGGCAAAGTGGCAAGTTAGATCCAAAATTGGCTTGGAGGTAGGAAGCAAAGGGTAATGATTGATGGATGTTTTTGTGACTGTAAGGATGGTTCCAGTGGGGTTCCGCAGGGCTCAGTACTGGGTCCCTTGCTTTTTGTGGTATATATCAACAATTTAGATTTGAATATAGGGAGTATGATTAAGAAGTTTGCAGAGGACACTAAAATTGGCTGTGTGGTTGATAATGAAGAGGAAAGTCATGGGCTGCAGGAGGATATCAATCTACTGGTCAGGTGGGCAGAGCAGTGGCAAATGGAATTTAATTCAGAGAAGTGTGAGGTGATGCACTTTGGGAGGGCTAATAAGGAAAGGGTATACACATTAAGCGGTAAGCCACTTCATAGTGTAGATGAACAAAGGGACCTTGGAGTGCTTGTCCACAGATCCCTGAAAGTAGCAGGCCAGGTGGATAAGGTGGTTAAGAAGGCACATGGAATGCTTGCCTTTATTGGCCAAGGCATAAAATATAAGAGCAGGGAGGTTATGCTTAAATTGTATAATACTTTGGTTAGGTCACAGCTGGAGCATTGCGTGCAGTTCTGGTCGCCGTATTATAGGAAGGATGTGATTGCACTGGAGAGGGTGCAGAGGAGATTTACTAGGATGTTGCCCGGAATGGAGAATCTTAGTTATGAGGACAGATTGGATAGGCTGGGTTTGTTCTCATTGGAACAGAGGAGGTTGAGAGGAGACCTCATTGATATTGTACACCTCAATTGCCTGAACATAGTGGATAGTAAGGGTCTATTGCTATTGGTGGAGGGGTCTATTACGAGGGGGCATAGTTTTAAGGTGGTTGGTGGAAGGTTTAGAGGGGATTTGAGGGGGGCTTCCTTATGCAGAGGGTTGTGGGGATCTGGAACTCGCTGCCTGGAAGAGTGGTGGATTCAGAAACCCTCACCACATTTAAGAGATGGTTGGATGGGCACTTAAAGTGCAGTAACCTGCAGGGTTACGGACCTAGAGTTAGTAATTGGGATTAGACTGGATGACCTTTTGTTGGACGGTGCAGATATAATGGTAAGTACTGCAGGGAATAGAATACGGCCAGGGTGATCTCCCGGGCTAGTGTCGATCGCATTGTTCTCTTGCCACCTTATCGGTCAGCCTATGAGTTGGATTTTTATAAAGTACAAAATTGAAATACAGAACACAAACCAAAACTAGATTAGGAACGAGGATTATCTTCATGAGAACATAAAAAATCCCAGATTTTTTTTCTCCCTCACTTGGCCTGGGTTTTTGTCAGGTTTTTGCCTCTCCCAGGAGATCACATGGTTCCGGTTGGGATGGAGTGTAGATGTTTTTAGTATAAGGGATGTCACAGTTGTGTGGGGCAGACTGGTTGGGCTGGGTGCTCTTTGCCTTTCCATCATTGTTCATTGGTTTATATGTAATCTTTAGGGCTGCTGACCGAGGGCCGTGCGGCTCTTTGTCGACCGGCACGGACACGATGGTCTGAAATGGCCTCCTCCTGCGCTGTAAACTTCTATGTTTCTATGTTAAAAATTCTTTTTATTTGCATCAGTGACTATGCCTATGTTTACGACCAGTTTCAAAGGTGAGAGCCATGTCTTTGTTCGCTTGCCACCTTATCGGTCAGCCTATGAGTTGGATTTTTATAAAGTACAAAATTGAAATACAGAACACAAACCAAAACTAGATTAGGAACGAGGATTATCTTCATGAGAACATAAGAAATAGGAGCAGGAGCAGGCCACCTATCCCCTCGAGCGTGCTCCGCCATTCAGTAAGATCATGGCTGATCTGATCCTGGCCTCAACTCCACTTCCCCGCCCGAATGATCCATGTTGTGATTGATTTGTGGGAAGCCCAGTCCTGTTTTTTAGAAGATGAACGATTTGGTCAGAACTCACAATGTCACTGACCACGCCAAGTTCCACACTCACTCTGCCACATTCGCGGAAGCATCCTCTTCACAGCCTGGTGCAGATCCTCGACAGAACGCTCCAGGGCTTTCATTCTCCCATTCTCCACTGACACTTCTTTACCAATTGACATTTGCAAATCTTCAAAAGTTTCAAGACTGAAGAGTATTAAAAAAGAGATGAAGAAAATGTACTGTCTCGTTTGCACATTTGCAAGCAATTTAATTAGGATCCTTTATTAAAAATGCAAGTATTCTTAACATCCAAGCTGCACTTCAGAGACTTGAGCCCATAATCCAGGCTTAGACTCCCAGTGCAGTACTGAGGGAGCGCCGCACTCATGAGGAGATGAGGAGAAACTTCTTCACTCAGAGAGTTGTTAACCTGTGGAATTCCCTGTCGCTGAGAGTTGTTGATGCCAGTTCATTGGATGTATTCAATATGGCCCTGACGGCTAAAGGGATCAAGGGGTATGGAGAGAAAGCAGGAAAGGTGTACTGAGGTGAATGATCAGCCAAATCTTATTGAATGGTGGTGCAGGCTCGAAGGGCCGAATGGCCTACTTCTGCACCTATTTTCAATGTTTCTATGTCTGAGGGTCAGTACTGAGGGAGTGCTGCACTGTCGGAGGGGCAGTACTGAGGGAGTGCTGCACTTTCGGAGGGGCAGTACTGAGGGAGCGCTGCACTGTCGGAGGGGCAGTACTGAGAGAGCGGCGCACTGTCGGAGGGGCAGTACTGAGGGAGCGCCGCACTGTTGGAGGGGCAGTACTGAGGGAGTGCTGCACTGTCGGAGGGGCAGTATTGAGGGAGTGTTGCACTGTTGGAGGGGCAGTACTGAGGGAGTGTTGCATTGTTGGAGGGGCAGTACTGAGGGAGTGCTGCACTGTCGGAGGGGCAGTACTGAGGGAGTGTTGCACTGTCGGAGGGGCAGTACTGAGGGAGAGCTGCACTGTCGGAGGGGCAGTACTGAGAGAGCGCTGCACTGTCTGAGATGCCGTCTTTCAAATGAGTCGGTAAACCAAATCCCATCTTTTCTCTAAGGTGGATATAAAAAATATCCCGTGACACTATCCAAAGAAGAGCAGCGAAATTCTCCAGGTGTCCTGGTAAAAATGTTTCCCTCAACCAAAAACTGATTACTTAATGAACACTTTGCGATATTGAAGTTAAGGAGGAAGAGAGTGAAATATTGGATGGGATAAACATAGTAAGAGGGGAAGTATTAAGGGGTTTAGCATCTTTGAAAGTAGATAAATCTCCAGGACCAGGTGAAATATATCCAAGGCTATTAAAAGAAGCCAGGGAGGAAATTGCAGAGGCTCTGACCATCATTTTCCAATCCCCCTTGGCGACAGGAGTGGTGCCAGAGGATTGGAGAACTGCTAACATTGTACCATTGTTTAAAAAGGGAGTAAGGGATAGACCAAGTTTGTTTAACAGACCAGTTAGTTTAACCTCGGTGGTGGGAAAATTATTGGAATCAATTCTGAGGGATAGTATAAACCTTCATTTAGAAAGACAAAAATTAATCAGGACAGTCAGCATGGATTTGTTAAGGGAAGATTGTGTTTGACTAGCTTGATTGAATTTTTTAAGGAGGTAACAAGGAGGGTCGATGAGGGCAGTGTGTTTGATGTAGTGTATATGAATTTTAACAAGGCTTTTGACAAGATCCCACACGGCAGGTTAATCAAAACAGTAAAAGCCCCTGGGATCCAAGGGAGAGGGGCAAGTTGTTTCCAAAATTGGCTCAGTGGCAGGAAGCAAAGGGGAATGGTTTACAGGTGTTTTTGTGACAAAGGCTGTTTCCAGTGGGGTTCCGTAGGGCTCAGTACTTGGTCCCATGCTTTTTGTGGTATATATTAATGATTTAGACTTCAACGTAGGGGGTATGATAAATACATTTGCAGATGGCACAAAAATTGGGAGGAAAGCTCTAGACTGCAGGAATATATCGATGAACTGGTGAGTTGGGCAGAACAGTGGCAAATGGAATTAAATCCGGAAAAGTGTGAGGTAATGCATTTGAGGAGGGGCAACAAGGCAAGGGGGATCCACAGTAAATGGTAGGAAACTGAGAAGTGTAAAGAATAAAAGGACCTTGGAGTGCATGTCCACAGATCCTTAAAGGAAGCAGGCGGGGTGGATAAGGTGATTAAGAAGGCATACGGAATACCTGCCTTTATTAGCCGAGGCATAGAAAACAAGAGCAGGGAGGTTATGCTCGAACTGTATACAACACTGGTAAGGCTACAGCTAGAGTACTGTGTACAGTTCTGGTCACACATTACAGGAAGGATGTGATTGCACAAGAGAGGGTACAGAGGAGATTTATGAGGATGTTGCTGGGACTGGATAATTTTAGCTATGAGGAAAGATTGGATAGGCTGGGGTTGTGTTCTTTGGAACAGAGAGGCTGAGGGGAAATTTAATTGGTGCATATAAAATTATGAGGGGCCTAGATAGAGTGGATAGGAAGGACCTATTGGGAGTCTGGAACTCACTGACTGAAAGGGTGGTAGAGGCAGAAACCCTCATCACATTTAAAAAGTACTTGGATGGGCACTTAAAGAGCCGTAACCTGCAGGGCTACGGACCTAGTGCTGGAAAGTGGGATTAGGCTGGGTGGCCAACATGGACACGATGGGCCGAATGGCCTCCTTCTGTGTTGTAAACTTTCTGTGATTATCTGGTCATTTATCTCATTGCTGTTTGTGGGATCTTGTTGTATGGCCGCTGCTTTTCCAAACAAAACAACAGTGACTACACTTCTAATGTAATTATTTGGTTGTGAAGCACTTTGAGACGTCCTGAGGACGTGAGAGACGCTATATAAATGGGAGAACTTTCTTCTCCTTTTCCATCCTGTTGTCAGCGGGATATGATTGTGATCTACAGGCTTCCACGATTCAACCATATTAAGGGTGATTTTTCAAAAATGTATTCTCGGGATGCGCGCATCGCGGACAAGGAATAAAAGGATATGGAGCCAAGCCAGGTGGGTGACATTAAGATACAGACCAGCCATAATCTCATTGAATGGCGGAAGAGGCTCGAGGAGCTGAATGGCCGAATCCTGTTCCTATATTCCTAAGGTCGCCATTTATTGATCATCCCTAATGGCTTGATACAACTGAGAGGCTCGCAGGACCACTTCAGAGGGCAGTTAAGAGTCAACCATCTTGAACCAAATGCCCTGACAAGTGCTGATAACAAGATTTATTTGACATAGAATCTATGGGGCCGATTTTCAGCATCTCACCGCCCGCTGCCGGCGACATTGCTCCTGAAGACCCGCCCAGTGCCACTTTCGGGGTGGCCTGGAGCGGGCGGGAGGGGAGAGCCGCCGGGAAGCGCCCGCTGACGTCAGCGGACGGCCGAGTGGCGCAACTGAGCTCCCGGCCGCCGAGCTCCCAGATTCCTGCGGGCGGGGACTCGGCGGCAGAACGGGAACGAGCCGCTGGCGGCAGGCTGGTCTGTCCCCGATGGTCAGTCTGAAGAACCTGAAAAAAAGGTCAGTGAGCATTTAAATACTTTCTTTCAACAGCGACTTACCTGCATGGGGTCCCCTGAAGGTCTTCAGATAGTTTTTGTATTTTTTATTTGTGATTTTTGTTCTTCAGGTCTTCGACCCTCCATGGACCCTACTCCATCCTCAGCGGCACTTGGGCGGCAAGCGCCTCTGCCGCCGAGAATGTGACCTCCCGCCCGCTGCCGCCCACATTGGCGGCCTACATCGTTCATTTGCCGTCCGCCGGCCGACCTTCGAGGGACCTCAGCGATGAATATCCTGCCCAAAGTACCGTCCGGTACCTCGGAGGCCATCGGCGGAGGCCTTGCTGAAAATTGGCCCCTATGATTCTATGAAATGACTGAGGGATATCACAGAATCATATACAACTTTACAACACAGAGGGGAGCCTTTGTGCTGGCTTTCTGAAAGAGATTTCCCCTTAATCTAATTACCCTCCTCTTTACCCATATTATTTTTAATTTTTATTTTTCAAATACCCACTTCACCTTTTAAAAGGCATTGTGGATTTTGAATCTGGTCAGCACTCCATATCCGAACAACCCACTGTATTAAAATAAATTCTCTTAACCTCTCTCTTCATACCCTTCAGTTACCGACTCACCGACCAATAGAAATGGCTTTTTCTGAATTTGCTTATCAGAATTTTCAACACCTTTGTCAGGTATCCTTTTAACTTTCTTTATTCTAGCCAAAAGAGCCCCAAACTAGTCTCAGAAATAGGAGCAGGAATAGGACATTTGGCCCCTCGAGCCATTCAGTAAGATCTTGGCTGATCCGATCATGGACTCAGCTCCACTTCCCTGCCCGCTCCCCATAACCCTTTGCTCCCTTATCGTTCAAAAATCTGTCTATCTCCGCCTTAAATATATTCAATGACCCAGCCTCCACAGTTCTCTGGGGCAGAGAATTCCACAGATTCACGACCCTCTGGGAGAAGAAATCCCTCCTTATTTCCGTTTTAAATGGGCGATGCCTTATTCTGAAACTATGCCCCCAATTCTAGATTCCCCCACGAGGAGAAACATCCTCTATGCATCTACCCTGTCAAGCCCCCTCAGAATTTTATACGTTTCATTAAGATCACCTCCCAGTGAGTGTAGGCCCAACCAGCTCAAACTTTCTCATTGCTCATTGCTTTTGTTTCCAGTTTTTCTCCAGGAAACCCCAGGGTGGATGTTCATTTTGCCACCTGGGTATAAACTGGCATTGCGGGTTGGCCGCCCGTTATAGAAACCGCCGGATTTTCATCACCATGGAAATCAATGTTAACCAGGCAGCGTGGAGACCATCAGCGGCAAGTCGGGGCCATAAAAGATCGGCGTGCGGAGCCCCAGGGGCAGCGTGGCAGCGTACCACGGCAAGGTACAGTGCGAGCTGGTGCAGGAGGGCGATGGTCCAGGTCAGCGATTGCAGCGTGGGCAGGTACAGCAGGAGCAGCGAGGTCGGGGCGATAGAGCTGTGAGATACTGTGGAGATATGTGATTGGGGCCCAGGGGAGGCGTGAGTTTGGGGCCAGGGGCCCAGGGGTAGCACAGGCCAGCCACACTGCGATATGTGTACGCACAAGGTCTGCAGTCATCCTGGTTAATCCTTGCCACTGGACCAAGACCTACTCTGTCAAGCCCGTGTGGTGGCTGGTGTGCAACGGCCAACCCACATTAAAAAAATCCACCCACAGGCATCTTCCACCCTTCAACATGTAGTTGCGGTTCTTCATTCGAAACACCTGTGAACTCATCCTTTTTTTGGCGTGGAAGCAAGGCATCCTTATTTCGAGGGACCGTGCGTGATAACGGGCGATACGTTGAAAGTGTAACCCCACCCCGCCTCTTGCTGGAAATGCTCCCACAAGTCACTTGTGTGTTGATTTTAAAAAAAATGGAGACTCTTACCGTGTCCTCCAACTCATGAATTCCTATAATTCAAGGAAATGGATAAATTAATTCAATTATCATAACAAGCAGTGAGACAGTATTTGAACAATCAAAATGAACAAATCGACAAATAACATCCTAGTTAATGGACAGTGTAGAGAGAGCTTTATTCTGTACTCTGCCACAGACTCCGTTCCCTAGACACTGACTCCATCTCTCTCCCCAACTCCTGTGTGAGGCTGAACCGGACTGTTCACAACCTTGGTGTCATATTTGACACTGAAACTAATGAGCAATCTTGTTGTACGAGGCCCCTTGGGGAAGAGTGACCATAACATGGTAGAATTCTTTATTAAGATGGAGAGTGACACAGTTAATTCGGAAACTAGTGTCCTGAACTTAAGGAAAGGTAACTTCGACGGTATGAGGCGTGAATTGGCTAAGCTAGACTGGTGAATGATACTTAAAGGGCTGATGGTGGATAGGCAATGGCAGACATTTAAAGATCACATACATGAACTTCAGCAATTGTACATCCCTGTCTGGAGTAAAAATAAAATGGGGAATGTGGCTCAACCGTGGCTAACAAGGGAAATTAAGGAGAGTGTTAAAACCAAGGAAGAGGCATAGAACTTGACTAGAAAAAGCAACAAACCTGAGGACTAGGAGAAATTTAGAATTCAACAGAGGAGCACTAAGGGTTTAATTAAGAGGGGGAAAATAGAGTACAAGAGGAAGCTTGCAGGGAACATAAAAACTGACTGCAAAAGCTTCTATAAATATGTGAAGAGAAAAAGATTAGTGAAGACAAACGTAGGTCCCTTGCAGTCAGAATCAGGTGAATTTATAATGGGGAACAAAGAAATGGCAGACCAATTGAACAAATATTTCAGTTCTGTCTTCACGAAGGAAGACACAAATAACCTTCCGAATGTACTAGGGAACAGTGGGTCTAGTGAGAAGGAGGAACTGAAGGATATCCTTATAAAGCGGGAAATTGTGCTAGGGAAATTGATGGGATTGAAGGCTGATAAATCCCCGGGGCCTGATAGTCTGCATCCCAGAGTACTTAAGGAAGTGGCCCTAGAAATAGTGGATGCATTGGTGATCATTTTCCAACAGTCTATCGACTCTGGATCAGTTCTTATGGACTGGAGGGTAGCTAATGTAACACCACTTTGTAAAAAAGGAGGGAGAGAGAAAACGGGTAATTATAGACCGGTTAGCCTGACATCAGTAGTGGAGAAAATGTTGGAATCAATCATTCAGGATGAAATAGCAGCGCATTTGGAAAGCAGTGACAGGATCGGTCCAAGTCAGCATGGATTTATGAAAGGGAAATCATGCTTGACGAATCTTCTGGAATTTTTTGAAGATGTAACTAGCAGAGTGGACAAGGGAGAACCAGTGGATGTGGTGTATTTGGACTTTCAAAAAGCTTTTGACAAGGTACCGCATAAGAGATTGGTGTGCAAAATCAAAGCACATGGTATTGGGGGTAATGTACTGACGTGGATAGAGAACTGGTTGGCAGACAGGAAGCAGAGAGTCGGGATAAACGGGTCCTTTTCAGAATGGCAGGCAGTGACTAGTGGGGTGACGCAAGGCTCAGTGCTGGGACCCCAGCTATTTACAATATACATTAACGATTTAGATGAAGGAATTGAGTGTAATATCTCCAAGTTTGCAGATGACACTAAACTGGGTGGCGGTATGAGCTGTGAGGAGGACGCTAAGAGGCTGCAGGGTGACTTGGACAGGTTAGGTGAGTGGGCAAATGCATGGCAGAAACAATATAATGTGGATAAATGTGAGGTCATCCATTTTGGGGGCAAAAACACGAAGGCAGAATATTATCTGAATGGCGGCAGATTAGGAAAAGGGGAGGTGCAACGAGACCTGGGTGTCATAGTTCATCAGTCACTGAAAGTTGGCATGCAGGTACAGCAGGCGATGAAGAAGGCAAATGGTATGTTGGCCTTCATAGCTAGGGGATTTGAGTATAGGAGCAGGGAGGTCTTACTGCAGTTGTACAGGGCCTTGGTGTTCAGCTTTGGTCTCCTAATCTGAGGAAGGACGTTCTTGCTTTGAGGGAGTGCAGCGAAGGTTCACCAGACTGATTCCAGGGATGGTTGGACTGACATATGAGGAGAGACTGGATCAACTGGGCCTTTATTCACTGGAGTTTAGAAGGATGAGAGGGGATCTCACAGAAACGTATTCTGACGGGACTGGACAGGTTAGATGCGGGAAGAATGTTCCTGATGTTGGGGAAGTCCAGAACCAGGGGACACAGTCTAAGGATAAGGAGTAGGCTATTTAGGACTGAGATGAGGAGAAACTTCTTCACTCAGAGAGTTGTTAACCTGTGGAATTCCCTGCCGCAGTGTTGTTGATGCCAGTTCATTGGATATATTCAAGAGGGAGTTAGATATGGCCCTTACGAGATCAAGGGGTATGGAGAGAAAGCAGGAAAGGGGTACTGAGGGAATGATCAGCCATGATCTTATTGAATGGTGGTGCAGGCTCGAAGGGCCGAATGGCCTACTCCTGCACCTATTTTCTATGTTTCTATGAAATGAGCTTTCAACCACATATCTGCGGCGTGACCAAGATTGCCTATTCCACTCCCGTAACATTGCCCGTCTCCGTCCTTGCCTCAGCTCATCTGCTGCTGAAACCCTCATCCATGCCTTTGTTACCTCTAGGCTTGACTATTCCAGTGCACTCCTGGCTGGCCTCCCACATTCAACCCTACGTAAATTAGATGTGATCCAAAACTCGGCTGCCCGTATCCTATCTCGCACCAAGTACCAGTCACCCATCTCCGGGAAAGCAACCTCGATTTTAAATTCTCATCCTTGGTTTCAAATCCCTCCATGGCCTCACCCCTCCCAATCTCTGTAATCTCCTCCAGCCCCACAACCTTCTGACTTATCTAAGCTCCTCTAATTCTGCTCTCCTGAGCATCCCTGATTGTAATTGCTCAATGATTGGTGGCCATGCCTTCTGTTGCCTAGACCCCAAGCTCTGGAATTCCCCGCCCAAACCTCTCCGCCTCGCCCTCTATTTCCTCCTTCAAGATGCTCCTTAAAACTGACCTCTTTTTGACCAAGCTTTTGGTCACCTGAGCTAATTTCTACTTATGTGGCTCGGTGTCAATTTTTTTTAATCGCATAATATTCCTGTGAAGCGCCTTGGGACATTACATTACGTTAAAGGCGCTATATAAATATAAGTTGCTGTATCTAACCCGTGCTGTGCCTGCCCTGGGAGTGTTTGATGGGACAGTGTAGAGGGAACTTTACTCTGTATCTAACCCCGTGCTGTACCTGCCTGGGAGTGTTTGATGGGACAGTGCAGAGAGAGCTTTACTCTGTATCTAACCCCCTGTACCTGCCCTGGGAGTGTTTGATGGGGCAGTGTAGAGAGAGCTTTACTCTGTATCTAACCCCGTGCTGTACCTGCCCTAGGAGTGTTTGATGGGACAGTGTAGAGGGAGCTTTACTCTGTATCTAACCCTGTGCTGTACCTGCCCTGGGAGTGTTTGATGGGACAGTGTAGAGGGAGCATTACTCTGTATCTAACCCCCTGTACCTGCCCTGGGAGTTTTTGATGGACAGTGTAGAGGAAGCTTTACTCTGTATCTAACCCCGTGCTGTACCTGCCCTGGGAGTGTTTGATGGGACAGTGTAGAGGGAGCTTTACTCTGTATCTAACCCCGTGCTGTACCTGCCCTGGGAGTGTTTGATGGGACAGTGTAGAGGGAGCTTTACTCTGTATCTAACCCCCTGTACCTGCCCTGAGAGTGTTTGATGGGACAGTGTAGAGGGAGCTTTACTCTGTATCTAACCCCGTGCTGTACCTGCCCTGGGAGTGTTTGATGGGACAGTGCAGAGAAAGCTTTACTCTGTATCTAACCCCCTGTACCTGCCCTGGGAGTGTTTGATGGGACAGTGTAGAGGGAGCTTTACTCTGTATCTAACCCCATGCTGTACCTGCCCTGGGAGTGTTTGATGGGACAGTGTAGAGGGAGCTTTACTCTGTATCTAACCCCCTGTACCTGCCCTGGGAGTGTTTGATGGGACAGTGTAGAGGGAGCTTTACTCTGTATCTAACCCCCTGTACCTGCCCTGGGAGTGTTTGATGGGACAGTGCAGAGAAAGCTTTACTCTGTATCTAACCCCCTGTACCTGCCCTGGGAGTGTTTGATGGGACAGTGTAGAGGAAGCTTTACTCTGTATCTAACCCCCTGTATCTGCCCTGGGAGTGTGCCTGAAGTGTTCCATTCCCTAGCACTAACTTCCCTCACCCTGATGAGCACAAGAATTCAACTACAAAATAATGGAAAGAAGTGACTTGGTTTTAAAGAGATTTATGCTCCTTTGACAAGATTTGCACGTGAAGCTTAGCATTGACACATGACATAATTAAATAGGAATATTCACCTGTAGTGTCTGTATACTCTCATATTCTGAGTTCTCATTCATCTCATCGACTCTTTGCATTATGGAACTGATGGCATAACTATACGCCTCTTTGTCCACTTGCTGCTCCGTAATCAGTGCTCCCAATGACAACCTTTCTGCTTCGATCAGATTCATTGTTGTTCTCATGTCGTTCTCCAGTAGCTCCATAATTGTGTTGTATTTCGCTTCAACTGCCGCTTCCGTTTTGGAGATGATAATCTGCACCCAAAAGACCCTCATTCAGAACATTTAAAAAGAAGCATTGCTCAGAGCTGGGTGATGGCGGAGAGCAGAGCCGGAGGATGCAGACTGCACAGAGTTCTGGGGACCGAAGAACACCTGGCCCCTCGAGCCTGCTCCGCCATTCAATACGATCATGGCTGATCTGATCTTGGGCTCAGCTCCACTTCCCCGCCCACTCCCCATAACCCTTTACTCCCTTATCGCTCAAAAATCTGTCTATCTCCACCTTGAATATATTCAATGACCCAGCTTCCACAGCTCTCTGGAGCCGACAATTCCACAGATTTACAACCATCTGAGAGAAGAAATTTCTCCTCATCTCAGTTTTAAATGGGCGGCCCCTTATTCTAAGATTATGCCCCCTAGTTCTAGTCTCCCCCATCAGTGGAAACATCCTCTCTGCATCCACCTTGTCGAGCCCCCTCATAATCTTATATCTTTCGATAAGATCACCTCTCATTCTTCTGAATTCCAATGCGTATAGGCCCAACCTACTCAACCTTTCCTCAAAAGTCAACCCCCTCATCTCCAGAATCAACCGAATGAACCTTCTCTGAACAGCCTCCAATGCAAGTATATCCTTCCTTAAATACGGAGACCAAGTACTGTACGCAGTACTCTAGGTGTGGCCTCACCAATACCCTGTACAGTTGCAGCAGGACTTCTCTGCTTTTATACTCTATCCCCCTTGCAATAAATGCCAACATTCCATTTGCCTTACTCATTACTTGCTGTACCTGTAAACTTAACTTTTTGTGCCTGTGAGCAATATTCCCTTTAAGTATTTTTTGGTGTACGGCCCCTTTAACAGGCTGTGGCTCTTTCAGAGAGTCAGGACAAATGGTTCATTCTCTGGTTGGCAACCAGTAACTAGTGGGGATCAGTGCTGGGACCCCAACTATTTACAATCTATATTAACGACTTGGAAGAAGGGACTGAGTGTAACGTAGCCAAGTTTGCTGACAATACAAAGATGGGAGGAAAAGCAATGTGTGAGGAGGACACAAATAAATCTGCAAAAGGACATAGACAGGCTAAGTGAGTGGGCAAAAATTTGGCAGATGGAGTATAATGTCAGAAAGTGTGAGGTCATGCACTTTGGCAGAAAAAAAATCAAAGAGCAAGTTATTATTTAAATGGAGAAAGATTGCAAAGTGCCGCAGTACAGCGGGACCTGGGGGTACTTGTGCATGAAACACAAAAGGTTAGTATATAGGTACAGCAAGTGATCAGGAAGGCCATTGGTATCTTGGCCTTTATTGCAAAGGGGATGGAGTATAAAAGCGGGGAAGTCTTGCTACAGCTATATAAAGTATTGGTGAGGCCACACCTGGAATACTGTGTGCAGTTCTGGTTTCCATATTTACGAAAGGATATACTTGCTTTGGAGGCAATTCAGAGGAGGTTCACTCGGTTGATTCCGGGGATGAGGGGGGTTGACTTATGAGGAAAGGTTGAGGAGGTTGGGCCTCTACTCATTGGAATCCAGAGGAATGAGAGATGATCTTATCAAACGTATAAGATTATGAGGGGGCTTGACAAGGTGGATGCAGAGAGGATGTTTCCACTGATGGGGGAAACTAGAACAAGAGGGCATGGTCTTAGAATAAGGGGCCATAGAAACATAGAAAATAGGTGCAGGAGTAGGCCATTCGGCCCTTCTAGCCTGCACCACCATTCAATGAGTTCATGGCTGAACATGCAACTTCAGTACCCCCTTCCTGCTTTCTCGCCATACCCCTTGATCCCCCTAATAGTAAGGACTTCATCTAACTCCCTTTTGAATATATTTAGTGAATTGGCCTCAACTACTTTCTGTGGTAGAGAATTCCACAGGTTCACCACTCTCTGGGTGAAGAAGTTTCTCCTCATCTCGGTCCTAAATGGCTTACCCCTTATCCTTAGACTGTGACCCCTGGTTCTGGACTTCCCCAACATTGGGAACATTCTTCCTGCATCTAACCTGTCTAAACCCGTCAGAATTTTAAACGTTTCTATGAGGTCCCCTCTCATTCTCCTGAACTCCAGTGAATACAAGCCCAGTTGATCCAGTCTTTCTTGATAGGTCAGTCCCACCATCCCGGGAATCAGTCTGGTGAATCTTCGCTGCACTCCCTCAATAGCAAGAATGTCCTTCCTCAAGTTAGGAGACCAAAACTGTACACAATACTCCAGGTGTGGCCTCACCAAGGCCCTGTACAACTGTAGCAACACCTCGCTGCCCCTGTACTCAAATCCCCTCGCTATGAAGGCCAACATGCCATTTGCTTTCTTAACCGCCTGCTGTACCTGCATGCCAACCTTCAATGACTGATGTACCATGACACCCAGGTCTCGTTGCACCTCCCCTTTTCCTAATCTGTCACCATTCAGATAATAGTCTGTCTCTCTGTTTTTACCACCAAAGTGGATAACCTCACATTTATCCACATTATACTTCATCTGCCATGCATTTGCCCACTCACCTAACCTATCCAAGTCACTCTGCAGCCTTATAGCATCCTCCTCGCAGCTCACACTGCCACCCAACTTAGTGTCATCCGCAAATTTGGAGATACTACATTTAATCTCCTCGTCTAAATCATTAATGTACAATGTAAACAGCTGGGGCCCCTGCACAGAACCTTGCGGTACCCCACTAGTCACTGTCTGCCATTCTGAAAAGTACCCATTTACTCCTACTCTTTGCTTCCAGTCTGACAACCAGTTCTCAATCCACGTCAGCACACTACCCCCAATCCCATGTGCTTTAACTTTGCATATTAATCTCTTGTGTGGGACCTTGTCGAAAGCCTTCTGAAAGTCCAAATATACCACATCAACTGGTTCTCCCTTGTCCACTTTACTGGAAACATCCTCAAAAAATTCCAGAAGATTTGTTAAGCATGATTTCCCTTTCACAAATCCATGCTGACTTGGACCTATCATGTCACCTCACCTATCAGGCCACCCATTTAAAACTGAGATGAGAAGAAATTTCTTCTCTGAGGGTTGTGGATCTGTGGAATTCGCTGCCTCAGAGAGCTGTGGAAGCTGGGACATTGAATAAATTTAAGACAGAAATAGACAGTTTGTTAAACGATAAGTATATTAGAACATAAGAAATAGGAGCAGGAGTAAGCCATATGGCCCCTCGAGCCTGCTCCGCTATTCAATACGATCATGGGTGATCCGATCATGGACTCAGCTCCACTTCCCCGCCCGCTCCCCATAACCCCTTATTCCCTTATCATTTAAGAAACTGTCTATCTCTGTCTTAAATTTATTCAATGTCCCAGCTTAAATAATAACTTGCTCTTTGATTTTTTTCTTCCAAAGTGCATGACCTCACACTTTCTAACATTATACTCCATCTGCCAAATTTTTGCCCACTCACTTAGCCTGTTTATGTCCTGTTGCAAATTTTTTATGTCCTCCTCACACATTGCTTTTCCTCCCATCTTTGTATCGTCAGCAAACTTGGCTACGTTACACTCAGTCCCTTCTTCCAATCAGTTTATATAGATTGCAAATAGTTTGGGGTCCCAGCACTGATCCCTGCGGTATCCCACTAGTTACTGGTTGCCAACCAGAAAATGAACCATTTATCCCGACTCTCTATTTTCTGTTTGTTAGCCAATCCTCTATCCACGCTAATATATTAACTCCAACCCCGTGAACTTTTATCTTGTGCAGTAACCTTTTATGGGGATAAGGGATTATGGGGAGCGGGCGGGAAAGTGGAGCTGAGTCCATGATCAGATCAGCCATGATCTTATCGAATGGTGGAGCAGGCTCAAGGGGCCGTATGGCCTACTCCTGCTCCTATTTCTTATGTTCTTTAGTTCTTATTCAGATTTCCGCCGATGCGCGGTGCTTCAATTCAAAAGCCGGAGACCGGCGTGCACGGGACATCCTGAATGCTGCATGGCTCACTGGGAACATTCCTCCAAATGTGATAGAGTTAGAGCGACTGAGTGTGATAGGGTTAGAGCGACTGAGTGTGATAGAGTTAGAGGGACTGAGTGTGATAGGGTTAGAGCGACTGAGTGTGATAGAGTTAGAGGGACTGAGTGTGAGAGTTAGAGTGACTGAGTATGATAGAGTTAGAGGGACTGAGTGTGATAGAGTTAGAGTGACTGAGTATGATAGAGTTAGAGGGACTGAGTGTGATAGAGTTAGAGCAACCGAGTGTGATAGAGTTAGAGCGACTGAGTGTGATAGAGTTAGAGAAACCGAGTGTGATAGAGTTAGAGGGACTGAGTGTGATAGAGTTAGAGCGACTGAGTGTGATAGAGTTAGAGCGACTGAGTGTGATATAGTTAGAGCGACTGAGTGTGATAGAGTTAGAGCGACTGAGCGTGATAGGGTTAGAGGGACTGAGTGTGATAGGGTTAGAGGGACTGAGTGTGATAGGGTTAGAGGGACTGAGTGTGATAGAGTTAGAGGGACTGAGTGTGATAGAGTTATAGCGACTGAGTGTGGTAGAGTTAGAGCGACTGAGTGTGGTAGAGTTAGAGGGACTGAGTGTGATAGGGTTAGAGGGACTGAGTGTGATAGATTTAGAGGGACTGAGTGTGATAGAGTTAGAGGGACTGAGTGTGATAGAGTTTGAGGGACTGAGTGTGATAGAGTTAGAGCGACTGAGTGTGGTAGAGTTAGAGCGACTGAGTGTGGTAGAGTTAGAGCGACTGAGTGTGATAGGGTTAGAGGGACTGAGTGTGGTAGGGTTAGAGCGACTGAGTGTGATAGAGTTAGAGCGACTGAGTGTGATAGGGTTAGAGGGACTGAGTGTGGTAGGGTTAACGTCATGTTTGTAACCTTCACATAACTGTAACCTTTATGTCACAACACTGTACACTGGATACACCTGAGTAATGCACACCATGACCACAGGGGGTGAACTTGTGGGAGACACTCCTCACCTGGTCATCCAGGTATATAAAGGGAGGTCCCACGCAGGGTCAGCACTTCTTGGTCCTGGGAATAAAGGTTCAGGTCACAGAGTGACCTTGTCTGCAGTACATGCCTCGTGTGATTCTATAGTAAGGTGTAAGGACACTACATTTGGCGACGAGAAACGGGAATCAACGACCCACAAGGATGGCCACCGGTAGCACAGAGGAACGGTACTGTGTTGGTGAGGACTGGGACGATTTCGTTGAGAGGCTCCAGCAGAGCTTTGTGACGAAGGACTGGCTGGGAGAGGAAGCGGCTGGCAAGCGGAGGGCGCATCTACTGACCAGCTGTAGATCCAAGACTTATGCGCTGATGAAAAACCTGCTCGCACCCGAGAAGCCGGCGGAAAAGTACTTTGAAGAGCTCAGCACTGATCGGTGAGCACTTCAAACCGGCAAGCAGTATACACATGGCCCGGCACCGGTTCTATACACACCGGCATTGGGAAGGACAAAGCATATCGGACTTCGTTGCGGACTTTCGGCGTTTGGCCAGCCTCTGTAAGTTCACAGACAGCGGGGAGATGTTAAGGATTTCTTCATTGAGGGCATTGGTCATGCCGGGATTTTCAGGAAGCTTATTGAGACCAAGGGGTTGACCTTGGAAAGGGCAATGTTGATAGCTCAGACCTTCATGGCAGGGGGAGAGGAAACCAAGATAATATGCGCACGCAGCCCTGGTTCCAACGTGGCGATGGAGCAGGGAGTTAACATTGTAAACGAGACTCAGAACCCCGCAGGCAGGCAAGGGCAATTCGACACTGCCCAGGCAGTAACAGACTCTAGTGGGGGCCAGCAACAGAGACAATGGCAGGGGATCGGCAATTCACGCCATCACAAGGGACAATGCGTCCCAGGATGGGACCATTGACACTCAGCAACAGAGTGCTCAGGAGTAATCAAAGAGACAATCAGAGAGGAATGCCTGTTAACAGTTCCTTTGTTCACAACAATCTCAGCTTATGCTGGAGGTGTGGTGGCAGACATGCTGAGAAAACATGTAGGTTTCAACAATTTATCTGTAGAAACTGTAACTTCAGTGGACATCTGGCCAGAATGTGCAGAAAACCCACAGCGAGGCTAGTTTACGAGGCAGAGGAACCAGACGAGGGGTCTGCGAGGCAGGGTGATGCTTGGGGCAAAGCTATGGACGCTGAAGTCCAGCGGGTTCATGTGGCAGACGTCCACAGCTCGTATACCAAAACGCCACCTATGATGATGAAAGTTCTGTTAAATGGCATCCCGGTATGCATGGAGCTGGACACAGGAGTCAGCCAGTCACTTATGAGTGCCCAACAATTTGGAAAACTATGGCCACTCAAAGCTAACAGGCCCAAACACATTGACAGGCAGCTACGGACGTACGCCAGAGAGATCATCCCAGTACTAGGCAGTGCAAACTTGGTCACACACAATGGATCGGAGAACCGGCTGCCACTCTGGATTGTCCCGGGGAATGGTCCCACGCTCTTGGGGAGGAGCTGGTTAGCTGAGATGAACTGGAAATGGGGGGGATGTGCACGCCATTTCATCTGTGGAGCGAAGTTCATGCTCACAGGTCCTACAGAAATTCGAGCCACTTTTTCAACCAGGTGTCGGGACCTTTAAGGGCACCAAAGTAGTGATACGCATCACCCCGGACGCCAGACCAGTGCATCACAAAGCCAGATCGTGCCGCATGTAATGCGTGAGAAAATTGAGAGTGAGTTGGACAGGCTGGTAAGAGAGGGCATAATTTCGCCCGTTGAATTCAGTGACTGAGCAAGCCCCATCGTTCCTGTCCTTAAAGCGAATGACTCGGTCAGGATTTGTGGCGACTACAAGGCCACCATCGACCGAGTGTCACTACAGGACCAATACCCGCTTCCGAGAGCGGAGGATCTTTTTGCCACGCTGGCAGGTGGCAAGCTGTTCACCAAGTTGGACCTCACTTCAGCCTACATGATTCAGGAACTGGCTGAAGAATCCAAGCTTCTGACCACCATTACTACGCACAAGGGACTGTTCGTTTACAACAGGTGTCCGTTTGGCATTCGTTCAGCGGCCGCAATCTTCCAGAGGAACATGGAAAGCTTGCTTAAATCCATCCCTGGAACTATCGTATTCCAAGATGACATCCTTATCACAGGTCGAGACACCGAGAAACACCTCCACAACCTGGAGGAGGTGCTACGCCGACTGGACCGGGTAGGTTTGTGACTAAAGAAGTTCAAGTGTGTGTTTTTGGCCCCAGAGGTCGAGTTTTTGGGCAGGAGGGTTGCCGCAGACGGGATCCGGCCTACCGAATCCAAAACGGAGGCGATTCGACGTGCGCCCAGGCCCGGCAACGCATTGGAGTTGCGATCATTTCTGGGACTATTGAACTACTTCGGGAACTTTCTGCCGAACTTAAGCACATTGTTGGATCCGCTGTACGTGCTCCTGCGTAAGGGTTGTGAATGGTTTTTAGGGGACTGTCAAGAACTGGCTTTCAATCAGGCGCGGAATCTGCTTTGTTCTAACAAGCTGTTGACCTTGTACAACCCCTGTAAGAAACTGGTTTTAACGTGTGATGCATCATCCTATGGGGTTGGGTGCGTGTTGCAGCAGAGTAATGATGAGGGCCAACTCCAACCTGTGGCTTCTGCCTCCAGGTCGCTCTCCCAGGCAGAATGAGGATATGGGATGGTTGAAAAGGAGGCACTCGCATGTGTCTACGGGGTGAAAAAGATGCACCAGTACCTTTTTGGCAGAAGGTTCGAGTTAGAAACGGACCACAAACCGTTAACATCCTTGTTGTCCGACAGCAAGGCTGTAAATGCCAATGCATCAGCTCGCATACAGCGCTGGGCCCTCACACTGGCTGCGTATGACTACACCATACGGCACCGGCCAGGCACCGAAAATTGCACTGACACACTCAGCAGGCTCCCACTGGCCACCACCGAGGGAGCGTCGGAACAAAGCACGGAGATCGTCATGGCCGTTGAGGCTTTCGACACCACAGACTCCCCTACCACAGCCCACCAGATCAAAATCTGGATCAACAGAGATCCCCTCCTATCCTGATAAAGAAATGTGTCCTGACTGGGGATTGGGCGCCCGCACACGGAGCGTGTCCCGAGGAGGTCAGGCCGTTTCACAGATGGATGGACGAGCTCTCCATCCAAGCCGACTGCCTGCTATGGGGCAGCTGGGTAGTCATGCCCCAGAGGGGCAGGGAGGCATTCATCAGGGAACTCCACAGCGAGCACCCAGGCATCGTGTTAATGAAGGCCATTGCCCGGTCACACGTTTGGTGGCCCGGAATTGACTCAGACCTGGAACACTGTGTTCGCAGGTGCACGACGTGTGCTCAGCTGGGCAATGCCCCCAGGGAGGCCCCACTCAGCCCGTGGCCCTGGACCACCAAGCCATGGTCACATATTCACGTAGACTACACGGGCCTGTTCATGGGGAAAATGTTCCTGATTGTTGTCGACGCATACTCGAAATCGATCAAGTGCATCATATTGAACTCGTGCACGACATCCACCACCGTGTAAAGTCTGTGTACGGTCTTTGCGACCCACGGCTTGCCGGACATCCTGGTTATCGATAATGGCCAGTGTTTCACTAGGTATGAATTCCAGGAGTTTATGTCGGGTAATCGTATCAAACATGTCAGGACAGCACCATTCAAGCCGGCTTCCAATGGCCAGGCGGAACATGCGGTTCAAATTATAAAACAGGGCATGCTCCGGATTCAAGGATAGAAACATAGAAAATAGGTGCAGGAGTAGGCCATTCGGCCCTTCTAGCCTGCACCGCCATTCAATGAGTTCATGGCTGAACATTCAACTTCAGTACCCCATTCCTGCTTTCTCGCCATACCCCTTGATCCCCCTAGTAGTAAGGACCTCATCTAACTCCTTTTTGAATATATTTAGTGAATTGGCCTCAACAACTTTCTGTGGTAGAGAATTCCACAGGTTCACCACTCTCTGGGTGAAGAAGTTCCTCCGCATCTCGGTCCTAAATGGCTTACCCCTTATCCTTAGACTGTGACCCCTGGTTCTGGACTTCCCCAACATTGGGAACATTCTTCCTGCATCTAACCTGTCTAAACCCGTCTGAATTTTAAATGTTTCTTTGAGGTCCCCTCTCATTCTTCTGAACTCCAGTGAATCCAAGCCCAGTTGATCCAGTCTTTCTTGATAGGTCAGTCCCGCCATCCCGGGAATCAGTCTGGTGAACCTTTGCTGCACTCCCTCAATAGCAAGAATGTCCTTCCTCAGGTTAGGAGACCAAAACTGTACACAATACTCCAGGTGTGGCCTCACCAATGCCCTGTACAACTGTAGCAACACCTCCCTGCCCCTGTACTCAAATCCCCTTGCTATGAAGGCCAACATGCCATTTGCTTTCTTAACCGCCTGCTGCACCTGCATGCCAACCTTCAATGACTGATGTACCATGACACCCAGGTCTCTTTGCACCTCCCCTTTTCCTAATCTGTCACCATTCAGATAATAGTCTGTCTCTCTGTTTTTACCACCAAAGTAGATAACCTCACATTTATCCACATTATACTTCATCTGCCATGCATTTGCCCACTCACCTAACCTATCCAAGTCGCTCTGCAGCCTCACAGCATCCTCCTTGCAGCTCACACTGCCACCCAACTTAGTGTCATCCGCAAATTTGGAGATACTACATTTAATCCCCTCATCTAAATCATTAATGTACAGTGTAAACAGCTGGGGCCCCAGCACAGAACCTTGCGGTACCCCACTAGTCACTGCCTGCCATTCTGAAAAGTACCCATTTACTCCTACTCTTTGCTTCCTGTCTGACAACCCTTCAGTACCGCCTATCGCGCCTCCTGCTGGCCTACAGGTCCCGCCCGTATTCGCTCACGGGAGTTCTGCCTGCGGAACTACTCATGAAACGCACGCTTCAAACGCGGCTGTCCCTCATTCACCCAGACCTGTCAGACATTGTTGAGGGCAAGCGCCAGTCCCAAATCGAGTGCCATGATCGCAACTCAGTGGGCAGATGCATAGAAATTGATGACCCTGTATTCGTTCTCAATCATGCTTTGGGACCCAAGTGGCTTCAGGGTACTGTAATTGGCAAAGAGGGGAATAGGGTCATAGTGGTCAGACTTAACAATGGGCAGATATGCCGCAAACATCTGGACCAAGTAAAGAAAAGGTTCAGCATGGACACTGAGGAACCTGAGGAAGATCATGAGATGTTGCCCACACCACTGCCAGAGAACGAGCAACAAGGACATTCACCAGCATGCACAGTCCCTGCGGCCAGGCCGGAATCACCACATGTGACAGACACGCATACCAAGGCTCAACAACCAGAGCCCCAACTGCGGCGCTCCACGAGCGAGTGTCGACTACCTGAAAGACTCAATCTTTGACCCAAAGACGTTGGGGGGGAGGTGATGTCATGTTTGTAACCTTCACATAACTGTAACCTTTATGTAACAACACTGTACACTGTATACATAGAAACATAGAAAATAGGTGCAAGAGTAGGCCATTCGGCCCTTCTAGGCTGCACCGCCATTCAATGAGTTCATGGCTGAACATGCAACTTAAGTACCCCATTCCTGCTTTCTCACCATACCCCTTGATCCCCCGAGTAGTAAGGACTTCATCTAACTCCTGAGTAATGCACAGCTTGACCACAGGGGGTGAACTTGTGGGAGACACTCCTCACCTGGTCATCCAGGTATATAAAGGGAGGTCCCACGCAGGGTCAGCACTTCTTGGTCCTGGGAATAAAGGTTCAGGTCATGGAGTGACCTTGTCTGCAGTACATGCCTCGTGTGATTCTATAGTAAGGTGTAAGGACACTACGCCTTACAGTTAGAGCGAGTGAAAGTGATAGAGTTAGAGCGACTGAGTGTGGTAGGGTTAGAGTGGCTGAGTGTGGTACGGTTAGAGCGACTGAGTGAAAGGGTTAGAGCGACTGAGTGTGGTAGGGTTAGAGCGACTGAGTGTGATATAGTTAGAGCGACTGAGTGTGATAGGGTTAGAGCGACTGAGTGTGATAGAGTTAGAGCGACTGAGTGATAGAGTTAGAGCGACTGAGTGTGATAGAGTTAGAGCGACTGAGTGTGATAGAGTTAGAGCGACTGAGTGTGGTAGAGTTAGAGCGACTGAGTGTGATAGAGTTAGAGCGACTGAGTGTGGTAGAGTTAGAGCGACTGAGTGTGGTAGAGTTAGAGCGACTGAGTGTGGTAGAGTTAGAGCGACTGAGTGTGATAGGGTTAGAGCGACTGAGTGTGATAGAGTTAGAGCGACTGAGTGTGATAGAGTTAGAGCGACTGAGTGTGATAGAGTTAGAGCGACTGAGTGTGATAGAGTTAGAGCGACTGAGTGTGATAGAGTTAGAGCGACTGAGTGTGATAGAGTTAGAGCGACTGAGTGTGGTAGGGTTAGAGCGACTGAGTGTGGTACAGTTAGAGCGACTGAGTGTGGTAGAGTTAGAGCGACTGAGTGTGATAGAGTTAGAGCGACTGAGTGTGATAGAGTTAGAGCGACTGAGTGTGGTAGAGTTAGAGCGACTGAGTGTGGTAGAGTTAGAGCGACTGAGTGTGATAGAGTTAGAGCGACTGAGTGTGGTAGAGTTAGAGCGACTGAGTGTGGTAGAGTTAGAGCGACGGAGTGTGGTAGGGTTAGAGCGACTGAGTGTGATAGAGTTAGAGCGACTGAGTGTGGTAGAGTTAGTGCGACTGAGTGTGGTAGAGTTAGAGCGACTGAGTGTGGTAGGGTTAGAGCGACTGAGTGTGGTAGAGTTAGAGCGACTGAGTGTGGTAGAGTTAGAGCGACTGAGTGTGGTAGAGTTAGAGCGACTGAGTGTGATAGAGTTAGAGCGACTGAGTGTGATAGAGTTAGAGCGACTGAGTGTGATAGAGTTAGAGCGACTGAGTGTGGTAGAGTTAGAGCGACTGAGTGTGGTAGAGTTAGAGCGACTGAGTGTGATAGAGTTAGAGGGACTGAGTGTGATAGAGTTAGAGGGACTGAGTGTGATAGAGTTTGAGGGACTGAGTGTGATAGAGTTAGAGCGACTGAGTGTGGTAGAGTTAGAGCGACTGAGTGTGGTAGAGTTAGAGCGACTGAGTGTGATAGGGTTAGAGGGACTGAGTGTGGTAGGGTTAGAGCGACTGAGTGTGATAGAGTTAGAGCGACTGAGTGTGATAGGGTTAGAGGGACTGAGTGTGGTAGGGTTAACGTCATGTTTGTAACCTTCACATAACTGTAACCTTTATGTCACAACACTGTACACTGGATACACCTGAGTAATGCACACCATGACCACAGGGGGTGAACTTGTGGGAGACACTCCTCACCTGGTCATCCAGGTATATAAAGGGAGGTCCCACGCAGGGTCAGCACTTCTTGGTCCTGGGAATAAAGGTTCAGGTCACAGAGTGACCTTGTCTGCAGTACATGCCTCGTGTGATTCTATAGTAAGGTGTAAGGACACTACATTTGGCGACGAGAAACGGGAATCAACGACCCACAAGGATGGCCACCGGTAGCACAGAGGAACGGTACTGTGTTGGTGAGGACTGGGACGATTTCGTTGAGAGGCTCCAGCAGAGCTTTGTGACGAAGGACTGGCTGGGAGAGGAAGCGGCTGGCAAGCGGAGGGCGCATCTACTGACCAGCTGTAGATCCAAGACTTATGCGCTGATGAAAAACCTGCTCGCACCCGAGAAGCCGGCGGAAAAGTACTTTGAAGAGCTCAGCACTGATCGGTGAGCACTTCAAACCGGCAAGCAGTATACACATGGCCCGGCACCGGTTCTATACACACCGGCATTGGGAAGGACAAAGCATATCGGACTTCGTTGCGGACTTTCGGCGTTTGGCCAGCCTCTGTAAGTTCACAGACAGCGGGGAGATGTTAAGGATTTCTTCATTGAGGGCATTGGTCATGCCGGGATTTTCAGGAAGCTTATTGAGACCAAGGGGTTGACCTTGGAAAGGGCAATGTTGATAGCTCAGACCTTCATGGCAGGGGGAGAGGAAACCAAGATAATATGCGCACGCAGCCCTGGTTCCAACGTGGCGATGGAGCAGGGAGTTAACATTGTAAACGAGACTCAGAACCCCGCAGGCAGGCAAGGGCAATTCGACACTGCCCAGGCAGTAACAGACTCTAGTGGGGGCCAGCAACAGAGACAATGGCAGGGGATCGGCAATTCACGCCATCACAAGGGACAATGCGTCCCAGGATGGGACCATTGACACTCAGCAACAGAGTGCTCAGGAGTAATCAAAGAGACAATCAGAGAGGAATGCCTGTTAACAGTTCCTTTGTTCACAACAATCTCAGCTTATGCTGGAGGTGTGGTGGCAGACATGCTGAGAAAACATGTAGGTTTCAACAATTTATCTGAAGAAACTGTAACTTCAGTGGACATCTGGCCAGAATGTGCAGAAAACCCACAGCGAGGCTAGTTTACGAGGCAGAGGAACCAGACGAGGGGTCTGCGAGGCAGGGTGATGCTTGGGGCAAAGCTATGGACGCTGAAGTCCAGCGGGTTCATGTGGCAGACGTCCACAGCTCGTATACCAAAACGCCACCTATGATGATGAAAGTTCTGTTAAATGGCATCCCGGTATGCATGGAGCTGGACACAGGAGTCAGCCAGTCACTTATGAGTGCCCAACAATTTGGAAAACTATGGCCACTCAAAGCTAACAGGCCCAAACACATTGACAGGCAGCTACGGACGTACGCCAGAGAGATCATCCCAGTACTAGGCAGTGCAAACTTGGTCACACACAATGGATCGGAGAACCGGCTGCCACTCTGGATTGTCCCGGGGAATGGTCCCACGCTCTTGGGGAGGAGCTGGTTAGCTGAGATGAACTGGAAATGGGGGGGATGTGCACGCCATTTCATCTGTGGAGCGAAGTTCATGCTCACAGGTCCTACAGAAATTCGAGCCACTTTTTCAACCAGGTGTCGGGACCTTTAAGGGCACCAAAGTAGTGATACGCATCACCCCGGACGCCAGGCCAGTGCATCAAAAAGCCAGACCGTGCCGTATGTAATGCGTGAGAAAATTGAGAGTGAGTTGGACAGGCTGGTAAGAGAGGGCATAATTTCGCCCGTTGAATTCAGTGACTGAGCAAGCCCCATCGTTCCTGTCCTTAAAGCGGATGGCTCGGTCAGGATTTGTGACGACTACAAGGCCACCATCAACCGAGTGTCACTACAGGACCAATACCCGCTTCCGAGAGCGGAGGATCTTTTTGCCACGCTGGCAGGTGGCAAGCTGTTCACCAAGTTGGACCTCACTTCAGCCTACATGATTCAGGAACTGGCTGAAGAATCCAAGATTCTGACCACCATCACTACGCACAAGGGACTGTTCGTTTACAACAGGTGTCCGTTTGGCATTCGTTCAGCGGCCGCAATCTTCCAGAGGAACATGGAAAGCTTGCTCAAATCCATCCCTGGAACTATCGTATTCCAAGATGACATCCTTATCACAGGTCGAGACACCGAGAAACACCTCCACAACCTGGAGGAGGTGCTACGCCGACTGGACCGGGTAGGTTTGTGACTAAAGAAGTTCAAGTGTGTGTTTTTGGCCCCAGAGGTCAAGTTTTTGGGCAGGAGGGTTGCCGCAGACGGGATCCAGCCTACCGAATCCAAAACGGAGGCGATTCGACGTGCGCCCAGGCCCGGCAACGCATTGGAGTTACGGTCATTTCTGGGACTATTGAACTACTTCGGGAACTTTCTGCCGAACTTAAGCACATTGTTGGATCCGCTGTACGTGCTCCTGCGTAAGGGTTGTGAATGGTTTTTAGGGGACTGTCAAGAACTGGCTTTCAATCAGGCGCGGAATCTGCTTTGTTCTAACAAGCTGTTGACCTTGTACAACCCCTGTAAGAAACTGGTTTTAACGTGTGATGCATCATCCTATGGGGTTGGGTGCGTGTTGCAGCAGAGTAATGATGAGGGCCAACTCCAACCTGTGGCTTCTGCTCCAGGTCGCTCTCCCAGGCAGAATGAGGATATGGGATGGTTGAAAAGGAGGCACTCGCATGTGTCTACGGGGTGAAAAAGATGCACCAGTACCTTTTTGGCAGAAGGTTCGAGTTAGAAACGGACCACAAACCGTTAACATCCTTGTTGTCCGACAGCAAGGCTGTAAATGCCAATGCATCAGCTCGCATACAGCGCTGGGCCCTCACACTGGCTGCGTATGACTACACCATACGGCACCGGCCAGGCACCGAAAATTGCACTGACACACTCAGCAGGCTCCCACTGGCCACCACCGAGGGAGCGTCGGAACAAAGCACGGAGATCGTCATGGCCGTTGAGGCTTTCGACACCACAGACTCCCCTACCACAGCCCACCAGATCAAAATCTGGATCAACAGAGATCCCCTCCTATCCTGATAAAGAAATGTGTCCTGACTGGGGATTGGGCGCCCGCACACGGAGCGTGTCCCGAGGAGGTCAGGCCGTTTCAAAGATGGATGGACGAGCTCTCCATCCAAGCCGACTGCCTGCTATGGGGCAGCTGGGTAGTCATGCCCCAGAGGGGCAGGGAGGCATTCATCAGGGAACTCCACAGCGAGCACCCAGGCATCGTGTTAATGAAGGCCATTGCCCGGTCACATGTATGGTGGCCGGGAATTGACTCAGACCTGGAACACTGTGTTCGCAGGTGCACGACGTGTGCTCAGCTGGGCAATGCCCCCAGGGAGGCCCCACTCAGCCCGTGGCCCTGGACCACTAAGCCATGGTCACATATTCACGTAGACTACGCGGGCCTGTTCATGGGGAAAATGTTCCTGATTGTTGTCGACGCATACTCGAAATCGATCAAGTGCATCATATTGAACTCGTGCACGACATCCACCACCGTGTAAAGTCTGTGTACGGTCTTTGCGACCCACGGCTTGCCGGACATCCTGGTTAGCGATAATGGCCCGTGTTTCACTAGGTATGAATTCCAGGAGTTTATGTCGGGTAATCGTATCAAACATGTCAGGACAGCACCATTCAAGCCGGCTTCCAATGGCCAGGCGGAACATGCGGTTCAAATTATAAAACAGGGCATGCTCCGGATTCAAGGATAGAAACATAGAAAATAGGTGCAGGAGTAGGCCATTCGGCCCTTCTAGCCTGCACCGCCATTCAATGAGTTCATGGCTGAACATTCAACTTCAGTACCCCATTCCTGCTTTCTCGCCATACCCCTTGATCCCCCTAGTAGTAAGGACCTCATCTAACTCCTTTTTGAATATATTTAGTGAATTGGCCTCAACAGCTTTCTGTGGTAGAGAATTCCACAGGTTCACCACTCTCTGGGTGAAGAAGTTCCTCCGCATCTCCGTCCTAAATGGCTTACCCCTTATCCTTAGACTGTGACCCCTGGTTCTGGACTTCCCCAACATTGGGAACATTCTTCCTGCATCTAACCTGTCTAACCCCGTCAGAATTTTAAATGTTTCTATGAGGTCCCCTCTCATTCTTCTGAACTCCAGTGAATCCAAGCCCAGTTGATCCAGTCTTTCTTGATAGGTCAGTCCCGCCATCCCAGGAATCAGTCTGGTGAACCTTTGCTGCACTCCCTCAATAGCAAGAATGTCCTTCCTCAGGTTAGGAGACCAAAACTGTACACAATACTCCAGGTGTGGCCTCACCAATGCCCTGTACAACTGTAGCAACACCTCCCTGCCCCTGTACTCAAATCCCCTTGCTATGAAGGCCAACATGCCATTTGCTTTCTTAACCGCCTGCTGCACCTGCATGCCAACCTTCAATGACTGATGTACCATGACACCCAGGTCTCTTTGCACCTCCCCTTTTCCTAATCTGTCACCATTCAGATAATAGTCTGTCTCTCTGTTTTTACCACCAAAGTAGATAACCTCACATTTATTCACATTATACTTCATCTGCCATGCATTTGCCCACTCACCTAACCTATCCAAGTCGCTCTGCAGCCTCACAGCATCCTCCTCGCAGCTCACACTGCCACCCAACTTAGTGTCATCCGCAAATTTGGAGATACTACATTTAATCCCCTCATCTAAATCATTAATGTACAGTGTAAACAGCTGGGGCCCCAGCACAGAACCTTGCGGTACCCCACTAGTCACTGCCTGCCATTCTGAAAAGTACCCATTTACTCCTACTCTTTGCTTCCTGTCTGACAACCCTTCAGTACCGCCTATCGCGCCTCCTGCTGGCCTACAGGTCCCGCCCGTATTCGCTCACGGGAGTCCTGCCTGCGGAACTACTCATGAAACGCACGCTTCAAACGTGGCTGTCCCTCATTCACCCAGACCTGTCAGACATTGTTGAGGGCAAGCGCCAGTCCCAAATCGAGTGCCATGATCGCAACTCAGTGGGCAGATGCATAGAAATTGATGACCCTGTATTCGTTCTCAATCATGCTTTGGGACCCAAGTGGCTTCAGGGTACTGTAATTGGCAAAGAGGGGAATAGGGTCATAGTGGTCAGACTTAACAATGGGCAGATATGCCGCAAACATCTGGACCAAGTAAAGAAAAGGTTCAGCATGGACACTGAGGAACCTGAGGAAGATCATGAGATGTTGCCCACACCACTGCCAGAGAACGAGCAACAAGGACATTCACCAGCATGCACAGTCCCTGCGGCCAGGCCGGAATCACCACATGTGACAGACACGCATACCAAGGCTCAACAACCAGAGCCCCAACTGCGGCGCTCCACGAGCAAGTGTCGACTACCTGAAAGACTCAATCTTTGACCCAAAGACGTTGGGGGGGAGGTGATGTCATGTTTGTAACCTTCACATAACTGTAACCTTTATGTAACAACACTGTACACTGTATACATAGAAACATAGAAAATAGGTGCAAGAGTAGGCCATTCGGCCCTTATAGGCTGCACCGCCATTCAATGAGTTCATGGCTGAACATGCAACTTAAGTACCCCATTCCTGCTTTCTCACCATACCCCTTGATCCCCCTAGTAGTAAGGACTTCATCTAACTCCTGAGTAATGCACACCTTGACCACAGGGGTTGAACTTGTGGGAGACACTCCTCACGTGGTCATCCAGGTATATAAAGGGAGGTCCCACGCAGGGTCATCACTTCTTGGTCCTGGGAATAAAGGTTCAGGTCATGGAGTGACCTTGTCTGCAGTACATGCCTCGTGTGATTCTATAGTAAGGTGTAAGGACACTACGCCTTACAGTTAGAGCGACTGAAAGTGATAGAGTTAGAGCGACTGAGTGTGGTAGGGTTAGAGTGGCTGAGTGTGGTACGGTTAGAGCGACTGAGTGAAAGGGTTAGAGCGACTGAGTGTGGTAGGGTTAGAGCGACTGAGTGTGATAGGGTTAGAGCGACTGAGTGATAGGGTTAGAGCGACTGAGTGTGATAGAGTTAGAGCGACTGAGTGATAGGGTTAGAGCGACTGAGTGATAGGGTTAGAGCGACTGAGTGTGATAGAGTTAGAGCGACTGAGTGTGATAGGGTTAGAGCGACTGAGTGTGATAGAGTTAGAGCGACTGAGTGTGATAGAGTTAGAGCGACTGAGTGTGATAGAGTTAGAGCGACTGAGTGTGGTAGAGTTAGAGCGACTGAGTGTGATAGAGTTAGAGCGACTGAGTGTGATAGAGTTAGAGCGACTGAGTGTGGTAGAGTTAGAGCGACTGAGTGTGGTAGAGTTAGAGCGACTGAGTGTGATAGAGTTAGAGCGACTGAGTGTGATAGAGTTAGAGCGACTGAGTGTGATAGAGTTAGAGCGACTGAGTGTGGTAGAGTTAGAGCGACTGAGTGTGATAGGGTTAGAGCGACTGAGTGTGATAGAGTTAGAGCGACTGAGTGATAGGGTTAGAGCGACTGAGTGTGATAGAGTTAGAGCGACTGAGTGTGATAGAGTTAGAGCGACTGAGTGTGGTAGAGTTAGAGCGACTGAGTGTGGTAGAGTTAGAGCGACTGAGTGTGATAGGGTTAGAGCGACTGAGTGTGATAGAGTTAGAGCGACCGAGTGTGATAGAGTGAGAGCGACTGAGTGTGATAGAGTTAGAGGGACTGAGTGTGATAGAGTGAGAGCGACTGAGTGTGATAGGGTTAGAGCGACTGAGTGTGATAGAGTTAGAGCGACTGAGTGTGATAGAGTGAGAGCGACTGAGTGTGGTAGAGTTAGAGGGACTGAGTGTGATAGAGTGAGAGCGACTGAGTGTGATAGGGTTAGAGCGACTGAGTGTGATAGAGTTAGAGGGACTGAGTGTGGTAGAGTTAGAGCGACTGAGTGTGGTAGAGTTAGAGCGACTGAGTGTGATAGGGTTAGAGCGACTGAGTGTGGTAGAGTTAGAGTGACTGAGTGTGATAGAGTTAGAGCGACTGAGTGTGGTAGAGTTAGAGCGACTGAGTGTGATAGGGTTAGAGCGACTGGGTGTGATAGGGTTAGAGGGACTGAGTGTGGTAGAGTTAGAGCGACTGAGTGTGATAGAGTTAGAGCGACTGAGTGTGATAGAGTTAGAGCGACTGAGTGTGATAGGGTTAGAGCGACTGAGTGTGGTAGAGTTAGAGGGACTGAGTGTGGTAGAGTGAGAGCGACTGAGTGTGATAGAGTTAGAGCGACTGAGTGTGATAGAGTTAGAGCGACTGAGTGTGATAGGGTTAGAGCGACTGAGTGTGATAGGGTTAGAGCGACTGAGTGCGATAGAGTGAGAGCGACTGAGTGTGATAGAGTTAGAGCGACTGAGTGTGATAGAGTTAGAGCGACTGAGTGTGATAGAGTTAGAGCGACTGAGTGTGATAGGGTTAGAGCGACTGAGTGTGATAGAGTGAGAGCGACTGAGTGTGATAGAGTTAGAGCGACTGAGTGTGATCGAGTTAGAGCGACTGAGTGTGATAGGGTTAGAGCGACTGAGTGTGATAGGGTTAGAGCGACTGAGTGTGATAGAGTTAGAGCGACTGAGTGTGATAGAGTTAGAGGGACTGAGTGTGATAGAGTTAGAGCGACTGGGTGTGATAGGGTTAGAGCAACTGAGTGTGATAGAGTTAGAGCGACTGAGTGTGATAGGGTTAGAGCGACTGAGTGTGGTAGAGTTAGAGCGACTGAGTGTGGTAGAGTTAGAGCGACTGAGTGTGATAGGGTTAGAGCGACTGAGTGTGGTAGAGTTAGAGCGACTGAGTGTGATAGAGTTAGAGTGACTGAGTGTGGTAGAGTTAGAGCGACTGAGTGTGGTAGAGTTAGAGCGACTGAGTGTGATAGGGTTAGAGCGACTGAGTGTGATAGAGTTAGAGCGACTGAGTGTGATAGAGTTAGAGCGACTGAGTGTGGTAGAGTTAGAGCGACTGAGTATGATAGAGTTAGAGCGACTGAGTGTGATAGAGTTAGAGCGACTGAGTGTGATAGAGTTAGAGCGACTGAGTGTGATAGAGTTAGAGCGACTGAGTGTGATAGAGTTAGAGCGACTGGGTGTGATAGAGTTAGAGCGACTGGGTGTGATAGGGTTAGAGCGACTGAGTGTGATAGAGTTAGAGCGACTGAGTGTGATAGAGTTAGAGTGACTGAGTGTGGTAGAGTTAGAGCGACTGGGTGTGATAGAGTTAGAGCGACTGAGTGTGATAGGGTTAGTGCGACTGAGTGTGATAGAGTTAGAGGGACTGAGTGTGATAGAGTTAGAGCGACTGAGTGTGATAGAGTTAGAGCGACTGAGTGTGATAGAGTTAGAGCGACTGAGTGTGATAGGGTTAGAGCGACTGAGTGTGATAGAGTTAGAGCGACTGGGTGTGATAGAGTTAGAGCGACTGAGTGTGATAGAGTTAGAGCGACTGAGTGTGATAGAGTTAGAGCGACTGGGTGTGATAGAGTTAGAGCGACTGGGTGTGATAGAGTTAGAGCTGAGTGTGATAGAGTTAGAGCGACTGAGTGTGATAGAGTTAGAGCGACTGAGTGTGATAGAGTTAGAGCGACTGAGTGTGATAGGGTTAGAGCGACTGAGTGTGATAGAGTTAGAGCGACTGGGTGTGATAGAGTTAGAGCGACTGAGTGTGATAGAGTTAGAGCGACTGGGTGTGATAGAGTTAGAGCGACTGGGTGTGATAGAGTTAGAGCGACTGGGTGTGATAGAGTTAGAGCGACTGGGTGTGATAGAGTTAGAGCGACTGAGTGTGGTAGAGTTAGAGCGACTGGGTGTGGTAGAGTTAGAGCGACTGGGTGTGATGGGGTTAGAGCGACTGAGTGTGATAGAGTTAGAGCGACTGAGTGTGATAGGGTTAGAGCGACTGAGTGTGATAGAGTGAGAGCGACTGAGTGTGATAGAGTTAGAGCGACTGAGTGTGATCGAGTTAGAGCGACTGAGTGTGATAGGGTTAGAGCGACTGAGTGTGATAGGGTTAGAGCGACTGAGTGTGATAGAGTTAGAGCGACTGAGTGTGATAGAGTTAGAGGGACTGAGTGTGATAGAGTTAGAGCGACTGGGTGTGATAGGGTTAGAGCAACTGAGTGTGATAGAGTTAGAGCGACTGAGTGTGATAGGGTTAGAGCGACTGAGTGTGGTAGAGTTAGAGCGACTGAGTGTGGTAGAGTTAGAGCGACTGAGTGTGATAGGGTTAGAGCGACTGAGTGTGGTAGAGTTAGAGCGACTGAGTGTGATAGAGTTAGAGTGACTGAGTGTGGTAGAGTTAGAGCGACTGAGTGTGGTAGAGTTAGAGCGACTGAGTGTGATAGGGTTAGAGCGACTGAGTGTGATAGAGTTAGAGCGACTGAGTGTGATAGAGTTAGAGCGACTGAGTGTGGTAGAGTTAGAGCGACTGAGTATGATAGAGTTAGAGCGACTGAGTGTGATAGAGTTAGAGCGACTGAGTGTGATAGAGTTAGAGCGACTGAGTGTGATAGAGTTAGAGCGACTGAGTGTGATAGAGTTAGAGCGACTGGGTGTGATAGAGTTAGAGCGACTGGGTGTGATAGGGTTAGAGCGACTGAGTGTGATAGAGTTAGAGCGACTGAGTGTGATAGAGTTAGAGTGACTGAGTGTGGTAGAGTTAGAGCGACTGGGTGTGATAGAGTTAGAGCGACTGAGTGTGATAGGGTTAGTGCGACTGAGTGTGATAGAGTTAGAGGGACTGAGTGTGATAGAGTTAGAGCGACTGAGTGTGATAGAGTTAGAGCGACTGAGTGTGATAGAGTTAGAGCGACTGAGTGTGATAGGGTTAGAGCGACTGAGTGTGATAGAGTTAGAGCGACTGGGTGTGATAGAGTTAGAGCGACTGAGTGTGATAGAGTTAGAGCGACTGAGTGTGATAGAGTTAGAGCGACTGGGTGTGATAGAGTTAGAGCGACTGGGTGTGATAGAGTTAGAGCTGAGTGTGATAGAGTTAGAGCGACTGAGTGTGATAGAGTTAGAGCGACTGAGTGTGATAGAGTTAGAGCGACTGAGTGTGATAGGGTTAGAGCGACTGAGTGTGATAGAGTTAGAGCGACTGGGTGTGATAGAGTTAGAGCGACTGAGTGTGATAGAGTTAGAGCGACTGGGTGTGATAGAGTTAGAGCGACTGGGTGTGATAGAGTTAGAGCGACTGGGTGTGATAGAGTTAGAGCGACTGGGTGTGATAGAGTTAGAGCGACTGAGTGTGGTAGAGTTAGAGCGACTGGGTGTGGTAGAGTTAGAGCGACTGGGTGTGATGGGGTTAGAGCGACTGGGTGTGATAGGGTTAGAGCGACTGAGTGTGGTAGAGTTAGAGCGACTGGGTGTGATAGAGTTAGAGCGACTGGGTGTGATAGGGTTAGAGCGACTGAGTGTGGTAGAGTTAGAGCGACTGAGTGTGATAGAGTTAGAGCGACTGGGTGTGATAGAGTTAGAGCGACTGAGTGTGATAGAGTTAGAGCGACTGAGTGTGATAGAGTTAGAGCGACTGAGTGTGATAGAGTTAGAGCGACTGAGTGTGATAGAGTTAGAGCGACTGGGTGTGATAGAGTTAGAGCGACTGAGTGTGATAGAGTTAGAGCGACTGAGTGTGATAGAGTTAGAGCGACTGAGTGTGATAGAGTTAGAGCGACTGAGTGTGATAGAGTTAGAGCGACTGAGTGTGATAGAGTTAGAGCGACTGGGTGTGATAGAGTTAGAGCGACTGAGTGTGATAGAGTTAGACCGACTGGGTGTGATAGGGTTCGAGCGACTGAGTGTGATAGGGTTAGAGCGACTGAGTGTGGTAGAGTTAGAGCGACTGGGTGTGATGGGGTTAGAGCGACTGGGTGTGATAGGGTTAGAGCGACTGAGTGTGGTAGAGTTAGAGCGACTGGGTGTGATAGGGTTAGAGCGACTGAGTGTGATAGGGTTAGAGCGACTGAGTGTGATAGAGTTAGAGCGACTGAGTGTGATAGAGTTAGAGCGACTGGGTGTGATAGGGTTAGAGCGACTGGGTGTGATAGAGTTAGAGCGACTGGGTGTGATAGAGTTAGAGCGACTGGGTGTGATAGAGTTAGAGCGACTGGGTGTGATAGAGTTAGAGCGACTGAGTGTGGTAGAGTTAGAGCGACTGGGTGTGATAGAGTTAGAGCGACTGAGTGTGATAGAGTTAGAGCGACTGAGTGTGATAGAGTTAGAGCGACTGGGTGTGATAGAGTTAGAGCGACTGAGTGTGATAGAGTTAGAGCGACTGGGTGTGATAGAGTTAGAGCGACTGAGTGTGATAGAGTTAGAGCGACTGAGTGTGATGGAGTTAGAGGGACTGAGTGTGATAGAGTTAGAGCGACTGAGTGTGATAGAGTTAGAGCGAATGAGTGTGGTAGGGTTAGAGGGACTGAGTGTGATAGAGTTAGAGCGACTGAGTGTGATAGAGTTAGAGGGACTGAGTGTGATAGAGTTAGAGCGACTGAGTGTGGTAGAGTTAGAGCGACTGAGTGTGATAGAGTTAGAGCGACTGAGTGTGATAGAGTTAGAGCGACTGAGTGTGGTAGGGTTAGAGGGACTGAGTGTGATAGAGTTAGAGCGACTGAGTGTGATAGAGTTAGAGGGACTGAGTGTGATAGAGTTAGAGCGACTGAGTGTGGTAGAGTTAGAGCGACTGAGTGTGATAGAGTTAGAGCGACTGAGTGTGATAGGGTTAGAGCGACTGAGTGTGGTAGGGTTAGAGCGATTGAGTGTGACAGGGTTAGAGCGACTGAGTGTGGTAGGGTTAGAGCGACTGAGTGTGGTAGGGTTAGAGCGATTGAGTGTGATAGGGTTAGAGCAACTGAGTGTGGTAGGGTTAGAGCGACTGAGTGTGATAGAGTTAGAGCGACTGAGTGTGATAGAGTTAGAGCGACTGAGTGTGGTAGAGTTAGAGCGACTGAGTGTGATAGAGTTAGAGCGACTGAGTGTGGTAGAGTTAGAGCGACTGAGTGTGATAGAGTTAGAGCGACTGAGTGTGATAGAGTTAGAGCGACTGAGTGTGATAGAGTTAGAGCGACTGAGTGTGATAGAGTTAGAGCGACTGAGTGTGATAGAGTTAGAGCGATTGAGTGTGACAGGGTTAGAGCGACTGAGTGTGGTAGGGTTAGAGCGACTGAGTGTGGTAGGGTTAGAGCGATTGAGTGTGATAGGGTTAGAGCAACTGAGTGTGATAGAGTTAGAGCGACTGAGTGTGGTAGAGTTAGAGCGACTGAGTGTGGTAGAGTTAGAGCGACTGAGTGTGGTAGAGTTAGAGCGACTGAGTGTGATAGAGTTAGAGCGACTGAGTGTGGTAGAGTTAGAGCGACTGAGTGTGATAGAGTTAGAGCGACTGAGTGTGATAGAGTTAGAGCGACTGAGTGTGATAGAGTTAGAGCGACTGAGTGTGATAGAGTTAGAGCGACTGAGTGTGATAGAGTTAGAGCGACTGAGTGTGGTAGAGTTAGAGCGACTGAGTGTGATAGAGTTAAAGCGACTGAGTGTGGTAGAGTTAGAGCGACTGAGTGTGGTAGAGTTAGAGTGACTGCCTGTGAACTAAATGTCGTTAAGCTTCGGATATTAAACCTGAAGATTGTAAGAGGAGGCGAAGAATGAGTGAGGTGAAGAGCTCCACAGATTTTAAATCTCAGGAAAGAATGACCAATGGAGGAGCTGAGTCTTGATTTCCACCAAGTTTTTACAAATTTTTATCCTGTGCTCCTGGATGTGAGCAACGCTGGCAGGGCATTTATTACCCATCCCTGCTTGCCCCACAGAGGTGGTGGTAGCTTTATCCTTGAACTGATGCCACCCTTATGGTGATGATGCTCCCATAATGGGGAACTGCCCTGATTTTATCATTAATTGGAAAACTCAGGACAGCTGCTGTAGGAAATGGGAAATATCTTTGCTTCTCGAAAGGCCACGATGAGCAGCCAAGGGCCCTATGGCACATGGCACAGGATAGAAGTAATGCTGCAGCTGTACAAAGCCCTTGTTCGACCCCACCTGGAGCACTGTGAGCAGTTCTGGGCACCACACCTTAGGGAGGATATATTGGTCTTGGAGGGAGTGCAGTGTGGGTTTACCAGAATGATACCCGGACTTCAAGGGTTAATTTACGAGGAGAGATTACACAAACTAGGGTTGTATTCCCTTGAATTTAGAAGGTTAAGGGGTGACCTGATGGAATCTTTCAGGATATCGAGGGGAACAAATAGGGTAGATAGAGAAAAACTATTTCTGCTGGTTGGGGATTCTAAGACTGGGGACATAGACTAAAAATTAGAGCCAAATCTTTCAGGAATGAAATTGGGAAACACTTTTACACACAATGGGCCCAAGTTTCCATATGATTTGCGCCTGATTTTTAGGAGCAACTGTTGGAGAACGGACTATCTTAGAAATCGCAATTCTCCACATTTTTGTTTCTGCAGTTCTAGTCAGGTAGAACAGTTTCACTTTGGAACAGAATTTTTTCTTCAAAAGGGGGCGTGTCCGGCCACTGATGCCTGATTTCAAAGTTTCCACAGTGAAAACGTACTCCAAACTAAGTGAGAATGGAGCCAGTGAAGATTTTTGTAGAACTGAAAAAACCTGTTCTACACATTAAAAAATCAGGCACAGGTTACAAATTAGGCGTCCAGAACGAGGTGGGGGGGTAGAAGTCATTAAATTCTACAATAAATCCTTATTTATACTTCTACAAATATTATACAAATAAATCTAACCTGAATAAACATTTATAAGCAAAGAAAATATTAAATAAACCATCTTCCTACCTGTGTGAAGGCACGGAGAATGCTGCAGTCAGCCTGAGGCGCTCGTTCTTCCCGTGGGGGGGGAGGCGCCCGTTCTTCCCGCGGGGGGGGAGGCGCCCGTTCTTCCCGCGGGGGTGGGGGGGGGGGAGGAGGAGGCGCCCATTCTTCCCGCGGGGGGGGTGGGGGGGGGGGGAGGAGGCGCCCGTTCTTCCCGCGGGGGGGAGGCGCCCGTTCTTCCCGCGGGGGGGGAGGCGCCCGTTCTTCCCGCGGGGGTGGGGGGGGGGGAGGAGGAGGCGCCCATTCTTCCCGCGGGGGGGGTGGGGGGGGGGGGAGGAGGCGCCCGTTCTTCCCGCGGGGGGGGAGGAGGCGCCCGTTCTTCCCGCGGGGGGGGTGGGGGGGGGGGGAGGAGGAGGCGCCCGTGCTTCCCGCGGGGGGGGGGGGAAGGAGACAGTGAGAAGGCTGCAAGTGCTGATGTGCTGATGGCAATGTGCTTTTATTAAAAAATGTTCAAAAATTAAACAGCTACAAAGAACTACAAAAATGGCCGAGTGCCAATGTTTTTTTCACACTGAGCATGCGCGAACGCTCCAACGCGCACGCGCAGCGTTGCTGGCAGGAAAAAAACTAATTTAAATATTACCCGCCCCCTCCCACTTACAAAATCGGCGCGAGTGTAGGCTCCGCCCCCCTGGGCGCCGCGCCAGGCAGACAAGGAGCTGCAGAACGCTCCAGAATCGCGAGTTTTTTTTTAGGCGCCGTTTTAGGCGCGAAAAACGGGCGCCCAGCTCGGAGGGGCGCCCGTTTTTTATCCTGTGGAAACTTGGGCCCAATGTGGTAGCAGTTTGGAAATCTCTTCTGCAAACAGCGATTGATGCTGGGTCAATTGTTAATTTTAAATTGGAGATTGCTAGATTTTTTTAACAAAAGGTATTACGGGGTATGGGCCAAAGGCGCGAATATGGAGTTAAGGGATGGGTTTTAACTCGCTTGGAGGGGCATGGGAACCTGAGAGTAGATTCAGTAGGGCGAGAAACAAAGCTGGAATTGAAAAGCAGAAAAGTAGAAAGTGAATTTGGAAGGCAGAGGAAACAAAGGCTAGAAAATCGACAACATGGGAGTTTGGCAGCACTAAATGGTCTATACTTCAATGCAAGGAGTCTGGGGAATAAGGCAAATGAGCTGAGAGCACAGATAGAGGATGATATTATAGCTATTACTGAGTCATGGCTGAAAGGTAGATATGGCAGCTCAACATTCCTGGTTACAGGGTTTTCAGACGTGATAGAGAGAGAGGGGGGGGTGCAGTATTGATTAAAGAAACTATTACATCTGTGAGATGGGATGATATGATGGAAGGATCGTCAAATGAGGCCATATGGGTTGAATTGAAGAACTAAAAAGGGGCGATCACACTGCTGGGTGTGTACTATACACCCCCAAACAGTCAGAGGGAGATAGAAGGGCAAAGATGTACTCACATTTCTGAGAAGTGCAAAAACTATAGGGCAGTAAGAGTAGGGGATTTCAACTACCCCAATATTAACTGGGATAAAATTAGTGTGAAGGGGAAAGAGGTTGCGGAATTCCTAAAATGCATTCAGGAGAACTATTTTAGCCAGTATGTAGCAAGCCCAACAAGGGAGGGGGCGGTTCTGGACTTAGTTTTAGAATGAAGCTGGGCAGCTAGAAAGGGTGTCAGTGGGAGAGCATTTTGGTGCTGGTGATCATAATTCAGTTCGATTTAAGGTAGTTATGGAAAAGGACAAGGAGAGACCAGGAATAAAAGTTCTCAATTGGGGGAAAACCAATTTTACTAAGCTGAGATGTGATTTACCCAAGGTGGACTGGAAACAGCTACTGAAAGGTAAAGCAGTGTCAGAGCAGTGGGAGGCATTCAAGGAGGAGATCCTGAGGGTTCAGAGCAAGAATGGGTGGGACTAACGGATCTAGAGAGCCCCTGGATGTCAAGGTGCATACAGAGTAGGATCTCATACGGGGGAGCCAATTTAAAACCGAGTTGAGAAGGAATTTCTTCTCCCAGAGGGTTGTGAATCTGTGGAATTCTCTGCCCAAGGAAGCAGTTGAGGCTAGCTCATTGAATGTATTCAAGTCACAGATAGATAGATTTTTAACCAATAAGGGAATTAAGGGTTACGGGGAGCGGGCGGGTAAGTGGAGCTGAGTCCACGGCCAGATCAGCCATGATCTTGTTGAATGGCGGAGCAGGCTCGAGGGGCTAGATGGCCTACTCCTGTTCCTAATTCTTATGTTCTTTCACGAAAAAAGGGAGACTTCTGACAGATGCCGAGGGCTCAATACTGCAGAAACCCTGGAGGAGTATAGAATGTGCAGGGGTAAAATTAAAAATGAAATTATGAAAGCAAAGCGAGAGCTTGAAAAAATGTTGACAAATAAAATCAAGTAAAACCCAAAGATGTTTTATAAATACATTATAATTTAAAGGCGCTATATAATACAAGATGTTATTGTTGTTATTAAGAGCAAGAGAATAACTAAAGGAAGAGTAGGGACTATTAGAGACCATGAGGGTAATCTGTGTGTGGAGGCAGAAAATATGGGTATGGTTCTTAATGAATACTTTGCGTCTATTTTCACAAAGGAGAGGGGCGATGCAGACATTGCAACCAGGGAGGAAGAATGTGAAATATTAGATGAAATAAACATAGTGAGAGAGGACGTATTAAGGGGTTTCGCAGCTTTGAAAGTGGACAAATTCCCAGGCCCAGATGAAATGTATCCCAGGCTGTTAAGAGAAGCAAGAGAGGAAGTAGCAGAGGCTCTGACCATCATTTTCCAATCCTCTCTGGCTAGAGGGGTGGTGCCAGAGGACTGCTAACGTTGTACCTTTGTTGAAAAAGTGAGAAAGGAATAGACCAAGTAATTACAGGCCTGTCAGCCTAACCTCGGTGGTGTTTCTGTGTTGCAATTTCTCTGTAACCCCAGGAATTATTATTGTACGCATGGATGTGTTATACCCACACATGTCCACAGATCCCTGAAGGTAGCAGGCCAGGTAGATAAGGTGGTTAAGATGGCATACGGAATAATTGCCTTTATTAGCCAAGGCATAGAATACAAGAGCAGCGAGGTTATGCTTGAACTGTATAAAACACTAGTTAGGCCACAGCTGGGGTACTGCATGCAGTTCTGGTCACCACATTACAGGAAGGATGTGATTGCACTAGAGGGGGTACAGAGGAGATTTACCAGGATGTTGCCTGGACTGGAGAATTTTAGCCATGAGGAAAGATTGGATAGGCTGGAGTTGTTTTTTTTGGAACAGAGGAGCTGAGAGGAGACCTATTGAGGTGTATAAAATTATGAGGGGCCTAGATAGAGTGGATAGGATGGACCTATTTCCCTTAGCAGAGGGGTCAACAATCAGGGGGCATAGATTTAAAGTAATCGGTAGAAGGTTTAGAGGGGATTTGAGGGGAAATTGTTTCACCCAGAGGGTGGTGGGGGTCTGGAACTCACTGCCTGAAAGGGTGGTAGAGGCAGAAACCCTCACCACATTTAAAAAGTACTTGGATGTGCACCTGAAGTGCAGCAACCTACAGGGCTACGGACCGAGAGCTGGAAATTAGGCTGGGATTAGGCTGGATAGCTCTTTGTCGGCCGGCGCGGACACGATGGGCCGAATGGCCTCCTTCCGTGCTGTAGACTTCTATGATGAAAATACAGATGAGACATGATCTCATTAATTAGCTTAACAGGTTTGAGGAGCTGAATGGTATCTTATGTTTCTGTGACAACACCAAAGTTGAAAAGAGTAAAAGAAGAAGTAAGGTGAATGAGGAGGCAGCAATGAAGCGACACCACACTTGTAAACAAAAGTCTGGAGATTGGAGAAGGAAGGAAAGACAAAGGGAAGTTCATCAGACTGTGATTTGTGATTACCTCAACGTCCCGTAATGTTAGAGGAATTCGGTCCATGTCCTTCTTGACTCAGTCATGAAACTTCTTCAGATCTTTCACTTTTCTTCTAATCTGTGACTAAAATGAATTGATCAATAAGTAAAATGCTGCAGATCAGAAATAAAAGGATAAATGCTGGAAAAATAGATTTACATAGAATATATGGCACAGAAACAGGCCATTCGACAGAACCAGTCCATGCCGGCGTTTATGCTCCACTCGGGCCTCCTCCTGTCTTTCCTCATCTAACTCTATCAACATATCCCTCTCTTCCCTTCTCCCTCATATGCTTATCTAGCTTTCACTTAAATGCATTGATACTATTCGCCTCCTCCACTCTCTGTGGCAGTATGTTCCACGTTGTCACCACTCTCTGGGTAAAGAAGTTTCTTCTGAAATCCCGATTTGATTTGTTGGTGACTATTTTATATTGATAGCCTCTAGTTATGCTCTTCCCCACAAGTGGAAACACTCTGGGAGCGAAAAGGCCCCGCACCCCGATTGTGGGCGGTAACCTGCTCGAGGCGGGACTTCCTGCAACCGGTCCGGAAATATCCCGCTCCGGCCGCTGAATTGGGCTTACCTCCACTCAAAGCAAGTGGAACGCAATCTCGCGCTCGTGACTTCCTTTAGGGGCGGGACCAGCGGCACTAACGGGGCGTGAGCGGGAACGCCTCGCGGATGCTCCGTGTAGCGCTAAACGAACTTCAACGCCTTTCCCTTTCGCTTAAAGGGGCGGATGTCGGCCAGCTTTGTGACTCGCGAAGGTAAGGGATCGGCGCTTGGCGCTGAGGGGTCACCGCGCACGGCAATGACGTCACCGCCGTGCGCGGCAACCCACGAGGTGTGACACTACCATGGCAATGCCTCCAAAGCAATTTCCCGGGAGCTGATAGCCCCCCCCCCCACCCTGGGCAAAAAGTGTCTCGTGTCCCATTAGTGCCCCCCCCAGATGTGCTATAGGGCCTCAGAAAAGGGGCAATTTTGCCCCCTCTCTCTGGGTCTACTCTATCAACACCTTTCATAATTTTAAAGACCTGTTAGCTAACCCCTCAGCCTTCCTTCTCTTTTCAAGCCTGTTCATCCTTTGCTGATAGGTATACCCTCGCAGTTCTGGTATCATCCTTGTAAATATGTTTTGCAGCCTCTCCAGTGCCTGTATATCCTTTTAATAATATGGTGACCAGAACTGCACGCAGCACTCCCAACACTCTAGGTCCGGCAGCACCTGTAGAAATAGGAAGTTAGGGCTATCATTTCAGCTTGACGAAAGGTCATCATTAACCCTACCTTCCTCTCTCCACAGATGCTGCCTGACCTGCCGAGTATTTCCAGGACTATCTGAAATGAAATGTTCCGCATCATATACCTCAGTACCCACAACAAAGACAGAAGGGCTTGCATTTATATAGCACCTTTCATATCCCAAAGCATTTCACAGCAAATTAATTACTTTTGAAGTGTAGTCATTGTTATGCTGTTGCAAATTGTGCACAGCAAGGTCCCACATACAGCAAGAAGCTGAATGACCAGTGAACATGTTTTTGGTAGTGTTGGTTGAGGGATAACTGTTCCCAGGGGGACCAGAAGAAATCTCTGCCCTTCTCCGAATAGTACCATGGGATCTTTTTATCTGAGAAGACAGCTAGTTGCATCCCTATGCAGGTTGATCTGATATTGAAGTACAAGTCACAATATTTGTGTAATGTATGAAGTTACTGTATATTCAGCTGGGTAAGGGTTACTCACAGTGTAACTGTGCAGCATTACTGTATATTCAGCTGGGTAAGGGTTACTCACAGTGTAACTGTGCAGCGTTACTGTATATTCAGCTGGGTAAGGGTTACTCACAGTGTAACTGTACAGCATTACTGTATATTCAGCTGGGTAAGGGTTACTCACAGTGTAACTGTGCAGCATTACTGTATATTCAGCTGGGTAAGGATTACTCACAGTGTAACTGTACAGCGTTACTGTATATTCAGCTGGGTAAGGGTTACTCACAGTGTAACTGTGCAGCATTACTGTATATTCAGCTGGGTAAGGATTACTCACAGTGTAACTGTACAGCGTTACTGTATATTCAGCTGGGTAAGGGTTACTCACAGTGTAACTGTGCAGCGTTACTGTATATTCAGCTGGGTAAGGGTTACTCACAGTGTAACTGTGCAGCGTTACTGTATATTCAGCTGGGTAAGGGTTACTCACAGTGTAACTGTGCAGCATTACTGTATATTCAGCTGGGTAAGGGTTACTCACAGTGTAACTGTGCAGCATTACTGTATATTCAGCTGGGTAAGGATTACTCACAGTGTAACTGTACAGCGTTACTGTATATTCAGCTGGGTAAGGGTTACTCACAGTGTAACTGTGCAGCATTACTGTATATTCAGCTGGGTAAGGATTACTCACAGTGTAACTGTACAGCGTTACTGTATATTCAGCTGGGTAAGGGTTACTCACAGTGTAACTGTGCAGCGTTACTGTATATTCAGTAGAACCAATACTCCAGTATGGTGCCACTGGCTGTCAAATACTCTGCTGACACTCACTGTCGCCACATGTAAATATTAGAGACTTGGGTAGAACACAGAGGCAAAGGAGTAGATGCACAAAAATAATCAGTTAATGCTTAATCAGCCAGCAGTCCTGATTGGTGAATTGTTGCACAGAACAGGTGAAACCTTTTCTATATTTGTCTTTGGGATTTGGGCAACCCGGGACCTCCACCACCTAGATCCTCATCATAGGCAGTCCCTCGACTTGCTTCCACTCTAAAAGTGAGTTCTCAGGTGACTGAACAGTCCAATACAGGAATTATAGTCTCTGTCACAGGTGGGACAGACAGTGGTTGAGGGAAAGGGAGGGTGGGACTGGTTTGCCGCACGCTCCTTCCGCTGCCTGCGCTTGGTTTCTGCATGCTCTCGGCAACGAGACTCGAGGTGCTCAGCGCCCTCCCGGATGCTCTTCCTCCACTTAGGGTGGTCTTTGGCCAGGGACTCCCAGGTGTCGGTGGGGATGTTGCATTTTATCAGGGAGGCTTTGAGGGTGCCCTTGTAACGTTTCCTCTGCCCACCTTGGGCTCGCTAGGAGTTCCGAATAGAGCGCTTGCTTTGGGAGTCTTGTGTCAGGCATGCGAACACTGTGGTCCGCCCAACAGAGCTGGTCGAGTGTGGTCAGTGCTTCAATGCTGGGGATGTTGGCCTGGTCGAGGACACTAATATTGGTGCGTCTGTCCTCCCAGGGAATTTGCAGGATCTTGCGGAGACATCGTTGGTGGTATTTCTCCAGCGATTTGAGGTGTCTGCTGTACATGGTCCATTTCTCTGAGCCATACAGAAGGACAAGGGCAGCAGGCACATGGGAACACTACCACCTCCAAGTTCCCCTTCAAGTCACACACCATCCTGATGTGGAAGTATATCGGCCGTTCCTTTATCGTCGCTGGGTCAAAATCCTGGAACTCCCTCCCTAACAGCACTGAGGGAGCACCTTCACCACACGGACTGCAGCGGTTCAAGAAGGCAGCTCACCACCACCTTCTCAAGGGAAACTAGGGGTGGGCAATAAATGCTGGTCTTGCCAGCGATGCCCACATCCCATCAACGCATAAAAAAGTTGGCATGTCAACATTTATGACCTCGTTGTCCCGAGAGCATTAAGGTCAACCATGCCGTGCAGGACTGGAGTCACGAAAAGATCCAAACCAGTTTTTTTTAACAACTATCCAGCAGCTTTCGTGATGCCAGCCTCTAAATGACCAAATTTATTGAATTCAGTTTCACAACTTACCCTGGTGGGATTTGAACTCAGGGTTAATAGTGCAATACAACTAGTGGGGTGCCGCAGGGATCAGTGCTGGGACCCCAACTATTTACAATCTATATTAACGACTTGGAGGAAGGGATTGAGTGTAACGTAGTCAAGTTTGCTGACAATACAAAGATGGGAGGAAAAGCAATGTGTGAGGAGGACACAAAAAATCTGCAAAAGGACATAGACAGGCTAAGTGAGTGGGCAAAAATTTGGCAGATGGAGTATAATGTTCGAAAGTGTGAGGTCATGCTCTTTGGCAGAAAAAAAAATCAAAGAGCAAGTTATTATTTAAATGGAGAAAGATTGCAAAGTGCTGCAGTACAGCGGGACCTGGGGGTACTTGTGCATGAAACACAAAAGGTTAGTATGCAGGCACAGCAAGTGATCAAGAAGGCCAATGGAATCTTGGCCTTTATTGGAAAGGGGATGGAGTATAAAAGCAGGGAAGTCTTGCTACAGTTATACAGGGTATTGGTGAGGCCACACCTGGAATACTGCGTGCAGTTTTGGTTTCCATATTCACGAAGGATATACTTGCTTTGGAGGCAATTCAGAGAAGGTTCACTCGGCTGATTCCAGAGATGAGGGGGTTGACTTATGAGAAAAGGTTGAGTAGGTTGGGCCTCTACTCATTGGAATTCAGAAGAGTGAGAGGTGATCTTATCGAAACATATAAGATTATGAGGGGGGCTTGACAAGGTGGATGCAGAGAGGATGGGAGACTAGAACTAGGGGGCATGGTCTTAGAATAAGGGGACACCCATTTAAAAATGAGATGAGGAGAAATTTCTTCTCTCTGAGGGTTGTAAATCTGTGGAATTCGCTGCCTCAGAGAGCTGTGGAAGCTGGGACATTGAATAAATTTAAGACAGAGATAGACAGTTTTTTAACCGATAAGGAAATAAAGGGTTATGGGGAGCGGGCGGGGAAGTGGAGCTGAGTCCATGATCGGATCAGCCATGATCTTATTAAATGGCAGAGCAGGCTCAAGGGGCTGAATGGCTGACTCCTGCTCCTATTTCTTATGTTCCACTCCACACAAAGCACGGGATTGTGAATCAACCCCTTATGCCTGCATTAGGAAGACATGCACCCCGAAATTCTGCGGACCCGTTGAAGGAGCCGGAAGCATGGGGGGGGGGGGGGGGGGGGTGCGGCCGAGTGGGGCTTCCACTTCCCACCCCAAATCTCAGGGGCTCGGCTCACCTACATATACACACTCAGCGGTGGGCCACTCCTTGTGCTTTATGGAGGCATGACCAAGGCACCCGTCCCGATCAGGTGCCAAAAGTCAGCCTGCCCAAGGGCCAAGAGTGGGACGGGGTGAGGGTGGTGGGGGGGCGAAGAAAATGAGCCTGTGGGCTCTCTCCGGGATCGAAATCATCATCGACAGTCCCTCGGAATCGAGGAAGACTTGCTGCCACTCTAAAAATGAGTCCTTAGGTGACTGAACAGTCCAATACGAGAATTACAGTCCCTGTCAGGGAGCTTGTTGACTGTGAGGTGGAACATGGCAGTGAGGAAGATTGAGAAGAGAGTTGGGGCGATGACGTGGCCCTGCTTGACCCCAGTCCGGACGTGGATTGGGTCTGTAATGGATCTGTTGGTAAGGATCACGGCCTGCATGTCATCGTGGAGCAGGCAAAGGATGGTGACGGACTTTTGGAGGCATCCGAAACAGAGGAAGACCCTCCATGGACCCTCGGGGTTCCGGGATAGACCACCTTTCTTTCGAACAGTCTTGGTGCCTTCTCAGCAGGGCAGAGATCCCGCTGGGTCTGTGGGGTGGGCGGAGTCGCTCGGGGTAGCCCCCCCCAAAGCCAGCTGTAGTTGTAACAGGTCGCTAAGCAATGCCCACCCCTCCCGGACTGCAGTTTATCGCAGTTCTTACAGGCTGCAGAATCGTAGCGGATCCGGGATCCATCCCCACCCGCTGCTGGAATCATGCTCCCCCTCCCCGGGCCCTGGTATTCTGGGGCTGTGATTTTGAAGTTGAAACTGCTCAAAGTATGCCATTAAGTGCTAGCCTCAGGACAGCTGGTGTAAGATAGGAAATATCTGAGGGCCTGCATTTACATAGGATTACAATGCACAGGATATACAGCAAAGAGACAGGCCATTCGGCCCAGCCAGGCCATGCCGGCATTTATGCTCCACTCGAGCCTCCTCCCGTCTTTCCCCATCTAAATCTATCAGCATTACCCTCTATTCCCTTCTGCCCCATATACTTGTCTAGCCTCCCCTTAAATGCATCGATACTATTCGCTTCAACCAATCCCTGTGGCAGCGAGTTCCACATTCTCACCACTCTCTGGGTAAAGCAGTTTCTCCTGAATTCCCCATTGGATTTCTGGGTGACTATCTTATATTGATAGCCTCTAGTTATGCTCTTCCCTACAAGTGAAGCATTCTCTCTGTATCCACTCGATCAAAATCTTTTATAATTTTAAAGACCTCTATTAGGTCACCCCTCAGCCTTTTTTCAAGAGAAAAGAGACCCAGCTTGTTCATCCTTTCCTGATATGTATACCCTCGCATTTCTGGTATCATCCTTGTAAATCTTCTCTGCACCCTCTCCAGTGTCTCGATATAATTTTTATAACATGGTGACCAGAACTGTCGCAGTGCTCCAGGTGTGGTCTAACCAAGGTTCGATACAGGTTTAGCATAACTTCCCTACTTTTCAATTCTGTATCTCTAGAAATAAACCCTAGTTCTTGGTTTGCTTTTTATGGCCTTGCTAACCTGTGTCGCAACGTTCAGTGATTTGTGTATTTGTTCCTCTACCCCACCCAGACTCACACCCTCCCAGTAATAAGTCACCTCCCTATTCTTCCTATCAAAAGGTAATACAGGTGCAGTGCCTAAAATCTGGAACCCTCGGGACCGAGGCCGTTACGGATTCTGGGCTTTTCCGGACTTTCTATTTGTTTCTGACGTCACGAGCCCAGGTTCGGGTATTTCCAGATTTCGGAATGTCAGAAAGGGCGGGGTGGGGGTTGGGGGGAGATTCCCGCTGAAGAGCTGTTCGGGCCATCCGGCCCCGCCAAGCAGGTTGTCAGTCGAGCCCCGGCAATGAGGTGTTTGTGTGGGCCGGTGAGGAGGCCCCAAGGTTGGGGCAGCAGTGGCGAGGTCTGAGGTTGGTTCCGGATTCTGGAACATTTTACAGATTCCGGACGGCGCTGCCACCGATCGGTCCAGATTCTGGAACATTCCGGAACTCCGGATTCTCGACGCTGCACCTGTACCTCACATTTATCTGTGTTGAACTTCATATGCCAAATATATGCCCATTCTGCAAGTTTAGTAATGTCCTCCTGTCATTTGTTGCAGTCCTCCTCAGTATTGACCAATACCCACACCCCATTTAAATATTGTGTTTTTGATTTCCACATCTAAATAAATTGTGAACAGCAGTGTCACAGAATCATAGAAAATTACAGCATGGAAGGAGGCCATTCGGCCCATCGTGTCCACGCCGGTCAACAAAGAGCTACCCAGCCTAATCCCACTTTCCAGCTCTCGGTCCGTAGCCCTGTAGGCTATGGCACTTTAACTGCACATCCAAGTATTTTTGTTAAGTGGTGAGGGTTTCTGCCTCTACCACCCTTTCAGGCCGTGAGTTCCAGACCCCCACCACCCTCTGGGTGAAGATATTTCCCTCAACTCCCCTTTAAACCTTCTACCAATTACTTTAAATCTATGCCCCTGTTGTTGACCCCTCTGCTAAGGGAAATAGGTCCATCCTATCCACTCTATCCAGGCCCCTAATAATTATATACACCTCAATCAGATCTCCCCTCAGCCTCCTCTGTTCCAAAGAAAACAACCCCAGTCTATCCAATCTTTCCTCAAGTCCAGGCAACATCCTCGTAAATCTCCTCTGTACCCTCTCCAGTGTAATCACATCTTTCCTGTAATGTGGCGACCAGAACAGCACGCAGTACTCTAGCTGTGGCCTAACTAATGTTTTATACAGTTCAAGCATAACCTCCCTGCTCTTGTATTCTATGCCTCGGCTAATAAAGACAAGTATTCTGTATGCCTTCTTAACCACCTTATCTACCTGGCCTGCTACCTTCAGGGATCTGTGGACCTGCACTCCGAGGTCCCTTTGTTCCTCTACACTTCTCAGTGCCCTACCATTTAATGTGTATTATCTTGCCTTGTTAGCCCTCCCCAAATGCATTACCTCACACTTCTCCGGATTGAATTCCATTTGCCACTGTTCTGACCAGTACATTGATATCTTCCTGCAGTCCCCAGCTTTCTTCATTATCAACCACATGGCCAATTTTTGTATCATCTGCAAACTTCTTAATCATACCCCTATATTCAAGTCTAAATCAATGATATATACCATAAAAAGCACTGAGCCCTGCGGAACCCCACTGGATACAGCCTTCCAGTCACAAAAACATCCATCAACCATTACCCTTTGCTTCCTGCCTCTGAGCCAATTTTGGATCCAACTTGCCACTTTGCTCTGGCTTTTACTTTCATGATCAGTCTGCCATGTGGGACCTTATCAAAAGCTTTGCTAAAATCCATATACACTGCATCAAACGCACTGCCCTCATCGACCCTCCTGGTTACCTCCTCCAAAAATTCAATCAAGTTAGTCAGACACGACCTTCCCTTCACAAATCCACGCTGACTGTCCTTGATTAATCCGTGTCTTTCTAAATGAAGATTTATCCTGTCCCTCAGAAATTCTTCCACTAATTTTCCCACCACCGAGGTTAGGCTGACTGGCCTGTAATTACTCGGTCTATCCCTTTCTCCCCTTTTAAACAACAGTACAATGTTAGCAGTCCTCCAGTCCTCCGGCATCACACCTGTAGCCAGAGAGGATTGGAAAATGATCGTCAGAGCCGCCGCTATTTCCTCTCTTCTCTTAACAGCCTGTGATACATTTCATCCGGGCCTGGCGATTTATCTACTTTCAAAGGTGCAGTGATCCCAGCACTGATCCTTGTGGAACACCACGACCCACCTTTGCCACTGTGAATAGCTACCGTCTAGAAACATAGAAAATAGGTGCAGGAGTAGGCCATTCAGCCCTTCGAGCCTGCACCGCCATTCAATAAGATCATGGCTGATCATTCACCTCAGTACCCCTTTCCTTCTTTCTCGCCATACCCCTTGATCCCTTTAGCCGTAAGGGCCACATCTAATTTCCTCTTAAATATATCGAACTGGCATCAACAACTCTCTGCGGTAGGAAATTCCACAGGTTAACAACTCCCTGAGTGAAGAAGTTTCTCCTCATCTCAGTCCTAAATGGCCTACCCCTTATCCTAAGACTATGTCCCCTGGTTCTGGACTTCCCCAACATCGGGAACATTCTTCCTGCATCTAACCTGTCCAGTCCCGTCAGAATTTTATATGTTTCTATGAGATCCCCTCTCATCCTTCTAAACTCCAGTGAATAAAGGCCCAGTTGATCCAGTCTCTCCTCATGTGTCAGTCCAGCCATCCCGGGAATCAGTCTGGTGAACCTTTGCTGCACTCCCTCAATAGCAAGAACGGCCTTCCTCAGATTAGGAGACCAAAACTGAACAGAATATTCCAGATGAGGCCTCACCAAGGCCCTGTACAACAGCAGTAAGACCTCCCTGCTCCTATACTCAAAACTCCTAGCTATGAAGGCCAACATACCATTTGCCTTCATCAGTCCATTATGGGGCACCTTATCGAAGACCTTTTGAAAATCTAGATAAATTACACCTGCTGTACCTACATGCCAACTTTCAATGACTGATGAACCATGACACCCAGGTCTCGTTGCACCTCCCCTTTTCCTAATCTGCCGCCATTCAGATAATATTCTGCCTTCATATTTTTGTCAACAAAGTGGATAAGCTCACATTTATCCACATTATACTGCATCTGCCATGCATTTGCCCACTCACCTAACCTGTCCAAGTCACCCTGCAGCCTCTTGGCGTCCTCCTCACAGCTCACACCGCCACCCAGTTTAGTGTCATCTGCAAACTTGGAGATATTACACTCAATTCCTTCATCTAAATCATTAATGTATATTGTAAAGAGCTAGGGTCCCAGCACTGAGTCCTGCGGTACTCCACTAGTCACTGTTTGCCATTCTGAAAAGGACCCATTTATCCCGACTCTCTGCTTCCTGTCTGCCAACCAGTTCTCTATCCACGTCAGTAAATTACCCCCAATACCATGTGCTTTAATTTTGTACACCAATCTCTTGTGAGGGTCCTACTCTCTGTTTTCTGACTTGAAGTCAGTTAGCGATCCATTCGGCTACTTGTCCCCTGACTCCGCATTCTCTGACCTTGTTCATCAGTCTATTATGGGGCACCTTATCGAAGACCTTTTGAAAATCTAGATAAATTATATCTACTGCATTATCCTTGTCTACTCGCTCTGTTTGGGCTGATTCGTGGGGCACAATAGATGGAGATTTACATGGTCTTAAACCATGCTATTCATCGCATCAGGAAATACTTCCATAGCCCATCCCGATGTGTCCGTGGCAGTGGAACGACTACCAGGGACAGCAGCATACCAAAAGGGCACATGGGGAACAAAAGTGTGCAATTCACTTTAGCGCATTAATACTGTAATGCATCGGCAATCCTGGCAGATCCTCACTTGGTGAATTATCAATTTTGGGGGGAGGAAATGCGGAGAAAAGTGCTTAGGAAATATTTCCAGAAAGCCGCAAGGCTGACTCAATCCTGCTTGACTCAGAAACAAGCCCAAGCAAGGTGGTTCCAGGTCTCGAGGAACAGCAGTCAACCCCATCAACTCCAATGGAGATTACATAAAAACATTAACTGCGAAGGAAGGGAATGGTTGAGTGAGCAGCTCTCGCCTGATGATTAGAAAGTTATTCAGTTACTAACTCAGTTTTGGAACTAGAAGGGACTACACAATTAGACGCAGGAAGAATATTCCCAATGTTGGGGAAGTCCAGAACCAGGGGTCACAGTCTAAGGATAAGGGGTAGGCCATTTCAGACTGAGATGAGGAGAAACTTCTTCACTCAGAGAGTTGTTAACCTGTGGAATTCCCTGCCGCAGAGAGTTGTTGATGCCAGTTCATTGGATATATTCAAGAGGGAGTTAGATATGGCCCTTATGGCTAAAGGGATCAAGGGGTATGGAGAGAAAGCAGGAATGGGGTACTGAGGTGAATGATCAGCCATGATCATATTGAATGGTGGTGCAGGCTCAAATGGCCTACTCCTGCACCTATTTTCTATGTTTCTATGGAACATAACCTTTCCTGGATGTACGTCCAGTTACAACTCTTGTTTGTTATTTCCGATTTTGAACTCTCATTTCATCCCTTCTTCTCGAAACTTGTGTCTCAGTTTACAATCTGCCCTTTACCAACTAAACCATCAGAGGAGCTTATCTCACCGACTACGATCTGGTTGTATGAATTTGTGTTTTCCCTCTTCCTGATCCTTTAACCATATTGACACCCTGTTCGACAGGTTGGGCCGGACGGAAATCAGGAACCGGCTACCACTGATTTTCGCATCCTGTTAAATCAATGGATGTAAAAGCAGTCAATAAGGACCCACAAATAACTGACTTTCTCGAGGGAGAGTGTGAGAGGGTCAGCGTGTCACACTGGTACCCGTCAGTGACCCTGTTTATACAAGAAGAAAAGAAAACTTGGATTTCTATAGTGCCTTTCATGACCACCGGACGTCCCAAAGTGCTTTACATCCAATGAAGTACTTTTGAAGTGTAGTCACTGTTGTAATGTAGGAAACGCAGCAGCCAATTTGCGCACAGCAAGCTCCCACAAACAACAATGTGATAGTGAGCAGATAATCATTTTTTTTGCTATGTTGATTGAGGGATAAATATTGGACCCAGGACACCGGGGATAACCCCTGCTCTTCTTCAAATAGTGCCACGGGATCTTTTACGTTCACTTGAGAGAGCAAATAGGGCCTCGGTTTAACGTCTCATCTAAAAGACGGCATCTCCGACAGTGCAGCACTCCCTCAGCACTGCACTGGAGTGTCAGCCTGGATTTTTGTACTCAAGCCCCTGGAGTGGGACTTGAACCCACAACCTTCTGACCCAGAGGCGAGAGTGCTGCTCACTGAGTTTGAGTACAAGAGGGGGCCTTGTTTTAAGGTGGTTGGTGGAAGGTTTAGAGGGGATTTGAGGGGGGCTTCTTTACGCAGAGGGTTGTGGGGATCTGGAACTCGCTGCCTGGAAGAGTGGTGGATGCAGAAACCCTCACCACTTTTAAGAGATGGTTGGATGGGCACTTAAAGTGCTGTAACCTGCAGGGTTACGGACCTAGAGCAGATAATTGGGATTAGACTGGATCACCTCTTGTTGGACGGTGCAGATATAATGGTAAGTACTGCAGGGAATAGAATACAGCCAGGGTGATCTCCTGGACTAGTGTCGATCGCCTGGATGAGTCGGAGAGGAATTTTCCCAGATTTTTTCCCCCAAATTGGCCTGGGTATTTATCTGGCTTTTGCCTCTCCCAGGAGATCACATGGCTCCGGTTGGGGTGGAGTGTAGAATATTTCAGTGTAAGAGGTGTCCTTTCCGCCTTTGTTCATAGGTTTATATGTAACCTTCAGGGCTGCTGACCAAGGGCCGTGTGGCTCTTTGTCGGTCGGCCGAAATGGCCTCCTTCTGTGCTGTAAATTTCTATATTTCTTGGAAGGTTTAGCAACAGCAAAAGGCTATTCCACATACAGAGCACTGTTTTTCAGCCTTTGTGTACCACCACTCAATCCCTTCTCTCTACATCCAGTTTGTCCCTTGCATCCTTGCAGCCTGCTCTTGTAAACCCGTCACCATAGTGAAGAATGTGAGAAAGCTCGGGTACTTACTCGTTGTTCCTTGCAGGCATCCTCAAAGGGCGAAAAGGTGTGTGTCCTGTGCTTGCTTCCCACCAAACATCGAGGGCATACACACTCCACACATTCGTTGCAGAAGAGGATCAGGTTTTGGCTGTGCATCACACACTGCACGTCCAAACTGCTTCCACTGGTGCTGCTAGCAGTACTATGTGATTACTTGGCAAAGTCATGGCAAATTGTTGGAAATTTCTTTTTAAAAAAAAACACTTTAAAACCCTTCAGAACTCCAGATACTAATGAACAAGAGAATTTTATCGAAAGTGTAGGTGCAGTATAGCAAAGGCCCTTGACTGACAGTACCTCACCTCGGTACCTTATATAGCAAGTTGCCAAGGGGAAGGGCTGTGTAATTTGATCTCAGTTGTTACATAGGACCTAAATACCAATGACACCTTTCTATTCGGAATCTTTCGTGGAAGAATTCTTCAGATTAATATTTGCCCAATTAATTTTCTACATTTTTCCTCATAATCTTGAAACCTGCTTGCTTCAATGTGTTCTCTTTTCCATAGAAAACAAGCCCAGCTTACTTATTTGTACCTCAGACCTTTAATTTCTGACCTTTGTAAAATTACCATTGTTGCCCTCTAAACATCAGCCGTGACCCTCTAACTAATTGGTGATGTGCCCAGTATGTTGTAATGGTACCATCAATGTCCTAGAGTTATTAAATAAAAACTTAGGTTTATATAGTGTCTCATCACATCCCTCAGCAGTGCATAAATCTTTGATAAAGAATAATTTAATGCAGTTTGTGGAAAGAATAGGTGAAAGGGATAGGTCTATTCACCCATCACTGCTTGCTTATCTACTTTATCTACTGCTCCTGGTCCCTAAACGCCTCAAATTTAAAATTCCCACCCTTGTGTTTGAATCCCTCCATGGCCTCGCCCCTCCCTATCTCCGTAACCTTCTCCAGCCATACAACGCTACAAGAACCTGCTCCTATTTCTTATGTTCTTAACTCGGGTCGAAATTCACCCCCGCTGGAAACGGATTGCACCTACCGTTTTATTGTGCCACCGTAATGTATGGGGCGGCCCTACTTGCGAAATTCAGCTCTTTGTCATTTTCTTTTGAGTGGGGCGGAAGTCGGTCATAATGGGGGCGGCAGTGGGGCCGGAAAGGAGATATCACCATAATGGGGGCAGCAGTAGGGGCGAGACGGGGATACCGTCATAATTGGGGCGGCAGTGGGGGTGGGCGGAGTCTCCGCTGCTGTCAGTCATCAGCGCCGGGCTGGTGACATCATCGTGCTGGCGCGTCAACACGTCTCCCCCCTTCAGTTAAAGGGGAGGGCCACTGCGAGCTCTGCAGCATTTTAAGTTCAGTCCACTGGGCCACCAGGGAGGGTTTCAGCCGGGCCAGCGGCCTGGTAGCCAAGAAGGAGTACCAGGCTGCCTGTTGGTGGCCCGGCCAAACCCAGGGGTGTAACTGTCGAGCCGACCGGGCAGTCGGCCGACAAAAAAAAAATAAGGTGGCAGCCGCAACAATGCGCCCTCCCCTTTAATGGCGGCCGCACCGCCATTTTACACACACTGCAAACACAGTGCACCGGCAGAAAAAACTGTCGGCACTGAGCGGTGGCCAGAGGATTTTCTACGGTGAAATGCCACACTCGGCTAAATGCTGCCATGATGTCGAGGGCAGTCACTCTCACCTCAACTGTTGCTGTTAACAAAGCTAGAAAACTAAAAGGGCCTGATTGCGTTCGTAAAGCTATTCGCTGAGGGAGTGAAATCTTAATATTCATTCAGATAGGGAGAAATAACTTTCACCAAGACTGCTTCGACAATACTTCCCTCCCCTGTGACCTCCATCAGCGAGAAGGCCAGGAGCAGCAATGTCGTGGGAACACCAAGTTCCCCTCCAAGTCACACACCATTCTGACCTGGACATATATCGCAGTTCCTTCATCATTCAAGGAGAAGATTCACCAGCACCTTCCCAGAGCAGCTCGGGATGGCCAATAAGTGTCAGCCTTGCCACGCTGTCCTGAGAACAAAATAAAAATCACCTTTCACATCCTCGGAACAACCCAAAGCATTTTGCAATAAATCAATTATTTTTGAAGTGAAGTCACTTGTTCTGGAGGCAAATGCACGGTCGATTTACAAACAATAATATCCCACAGACAGCAGTGAGATGAATGATCAGTTAATCTGTTTTAATGGTGTCAGTTGAGGGATAAATGCTGGCCAAGACACTGGGAAAACTTCCCAGCTCTTCTCTGAATAGTGACGGGGGATTATTTACATCAACTTAAATAGGCGGACACGGCCTTGCATTAACAACTGATGTGAAAGACATCAACTTTTGACAGTGCAGCACTTCCTCAGTACCGCACTCGCCCAGATCTTGGAATGGGGCCTGAACTGCCAAACGTCTGACTCAGAGGGCACACTTACACAATGATAATCTATTTTAACAAAAGATTTAAGAGATTTTTTTCAACCAGTTTAACACAATCATTAAAATGAAGGACAGGTGCATTTTGTATACAAATGCTAACACATTTAGAATCATATAGAATCATAGAACGGTTACCTCACAGAAGGAGGCCATTCTGCCCATCGAGCCCGTGCCGGCTCTCTGCAAGAGCACCTCAGCCAGTCCCACTCCTCCACCCTTTCCCCAGAGCCCTGCACATTTTGTTCCTTCAGGTACTTATCCAATTACCTTTTAAAAGCCATGATTGAATCTGCCTCCAGCACCCTTTCAGGCAGTGTATTCCACTCACTCAAAAGAACATAAGGAATAGGAGCAGGAGTTGACCATTCTGCCCCTCAGGCCTGCTCCGCCATTCAATAAGATCATGGCTGATCTTCCACCTCAACTCCTCTTGCCTGCACTGTCCCCATGTCCCTTGATTCCCTTAATATTCAATAATCTATCGATCTCTGTCTTGAATATACTCAACAATTGAGTCTCCACAGCCCTCTGGGGTAGACAATTCCAAAGATTCACCACCTTTTCTCTTCATCTCAGTCTTAAATGGCCGCCCCCTTATTCTGAGACTGTCACACCCCTGGTTCTAGACTCCCCAGCCCAGGGGGAAACATTCTCCCTGCATCTACCCTGTCAAGCCCTGTAAGAACTTTGTATGTTTCAAGGAGATCACCTCTCATTCGCTGCATGAAAAGTTTTCCCTCAAGTCGCTTTTGGTTGTTCTGCCAATCACCTTAAATAGAAACATAGAGACATAGAAAATAGGTGCAGGAGTAGGCCATTCGGCCCTTCTAGCCTGCACCGCCATTCAATGAGTTCATGGCTGAACATGCAACTTCAGTACCCCATTCCTGCTTTCTCGCAATACCCCTTGATCCCCCTAGTAGTAAGGACTTCATCTAACTCCTTTTTGAATATATTTAGTGAATTGGCCTCAACAACTTTCTGTGGTAGAGAATTCCACAGGTTCACCACTCTCTGGGTGAAGAAGTTTCTCCTCATCTCGGTCCTAAATGGCTTACCCCTTATCCTTAGATTGTGACCCCTGGTTCTGGACTTCCCCAACATTGGGAACATTCTTCCTGCATCTAACCTGTCTAAACCCATCAGAATTTTAAACGTTTCTATGAGGTCCCCTCTCATTCTTCTGAACTCCAGTGAATACAAGCCCAGTTGATCCAGTCTTTCTTGATATGTCAGTCCCGCCATCCCGGGAATCAGTCTGGTGAACCTTTGCTGCACTCCCTCAATAGCAAGAATGTCCTTCCTCAGGTTAGGAGACCAAAACTGTACACAATACTCCAGGTGTGGCCTCAAAAAGGCCCTGTACAACTGTAGCAACACCTCCCTGCCCGTGTACTCAAATCCCCTCGCTATGAAGGCCAACATGCCATTTGCTTTCTTAACCGCCTGCTGTACCTGCATGTCAACCTTCAATGACTGATGTACCATGACACCCAGGTCTCGTTGCACCTCCCCTTTTCCTAATCTGTCACCATTCAGATAATAGTCTGTCTCTCTGTTTTTACCACCAAAGTGGATAACCTCACATTTATCCACATTATACTTCATCTGCCATGCATTTGCCCACTCATTTAACCTATCCAAGTCGCTCTGCAGCCTCATAGCATCCTCCTCGCAGCTCACACTGCCACCCAACTTAGTGTCATCCGCAAATTTGAGATACTACATTTAATCTCCTCGTCTAAATCATTAATGTACAGTGTAAACAGCTGGGGCCCCAGCACAGAACCTTGCGGTACCCCACGAGTCACTGCCTGCCATTCTGAAAAGTCCCCATTTACTCCTACTCTTTGCTTCCTGTCTGACAACCAGTTCTCAATCCATGTCAGCACACTACCCTCAATCCCATGTGCTTTAACTTTGCACATTAATCTCTTGTGTGGGACCTTGTCGAAAGCCTTCTGAAAGTCCAAATACACCACATCAACTGGTTCTCCCTTGTCCACTCTACTGGAAACATCCTCAAAAAATTCCAGAAGATTTGTCAAGCATGATTTCCCTTTCACAAATCCATGCTGACTTGGACCTATCATGTCACCTCTTTCCAAATGCGCTGCTATGACATCCTTAATAATTGATTCCATCATTTTACCCACTACCGATGTCAGGCTGACCGGTCTATAATTCCATTTTCTCTCTCCCTCCTTTTTTAAAAAGTGGGGTTACATTGGCTACCCTCCACTCGATCGGAACTGATCCAGAGTCAATGGAATGTTGGAAAATGACTGTCAATGCATCCGCTATTTCCAAGGCCACCTCCTTAAGTACTCCGGGATGCAGTCCATCAGGCCCTGGGGATTTCTCGGCCTTCAATCCCATCAATTTCCCCAACACAATTTCCCGACTAATAAAGATTTCCCTCAGTTCCTCCTCCTTACTAGACCCTCCGACCCCTTTTATATCTGGAAGGTTGTTTGTGTCCTCCTCAGTGAATACCGAACCAAAGTACTTGTTCAATTGGTCCGCCATTTCTTTGTTCCCCGTTATGACTTCCCCTGATTCTGACTGCAGGGGACCTACGTTTGTCTTTGCTAACCTTTTTCTCTTTACATATCTATCGAAACTTTTGCAATCCGCCTTAATGTTCCCTGCAAGCTTCTTCTCGTACTCCATTTTCCCTGCCCTAATCAAACCCTTTGTCCTCCTCTGCTGAGTTCTAAATTTCTCCCAGTCCCCGGGTTCGCTGCTATTTCTGGCCAATTTGTATGCCACTTCCTTGGCTTTAATACTATCCCTGATTTCCCTTGATAGCCACGGTTGAGCCATCTTCCCTTTTTTATTTTTACGCCAGACAGGAATGTACAATTGTTGTAGTTCATCCATGCGGTCTCTAAATGTCTGCCATTGCCCATCCACAGTCAACCCCTTAAGTATCATTCGCCAATCTATCCTAGCCAATTCACGCCTCATACCTTCAAAGTTACCTTTCTTTAAGTTCTGGACCATGGTCTCTGAATTAACTGTTTCATTCTCCATCCTAATGCAGAATTCCACCATATTATGGTCACTCTTCCCCAAAGGGCCTCGCACAACGAGATTGCTAATTAATCCTCTCTCATTACACAACACCCAGTCTAAGATGGCCTCCCCCCTAGTTGGTTCCTCGACATATTGGTCTTGAAAACCTTCCCTTGTGCACTCCAGGAAATCCTCCTCCACCGTATTGCTTCCAGTTTGGTTCACCCAATCTATGTGCATATTAAAGTCACCCATTATAACTACTGCACCTTTATTGCATGCACCCCTAATTTCCTGTTTGATGCCCTCCCCAAATCTGTGACCTCTGGTTCTCAACCCTTCCGCCAATGTTTCTCTCTGCCCAGACCCTTCCTGATTTTGAACCCCTCTATCAAATCCCCTCTCAACCTTCTCTGTTCTAAGGAGAACAATCCCAGCTTAAGAACATAAGAAATAGGAGCAGGAGTCGACATACATAAAACTGGCTATTCATCTACATTGGTGATTTTAAAAAAATCTACCGCCATGGAGTCGACATTCGGTCCCTTGAGCCTGCTCCGCCATTCAATAAGATCGTGGCTGATCTGATCATGGACTCAGCTCCACTTCCCTGCCCGCTCCCCATAACCCTTTACTCCCTTATCGCTCAAAGATTTGTCTATCTCCGCCTTAAATATATTCAATGAGCCAGCCTCCACAGCTCACTGAGGCAGCAAATTCCACAGATTTGCAACCTTCTGGGAGAAGAAATTTCTCCTCATCTCAGTTTTAAATGGGCGGCCCCATATTCTAAGATTATGTCCCCTAGTTTTAGTTTCCCCTGTAAGTGGAAATATCCTCTCTACATCCACCTTGTCGAGTCCCCTCATTATCTTATATGTTTTGATAAGATCACTTCTCATTCTTCTGAACTCCAATGTGTATAGGCTCTGTTGTGTAGGCATGCCTGTTCACTGTGTGATGTCTGTAACACTTATGCCACATTGAATGTACCCTTGTGCTGTACACACCTTACCAGTACACCAGAGAGTGCTGTTGCTGGAGACCCAGGGGTTAACTGCACACAGCAGGTAACCCAGTATAAAAGGGAACTCACAGCTTGTTGTCGGCACTCAGGAGCTGCTAATAAAGGACTACAGGTCTACACAGTTTAAGTATCATACCCTGCCTCGTGAAGTCATTACTAAAGGTGCCTACATACACTACAGGCCTAACCTACTCAACCTATCCTCATAAGTCAACCCTCTCATCTCCGGAATCAACATAGAAGAAGAATGAGATGAGGACGATACACAGATGTTTGAACAATAAGGAAATAAAGGAGTTATGGGGAGCGGGCAGGGAAGTGGAGCTGAGTCCATGATCAGATCAGCCATCATCATCAGCATCATAGGCAGTCCCTCGCAATCGAGGAAGACTTGCTTCCACTCCTGAAGTGAGTTCTCAGGTGGCTGAACAGTCCCTGTCACAGGTGGGACAGACAGTGGTTGAGGGTAAGGGAGGGTGGAACTGGTTTGCCGCACGCTCCTTCCACTGCCTGCACTTGCTTTCCGCGACGAGACTCAAGGTGCTCAGCGTCCTCCCGGATGCACTTCCTCCACTTTTGGCGGTCTTTGGCCAGGTGTCGGTGGTCTTGATCTTATTCATGATCTTATTGAATGGCGGAGCAGGCTCGACGGGCCAGGTGGCCTACTCCTGCTCCTATTTCTTATGTTGGTACACGGAGGAAGAAAAGCTTAAGGTCAAGGCAGTTGGAAGCTTCAGGAGTGAAGTTCTGCACACAAAGGGTGGTAGAGGTTTGGAACTCTCTTCCACAAATGGCAGTTGATGCTGGGTCAATTGTTAACTTTAAATCTGAGATTGATAGATTTCTGTTAACCAAAGGTATTAAGGGATATGGGGCAAAGGCGGGTATGTGGAGTTGGGTCACAGTTCAGCCATGATCTTATTGAATAGTGGAACTGGCTCAAGGGGCTAAATGGCCTCCTCCTGTTCCTATATTCTTTCAAAGAGCCAGCACGGGGTTGATGGACCGAATTGAACTTTATAGCAGAGACCACAACAAGGAGGAGAGGGGATAAGAGACAACGGTCGAGGACAGAAGAACAAATTGCTGTTGCAAGGAGGCAGCACTTTGGTTAACAAACTCTGAACAGATCTTATTAGATTCATAGAAACTTGCATCACAGAAGGACGCCATTCGGCCCATCGTGCCTGTGCCGGCTCTGTGAAAGCAGGCGTGTTCAGTCGTGCAATGGCCATGTACAGGCATCTTCCACCCTTCAACATGGAGTTCGGGATCTGGAATATTAGGTCCTTCATTGAAACACCTGGGAACTCATCCCTTTTTGTCGTGGGTGCAAGTCATCCTCGACACGAGGGACTGCCGATGATGATGATGATTACCCTCGTGTTTAGCCTGGAAAAATACATCAGAAAGACAAAAGGTGAAGGGAACGGATCCAAAATGGAAAATCAGAGTGACTAATAACTGCCTTTAAGCAGAAAGCATGATGTTAGATATTGCACCATAGGGAAAGGCTGCGGGGCCAAATATTCATGTGACTCACAGCAGCTCATACGTAAGTTCCAACATATCCATGTGTCAGTGAGAATCACGGGGAGATTTACTTTACAGGGTATGTCCACCCTCCCAACAACCGATTAAAGCCTGTATCGAGGTAATCGACAAAGGAATGTTGTCAGGCAGTTCCCTGCTGGATGTCCCACTTTTATAACCTGCGATGTTTACACCACAGTAAGAAGCAATTTGTCCATCCTGTTTGTGCTGGCTCTTCGAAAGAATGTTGGAACAGAGGGAGACCATTCAGCCCCTCGAACCTGTTCCACTATTCAATGAAATCACGCCTGATCTGTGACCCAACTCCACATACCCGCCTTTGCCCCATATCCCTTAATACCTTTGGTTAACAGAAATCTATCAATCTCACATTTAAAATTAACAATTCGTTGAGCTTCAACTGCCATTTACAGAAGAGAGTTCCAAACCTCTACCAGCTTTTGTGTGCCGAAGTGTTTCCTAGATTCACTCCTGAAGCTTTCAGCTGCCTTGACCCTAAGCTAGCATCATAGAATGGTTACAGCACAGAAGGCCATTCGGCGCCTCGAGCCTGCTCCGGCTCTCAGCTAATCCCACTCCCCCGGCCTTTCCCCGTAGCCCTGCAAATCTTTTTCCTTCAGATTCTTATCCAACTCCTTTTTGAAAGCCACGATTGAGTCTGCCTCCACCACCCTCTCAGGCAGCACAGTCCAGATCCTAACCACTCGCTGCATAAAAACGTTTTTTCATACATCGCCTGTGGTTCTTCTGCCAATCACCTTAAATCTGTCCCCTCTGGTTCTCGACCCTTCCACCATGGGAACAGTTTCTCTCGATCTACTCTGTCCAGACCCCTCATGATTGTGAACACCTCGATCAAATCTCCTCTTAACCTTCTCTGCTCCAAGGAGAACAACCCCAGCTTCTCCAGTCTATCCCAGTCACTGAAGTCCCTCATCCCTGGAACCATTCTCGTAAATCTCCCTCTGCACCCTCTCCAAGGCCTTCACATCCTTCCTAAAGTGTGGAGCCCAGAATTGGACACAATACTCCAGTCGGGGCCAGACCAGTGTTTTATACAGGTTCATCATAACGTCCTTGCTTTGTACTCTGTGCCTCTATTTATGAAGCCCAGGATCCCGTAAGCTTTTTAACCGCTTTCTTAACCTGCCCTGCCACCTTCAACAATTTGTGTACATATACCCGCAGGTCTCTCTGTTCCTTCCTCTGGAATCTGGAATCCCCTCCCTAAACCTCTCCACCTCTTTCTCCTTTAAAATGCTGTTTAAAAGCATGTTGGTCATCTGTCCTGCTATCTCTGTGGCTTGCTGTCAAAAATGTTTTTGTTGATGTCGCTCTTGTTAAGCGCTGTAAGGTATGCACCTGTGAGTATGCTCATTGTAGAGCTGTTCACGGACTCCCAGGATGCCTGGAGGAGTCCGTGTTCCATGTTTTTATCGAATGTGCGAGGTTGACAAATCTTCTGGAATTTTTTGAGGATGTTTCCAGTAGAGTGGACAAGGGAGAACCAGCTGATGTGGTGTATTTGGACTTTCAGAAGGCTTTCGACAAGGTCCCACACAATAAATTAATGTGCAAAGTTAAAGCACATGGGATTGAGGGTAGTGTGCTGACATGGATTGAGAACTGGTTGGCAGACAGGAAGCAAAGAGTAGGAGTAAATGGGGACTTTTCAGAATGGCAGGCAATGACTAGTGGGGTACCGCAGGGTTCTGTGCTGGGGCCCCAGCTGTTTACATTGTACATTAATGATTTAGACGAGGGGATTAAATATAGTATCTCCAAATTTGCGAATGACACTAAGTTGGGTGGCAGTGTGAGCTGCGAGGAGGATGCAATAAGGCTGCAGAGTAACTTGGATAGGTTAGGTGAGTGGGCAAATGTATGGCAGATGAAGTATAATGTGGATAAATGTGAGGTTATCCAATTTGGTGGTAAAAACAGAGAGACAGACTATTATCTGAATGGTGACAGATTAGGAAAAGGGGAGGTGCAACGAGACCTGGATGTCATGGTACATCAGTCATTGAAGGTTGGCATGCAGGTACAACAGGCGGTTAAGAAAGCAAATGGCATGTTGGCCTTCATAGCGAGGGGATTTGAGTACAGGGGCAGGGAGGTGTTACTACAGTTGTACAGGGCCTTGGTGAGGCCACACCTGGAGTATTGTGTACAGTTTTGGTCTCCTAACTTGAAGAAGGACATTCTTGCTATTGAGGGAGTGCAGCGAAGGTTCACTAGATTGATTCCCGGGATGGCGGGACTGACCTATCAAGAAAGACTGGATCAACTGGGCTTGTATTCACTGGAGTTCAGAAGAATGAGAGGGGACCTCATAGAAACGTTTAAAATTCTGACGGGTTTAGACAGGTTAGATGCAGGAAGAATGTTCCCAATGTTGGGGAAGTCCAGAACCAGGGGTCACAGTCTAAGGATAAGGGGTAAGCCATTTAGGACCGAGATGAGGAGAAACTTCTTCACCCAGAGAGTGGTGAACCTGTGGAATTCTCTACCACAGAAAGTTGTTGAGGCCAATTCACTAAATATATTCAAAAAGGAGTTAGATGAAGTCCTTACTACTCGGGGGATCAAGGGGTATGGCGAGAAAGCAGGAATGGGGTACTGAAGTTGCATGTTCAGCCATGAACTCATTGAATGGCGGTGCAGACTCGTAGGGCTGAATGGCCTACTCCTGCACCTATTTTCTATGTTGCAGCTCCTCTTCCAATATTAAAAGGGGCTGCTCCTCAAATTCTGGTTGTACTTCAGTCCCACGCTCCTGATCTTTGGGCATCTGGTGCGGAGCGGAGCGGGCAGGTCGGAGGGCTCAGGGGACTGTTCCTGGGCCTGGCCAAGGTGGCCATCCAGGCAGCGGGCAGTCGAGGGGGCTGTTCAGCCCGACCTTCCGTGGTTACATTCAAGCCAGGGTGTCCCTGGAGATGGAGCACGCGGTGTCCACCGGTACGCTCGTCGCCTTCCGCGAGAGTTGGGCGCCGGAGGGACTAGAGTGCATCATCACCCCCGGCAACCAAATTTTAATTTGAACCACATTAAAAGTTTAATTTGTTTAAGTTTGGCAGTTTTAGTACCCCCGCACCCGCCTTTTAGCCAGGGGGCACTTGTATAATTTGTGTTTTGGCGCCCTCAGGGTAAAAAAACAGTGGGCACTTGAAAAGGTTTTCGAGTGTGACCCCCCCTTTAATCAGGGGGCATTTGATTGTTCTCTACAAAAATAGTAGAGCTATTCACGGACTCCCAGGATGCCTGCAATTTCTGCGGTCTGGAAGAGTCCATGTTCCATGTTTATATACAATGTGTGAGGTTGCAGCCCCTCTTCCATTATTTGTCTTGTGTTCCTAACACAGATGAGGCTGCACACGGGGATGTTAAAGTAACAGTGACCTCAGTCTTTAATAAGACACTCCAGAGTGAGGAACAGGCCTTAGGGGCCGGCTTATATACAGTGCTCCCAAGGGATGCTGGGATCCTTTGGGACTTCATGGTTTGTACTGCCCACTCTGCCTGCCCATTGGAGGCTGGTTTAAACGGGGCCGAGGTGACATGTTTGATCCCATTGCGGGTCATGAATTCTTTAAATTCGGCACTGGTGAAACATGGCCCGTTGTCACTGACCAGTATGTCAGGCAGGCCGTGGCTGGCAAACATGGCCCTCAGGCTTTCAATGGTGGCGGTGGCGGTGCTTCCCGACATTATTTCACATTCAATCCATTTTGAAAAAGCATCCACCACCACCAGGAACATTTTACCGAGAAACGGGCCCGCATAGTCGACATGGATCCTCGACCATGGTCTGGGGGGCCAGGACCACAAACTTAGTGGTGCCCCTCTGGGCGCGTTGCTCAACTGAGCACATACACTGCATTGCCGTACACAGGACTCTTAGTCAGAGTCGATACCGGGCCACCACACGTGGGATCTGGGTATCGCTTTCATCATTACTATACCCGGGTGTGTGCTGTGGAGATCCGAGATGAACGTCTCCCTGCCCTTTTTGGTTAGCACTACGCGGTTACCCCACAACAGGCAGTTTCCCTGAATGGACAGCTCGTCCTTTCGCCGCTGGAACAGCTTGATTAGCTCTTGCATTTCAACGGGGATGCTGGCCCAGCTCCCATGCAGTACACAGTTTTTTACTAGGGACAGCAGAGGATCTTGGCTGCTCCAAGTCCGAATCTGGCGGGCCGTGACAGGTGATTTATCATTTTCAAACGCTTCAAGCAACAAGTCTGCGGGCTGCGCCACCATCAACAAGTTTGCAGGCTGCGCCATTTCCACCCCGTGGTGGGCAATGGTAGCCGACTGAGAGCATCCGCACAGTTCTCGGTGCCTTGCCTGTGGCGGATGGTATAGTTATATGCTGATTGTGCGAGTGCCCACCTTTGTATGCTGGCTGAGGCATTAGTATTTATCCTCTTGTTTTCAGCGAACAGGGATATGAGGGGCTTGTGATCGGTTTCCAGCTCAAATTTGAGGCCAAACAGGTACAGATGCATTTTCTTTACCCCGAACCCACACACTAATGCTTCTTTCTCAATCATGCTGTAGGCCCTCTCGGCCTTATACAAGCTCCTGGAAGCATAGACGACAGGTTGCAACTTTGAGAACTTCTCCAGGATGCCCACAGTTTGCTGCATCTTTGCGTTGGATTCGTATACTCGTCGCCAGTTATTGTGTTCCTCACACAGATGAGACTGCACACAGGGAGGTTAAAGTAACAGTGACCTCAGTCTTTATTAAGACACTCCAGAGTGAGGAACAGGCCTTAGGGGCCGGCTTATATACAGTGCTCCCAAGGGATGCTGGGATCCCTTGGGACTTCAGGGGATGCGCTCCCTGATGGCGGAACATGGGAGTGCATGCTTTATAGATACACAACAATTTGAAGGGGCTGCTCCTCGATTTTTCGCTGCACTTCAGTCCCACGCTCCCGATCTTTGGGCACCCGGTGCGGAGGGAAGCGGGCAGGGTCAGAGGGCCTCGGGGGACTGTTCCTGGGCCTGGCCAAGGTGGCCATTAACTGGTCCAGGCAGTGGGCGTTCAAGGGGGTCTCTTCCGCAGCTACAGAGATGGAGCACCAATACGCTCCGCAAGAGGTGGGCACTGGAGAGCATCATTACTCCCGGCAATCAAATTTTAATTTGATTTAAGTTTCCTTTAAAGTTTTATTTGGACATTTGTGGGTTCTAGTGCCCTTACCTAAAGGGAGCACTTGATTTAAAGTTATCCTCAAAATAGTTGTAGAGCTGGTGCATTGTGTGAGTGGCTTAGCCTCAATAAAACCCCAGCCAATTGAGTTCAAGGGAGCCACGATAAGGCAGGTGGTTGTGAGCCTGGTGGATGAACTGGTAATGTGTCGTGTGATTGTTAAACCATTGCGAATAAACAAACTACTTCTTAATGGCAATGTGTTGGTATGAATTAAGCAAAACACCCAAAATACATTACAAATACCTTGGGACATTTTTCTATGTTAAATCCGCTCTGTAAATATAAGCTGTTGTTGTTATTGAAAGGCCTGGCTCTAAATTTTAGGCTATGTCTCCTCGCTATAGATTCCCAGCCAGCAGAAATAATTTCTCTCTATCTACCCTATCTGTTCCCCTTAATAACTTGAAAACTTTGATCAAATCACACTTAATCTTCGAAATTCCGGGGAATACAACCCTCGTCTGTGTAATCTCTCATCGCAATTTAACCCCTGGAATCCAGGTATCATTCTAATAAATGTACGCTGCACTCCCTCCAAGGCCAATATATCCTTCCTACAGTGTGGTGCCCGCAAGATCCTGCAAATCCCCTGGGAGGACAGATGCACCAACGTTAGCGTCCTCGACCAGGCCAACATCCCCAGCATTGAAGCACTGACCACACTCGACCAGCTCCGCTGGGCAGGGCCACATTGTCCGCATGCCTGACACGAGACTCCCAAAGCAAACGCTCTACTCGGAACTCCTTCACGGCAAACGAGCCAAAGGTGGGGCAGAGGAAACGTTACAAGGACACCCTCAAAGCCCCCTTGATAAAGTGCAACATCCCCACCGACACCTGGGAGTCCCTGGCCAAAGACCGCCTTAAGTGGAGGAAGTGCATCCGGGAGGGCGCTGAGCACCTCGAGTCTCATCGCCGAGAGCATGCAGAAATTCAAGCGCAGGCAGCGGAAGGAGCGTGCGGCAAACCAGTCCCACCCTCCCTTTCCTTTAACCACTGTCTGTCCCACCTGTGACAGGGACTGTGGTTCTTGTATTGGACTGTTCAGCCACTTATGGACTCATTTTTAGAGTGGAAGCAAGTCTTCCTCGATTCCGAGGGACTGCCTGTGATGATGCTCAGAACTGAACACAGTACTTCAAGTGTGGTCTAACCAGGTGTAAGATTATCATGCACTAGTTGGCTTTTAGAATACTTGTTTTAATATCTTATTGTTATATATGTAAACTTGTATATACTCTGTACAGCCACCAGAGGGCTCATCCCCTGGAGTCCCAAGGGATCCCATAATCCCTTGGGAGCACAGGTATTTAAAGAGGCCTCACAGGTTGGAGAGGCACTCTGGAGACCTGCAATAAAAGACTAAAGTCACACTTTACTTTGAGCTCAGTATTCAGTCTGACTCGTTCCTCATACATAACAACTGGTGACGAGATACAGATAGCGAACCCAACGATGCAGAGAACAGTTGGCATCCTGGAGAAATTCTCGGAGGAAGATGATTGGGAAACCTTTGTGGAGTGACTCGACCAATACTTCGTGGCCAACAGCCGGATGGAGAAGTGAACACTGCCAAACGAAGGGCGATCCTCCTCACCGTCTGTGGGGCACCAACGTATGGCCTCATGAAAAATCTGCTTGCTCCAGCGAAACCCACGGAGAAATCGTACGATGATTTGTGCACACTGGTCCAGGAGCATTTGAACCCGACGGAAAGTGTTCTGATGGCGAGGTACCGGTTCTACACCTACAAAAGGTCTGAAGGCCAGGAAGTGGCGAGTTATGTCGCCGAGCTAAGACACCTTGCCGGACATTGTGAATTTGAAGGACATTTGGAGCACATGCTCAGAGACTTTTTGGTACTTGGTATTGGCCACGAAACAATACTTCACAAACTTTTGACTGTAGAGACCCCAACCTTGAGTAAGGCCATAGCGATAGCCCAGGCGTTCATTGCCACCAGTGACAATACTAAGCAAATCTCTCAGCACACGAGTGCTGCTACAAGTACTGTGAACAAAGTGATGTTATTTTCAAATTGCAATGTACAGGCCAGGTCACACATACCTGCAGCTACACGTCCGCAGATGTCTCAGAGTCCACCATCAAGGGTGATGAATGCAAGGCCATTAACATCTTGTTGGCGCTGCGGGGGTGATCATCGCTTCCATTCATGCCGATTCAAAGGGTATGTTTGCAAGGGCTGTGGAACAATGGGACACCTCCAATGTGTGTGCAGGCGAGCTGCAAATCTTGTTAATCCTGCAAACCACCACGTTGCAGAGGAGGACAGATCCACGGCGGATCATGACAAACCAGAGCGAGGAGGCAGAGGTACATGGGGTGCACACATTTACCACAAATTGTCCCCCGATAATGCTGAATGTTCAACTAAATGGACTCCCAATGTCAATGGAGCTGGGCACAGGCGCAAACCAGTCCATCATGAGCAAAATGATTTTCGAAAAACTGTGGTGCAGCAAGGCCTCAAGGCCAGTCTTAACTCCAATTTGCACAAAACTAAGAACTTATACTAAGGAACTGATTCCCGTAATCAACAGTGCCACTGTAAAGGTCTCCTACGATGGAGCGGTGCACAAGCTACCACTCTGGGTGGTACCGGACGATGGTCCCACACTGCTCGGCAGGAGCTGACTGGGAAAGATACGCTGGAACTGGGACGACGTCCGAGCACTATCGCCCACTGACGACACTTCATGTGCCCAAGTTTTAAACAAGTTCCCTTCGCTGTTCGAACCAGGCATCGGGAAATTCCACCTAATTCCGGGGACGCGACCCATCCATCACAAGGCGAGAGCAGTACCGTACATGATGAGAGAGAGGGTGGAGATCGAGCTAGACCGGCTGCAATGAGAGGGCATCATTTCACCGATCGAATTCAGCGAGTGGGCCAGTCCGATTGTTCCTGTCCTCAAGGGAGACAGCACCATCAGAATCTGTGGCGATTACAAAGCAACTATCAATCGTTTCTCCCTGCAGGACCAATACCCACTACCAAAGACCGATGACCTCTTTGCAACGCTGGCGGGAGGAAAGAAGTTCACGAAGCTGGACTTGACCTCGACCTACATGATGCAGGAGCTGGAGGAATCATCGAAGGGCCTCACCTGCATCACAAAGGTCTCTTCATTTATAACAGATGCCCGTTTGGAATTCGATCAGCGGCGCCGATATTCTAGAGAAACATGGAAAGCTTACTGAAGTCGGTCCCGCGCACCGTGGTCTTCCAAGATGACATCTTGGTTACAGGTCGGGACACAGTTGAGCATCTGCAGAACCTGGAGGAGGTTCTTAGTCGACTCAACCACGTGGGGCTCAGGTTAAAACACTCGAAATGCGTTTTCCTGGTGCCTGAAGCGGAGTTCCTGGGAAGGAGGATTGCGGCGGACGGCATCAGGCCCACCGATTCGAAGACGTACATGACGGAACTGCAGTCGGTTCTTGGACTCCTGAACTACTTTGGTAATTTCTTACTGGGTCTCAGCACACTGTCAGAACCACTGCACGCCTTACTGCGTAAAGGGGACGAATGGGTTTGGGGCAAAAGCCTTTGTAAAAGCTAGGAAATTGTTGTGCTCAAACAAATTGCTTGTGTTGTATGTAAGCGTTTGGTACTAGCATGTGATGCGTCGTCATATGGCGTCGGGTGTGTATTGCAACAAGCTAATGATTTTGAGAAATTGCTTATGCATCCAGGGGTCTGTCTAAGGCTGAGAGAGCCTACAGTATGATTGAAAAAGAAGCACGTGTCTATGGGGTAAAGAAAATACCTGTTTGGGCTAAAATTCGAATTGGAAACTGACCATAACCCACTAATATCCCTGTTTTTCAAGAATAAGAGGATAAATACGAATGCATCGGCCCGCATCCAGAGATGGGCGCTCACGTTGTCCGCATACAACTACGCCATCCGCCACAGGCCAGGCACAGAAAACTGTGCCGATGCTCTCAGTAGGCTGCCATTGCCCACCACCGGGGTGGAAATTGCTCAGCCCACAGATCTAGCCATGGTTATGGAAACATTTGAGAGTGAGCAATCACCCGTCACTGCCCGACTTGGACAAGCCAGGACCCCTTATTGTCCCGAGTTAAAAACTGTGTGCTTCACGGGAGCTGGTCTAGTGTCCCAGTGGAAATACAGGAAGAGATAAAGCTGTTCCAGCGGCGCAAAGATGAAATGTCTATACAGGCAGACTGCCTTCTGTGGGGTAATCGTAGTGGTTCCCAAGAAGGGCAGAGACACATTGAAACATAGAAAATAGGTGCAGGAGTAGGCCATTCGGCCCTTCGAGCCTGCACCACCATTCAATATGATCATGGCTGATCATGCAACTTCAGTACCCCATTCCTGCTTTCTCTCCATACCCCTTGATCCCTTTAGCCGTAAGGGCCATATCTAACTCCCTTTTGAATATATCGAACAAACTGGCCTCAACAACTTTCTGTGGTAGAGAATTCCACAGGTTCACAATTCATCACTGGATTAACACCTTCATCATTGACCTCCAGAGTACCCACCCAGGCATCGTAATGATGAAAGCGATAGCCAGATCCCAAGTGTGGTGGTCCGGTATCGTTGCGGACTTAGAGTCCTGTGTGCACAGATGTAACACATGCTCGCAGCTGAGCAATGCACCCAGAGAGGCGCCACTAAGTTTATGGTCTTGGCCCTCCAAGCTGTGGTCTAGGGTCCATGTCGACTATGCAGGCCTATTCTTGGGCAAAATGTTCCTTGTGGTTGTAGATGCGTACTCCAAATGGATTGAATGAGAGATAATGTCGGCAAGCACGTCCGCTGCCACCACTGAAAGCCTGCGGGCCATGTTTGCCACGCACGGCCTGCCCGATGTCCTTATGAGCGACAATGGGCCATGTTTTACCAGTGCTGAGTTCAAAGAATTCATGACCCGTAACAGGATCAAGCAGGTTACATCTGCCCTGTTTAAACCAGCATCCAATGATCAGGCAGAGAGCAGTGCAAACTATAAAGCAGGGCTTGAAGAGGGTAACTGAAGGCTCACTGCAGACTTGCCTATCCCAAGTCCTGCTTAGCTACCGCACGAGACCACACTCACTCACTGGGATCCCACCTGCTGAACTGCTCATGAAAAGAGCACTTTAGACAAGGCTCTCGTTCGTTCACCCTGATCTACATGAACAGGTAGTGAGCAGGCGGCTTCAACAAAGTCAATATCATGGTAGCGCAAATATGTCATGCAAGATTGAAATCAATGATCCTGTATTTGTATTGAATTATGGACAAGATCCCAAGTGACTTCCCGGCACTGTCTTGGCCAAAGAGGGGAGCAGGGTGTTTCGGGTCAAACTTTCAAATGGACTCATTCACCGGAAACACTTGGACCAAATCAAACTCAGATTCACGGACTATCCTGAGCAACCCACCTTGGACCCTACCTTCTTTGACCCCCCAACATACACACCAGTGACAACCGACACCGCGGTTGGCCACGAAGCAGAACCCATCATCCACAGCAGCCCTGCAGGGCCCAACACACCAGGCAGCCCAGCAAGGCCAGCTGCACAGCAGCCCAGCGAGGGCCCAACAGACGATTCACCAATACCAGCATTTGCCCCGAGTCGATCGACCAGGGCAAGAAGGGCCCCAGATCGACTCACCTTATAAATAGTTACACTGTTGACTTTGGCGGGAGGGGGGGAGCGGGAGCGGGGAGTGTTGTTATATATGTAAACTTGTATATACTCTGTACATCCACCAGAGGGCTCATCCCCTGGAGTCCCAAGGATCCTATAATCCCTTGGGAGCACAGGTATTTAAGGAGGTTTCACAGGTTGGAGAGGCACTCTGGAGACCTGCAATAAAAGACGACGGCCACACTTTACTTTGAGCTCACAGTGTTCAGTCTGACTCTTTCTCCATACATAACACTTATAATCACCAGTAATGAATTTATAATTGCATGTAGAACAAAATGTAGAAGTCTGTAATCATCATTGTATGCATAGATGATCTGAATGATATATGACACGTAACCCTTATGCTTCTAATTAAAGGTCGGTAAGTAAGCTGTAACCATGGGCCTGGGGTGAGAAACAAGGGGACCTGTGGGTGAAAGTTGGATATTAGCCAACAGCAATGAGACACAGCGTGCAGCTAGGGCAGGAGGCAGGGTCAGGGTTTGGAATTTTCTGATGTCTCATCATCACCATAAACAGGCCCTCGGGGTCAAGGATGACTTGCGTCGACTCTGATAATGAGTTCTCAGCTGACTGATGTTTGCAGTGAATTAAAAACAGCAAACAGCAAGGACACTGTGGAGACATGTTCTTTTTATGTTGCCATAACTACTCCTGATATAAGTCTTGGTGGTCAAAAACAGATGATGTAACGGTGTTATGAGTAGAACCTGCGTAAGCCAAGGTGCTACGGATTTGGCATCTTTATGATTGGATTTTGTGTTTTGTGTGTAAGCCAGTGATTGGTTCTTATCAACAAGGGCAGACATTAACGACGAGATCCAACACCGCCTCCAGTGCGTCAGTGCAGCCTTCTGCCGCCTGAGGAAAAGAGTGTTCGAAGACCAGGCCCTCAAATCTGCCACCAAGCTCATGGTCTACAGGGCTGTAGTGATACCCGCCCTCCTGTATGGCTCAGAGACATGGACCATGTACAGTAGACACCTCAAATTGCTCGCGAAATACCACCAACGATGTCTCCGCAAGATCCTGCAAATCCCCTGGGAGGACAGACGCACCAACGTTAGTGTCCTCGACCAGACCAACATCCCCAGCATTGAAGCACTGACCACACTCGACCAACTCCGCTGGGCAGGCCACATTGTCTGCATGCCTGACACAAGACTCCCAAAGCAAGCACTCTACTCAGAACTCCTACACGGCAAGCGAGCCCCAGGTGGGCAGAGGAAACGTTTCAAGGACACCCTCAAAGCCTCCTTGATAAAATACGACATCCCCACTGACACCTGGGAGTAACTGGCCAAAGCCCTAAGTGGAGGAAGTGTATCCGGGAGGGTGCTGAGCACCTCGAGTCTCATCGCCGAGAGCATGCAGAAACCAAGCGCAGGCAGCGGAAGGAGCGTGCGGCAAACCAGTCCCACCCTCCCCTTCCCTCAACCACTGTCTGTCCCCCCTGTGACAGGGTCTGTAATTCCCATATTGGACTGTTCAGTCACCTGAGAACTCACTGTTAGAGTGGAAGCAAGTCTTCCTCGATTCCGAGGGAGCGCCTATGATGATGATGAAGATGGTTTAAGAGGACTCCATAGGTTTTAAATGAAAGTAAGGCTATAGGAAGGGTTTCTGACTAGCCACAAAGCGTAGAGGATTTCGGGAGTAGAACATTTCAGAAAGAATAGAAGATTTCAAGAAGCATGAAGGAGACACCCAGGAGACGAGAGACAAGAGACACAGGGGGCAGCTTACTCACGGTTGTGGCGTTTACCCAGAGTGTAAGTGGATCCCATTGGCAGAAGGGTCGAGAACCAGAGGACACAGATTTAAGGTGATTGGCAGAAGAACCAAAGATGACATGCACTGTCTGAGAGGGTGGTGGAGACAGATTCAATTGTGGCTTTCAAAAGGGAGTTGGATAAATAAACAGAGAAAATAGGAGCAGTAGTAGGCCATTCGGCCCTTCGAGCCTGCACCGCCATTCAATATGATCATGGGCTGATCCTCTATCTCAACACCATTTCCCGCTTTCCCCGCATACCCCTTGATGCCTTTTGTGTCTCGAAATCTATCTATCTCCCTCTTAAATATATTCAGTGACTTGGCCTCCGCAGCCTTCTGTGGTAGAGAATTCCACAGGTTCACCTCCCTCTGAGTGAAGAAATTTCTCCTCATCTCAGTCCTAAATTTCCTGCCCCGTATCCTGAGACTGTGACCCCTTGTTCTAGACTTCTCAGCCCCGGGGAAACATCCTCCCTGCATCCAGTCTGTCCAACCCGGTCAGAATTTTATACGTTTCAATGAGATCCCCTCTCATTCTTCTAAACTCTAGTGAATACAGGCCCAGTCAATCCAATCTCTCCTCATACAACAGTCCTGCCATCCCAGGAATCAGTCTGGTGAACCTTCGCTGCACTCCCTCTATGGCAAGTATATCCTTTCTTAGGTAATGAGACCAAAACTGCACACAATACTCCAGGTGTGGTCTCACCAAGGTCCTGGATAACTGGAGTGAGACATCCTTGCTCCTGTACTCAAATCCTCTTGCAATGAAGGCCAACATACCATTTGCCTCCCTAACTGCTTGCTGCAACTGCATGTTTGCTTTCAAGGACTGGTGTACAAGGACACTCAGGGCCCTCTGTACATCCACACTTCCCAAGCCATCACCATTTAAATAATACTTTGTCTTTATGTTTTTCCTATCAAAGTGGATAACTTCACATTTATCTACGTTATACTGTATCTGCCATATATTTGCCCACTCACTCACAATCCCACCTAGTTTTGTGTCGTTATAAGTATGTTGTGCATAAGTACCTGAAGGAAAACAAATTTCAGAGCTATGGGGAGTGGGACTAGCTGAGGTGGTCTTGCAGAGACCCGGTACGGGCTCGATGGGCCGAATGGCCCGTACTCACTGGAGTTTAGAAGAATGAGAGGGGATCTCATAGAAACATATAAAATTCTGACGGGTTTAGACAGGTTAGATGCAGGAAGAATGTTCCCAATGTTGGGGAAGTCCAGAACCAGGGGTCACAGTCTAAGGATAAGGGGTAAGTCATTTAGGACTGAGATGAGGAGAAACTTCTTCACTCAGAGAGTTGTTAACCTGTGGAATTCCCTGCCGCAGAGAGTTGGTGATGCCAGTTCATTGGATATATTCAAGAGGGAGTTAGATATGGCCCTTACGGCTAAAGGGATCATGGGGTATGGAGAGAAAGCAGGAAAGGGGTACTGAGGTGAATGATCAGCCATGATCTTATTGAATGGTGGTGCAGGCTCGAAGGGCCGAATGGCCGACTCCTGCACCTATTTTCTATGTTTCGCAGGCAGTGCATTCCAGATCCTAACCACTCGCAGCGTAAAAATGTTTTTCCTCATGTTGACTTTGGTCCTTCTGCCAACCATCTTAAATCTGAGTCCTCTGGTTCTCAACCCTTCCGTCAATGGGATCAGTTTCTCTCGATCTACTCTGTCCAGACCCCTCATGGTGATTGTTATGTATTGAATAAAGAATCTGACCAGATACTGTGAGTTCAAAGTAAGGTGTGACCATAGTCCTTTATTACAGATCTCAGAGTGCCTCTCCAGCCTGTGAGGTCTCCTTAGATACAGGTGCTCCCAAGGGATTGTGGGATCCTTTGGAACTCCAGGGGATGGGCCCTCTGGTATTTAGACATGGTAATTACAGGTTTACATATATAACAACACTCCCCCTAAAGTCAATAGTGTAACAGTTTACAATGTGAGTCGATCTGGGGCCTTCCTTTCCCTGGTTGATCGTCTCGGTGCAAATGCTGGTTTTGGTGAGTCGTTTGTTGGGCCCTCGCTGGGCTGCTGCGCAGCTGGCCTTGCTGGGCTCCCGGGCGTGGTGAGTACTGCTGGCCTGCTGTGGGTGATGGGTTCTGCTTCGTGGTCAACCGCTGGGTCGGTTGCCAATTGTGTATGTGTTGGACGATCGAAAAAGATAGAGTCTATTGTGGGTTGTTCTGGATAGTCCGTGAATCTGAGTTTGGTTTGGTCCAAGTGTTTCCTGCAGGTGAGTCCATTTGAAAGTTTGACCAGAAACACCCTACTCCCCTCTTTGACCATGACAGTGCCGGGAAGCCACTTGGGACCTTGTCCATAGTTTAACACAAATACAGGATCATTAATCTCGATTTCGCGTGACACATTTGCGCGATCATGATATTTATTCTGTTGAAGCCGCCTGCTCTCTACCTGTTCGTGTAGATCAGGGTGGACTAATGAGAGCCTTGTCTTAAATGCCCTTTTCATGAGCAGTTCAGCAGGGGGAATCCCAGTGAGTGAGTGGGGTCTTGTGCGGTAACTAAGTAGGATTCGGGACAGGCGAGTCTGCAGTAAGCCTTCAATTACCCTCTTCAAGCTCTGCTTGATTGTTTGCACTGCTCTCTCTGCCTGACCGTTGGAAGCTGGTTTAGACGGGGCAGATGTGACATGTTTGATCCCATTGCGGGTCATGAACTCTTTGAACTCGGCACTGGTGAAGCACGGCCCATTGTCGCTCACAAGGACATCAGGCAGGCCGTGCGTGGCAAACATGGCCCGCAGGCTTTCAATGGTGGCAGCGGACGTGCTTGTCGACATTATCTCACATTCAATCCATTTGGAGTACGCATCTACAACCACTAGGAACATTTTTCCAAGAATGGGTGCATTGCTTAACTGTGAACATGTGTTACATTTGTGCACGCAGGACTCTAAGTCTGCATCGATACCGGGCCACCACACGTGGGATCTGGCTATTGCTTTCATCATTACAATGCCTGGGTGGGTACTGTGGAGATCACTAATGAAAGTGTTCCTGCCCTTTTTTGGCCCCACTACCCAGTTACCCCACAGGAGGCAGTCTGCCTGTAGTCAGTGGTGGGGAAAGTGTTGGAATCAATTATTAAGGATGAAATAGCAGCACATTTGGAAAGCAGTGACAGGATCGGTCCAAGTCAGAGTGGATTTATGAAAGGGAAATCATGCTTGACAAATCTTCTGGAATTTTTTGAGGATGTAACTAGTAGAGTGGACAAGGGAGAACAAGTGGATGTGGTGTATTTGGACATTCAAAAGGCCTTTGACAAGGCCCACACAAGAGATTGGTGTGCAAAATCAAAGCACATGGTATTGGGGGTAATGTACTGACGTGGATAGAGAATTCGTTGGCAGACAGGAAGCAGAGAGTCGGGATAAACGGGTCCTTTTCAGAATGGCAGGCAGTGACTAGTGGAGTGCCGCAGGGCTCAGTGCTGGGACCCCAGCTCTTTACAATATACATTAACGATTTGGATGAAGGAATTGAGTGTTTTATCTCCAAGTTTGCAGATGTGAGGTGCGAGGAGGACGCTAAGAGGCTGCAGGGTGATTTGGACAGGTTAGGTGAGTGGGCAAATGCATGGCAGATGCAGTATAATGTGGATAAATGTGAGGTTATCCACTTTGGTGACAAAAACACGAAGTCAGAATATTATCTGAATGGCGGCAGATTAGGAAAAGGGGAGGTGCAACGAGACCTGGGTGTCATGGTACATCAGTCATTGAAAGTTGGCATGCAGGTACAGCAGGTGGTGAAGAAGGCAAATGGCATGTTGGCCTTTATAGCTAGGGGATTTGAGTACAGGAGCAGGGAGGTCTTACTGCAGTTGTACAGGGCCTTGGTGAGGCCTCACCTGGAATATTGTGTTCAGTTTTGGTCTCCTAATCTGAGGAAGGATGTTCTTGCTATTGAGGGAGTGCAACGAAGGTTCACCAGACTGATTCCAGGGATGGCTGGACTGACATATGAGGAGAGACTGGATCAACTGGGACTTTATTCACTGGAGTTTAGAAGGATGAGAGGGGATCTCATAGAAACGTATAAGATTCTGACAGGACGGGACAGTTTAGATGTGGAAGAATGTTCCCGATGTTGGGGAAGTCCAGAACCAGGGGACACAGTCTTAGGATAAGGGGTAAGCCATTTAGGACTGAGATGAGGAGAAACTTTTTCACTCAGAGAGTTGTTAACCTGTGGAATTCCCTGCCGCAGAGAGTTGTTGAGGCAAGTTCGTTGGATATATTCAAGAGGGAGTTAGATATGGCCCTTAAGGCTAAAGGGATCAAGGGGTATGGAGAGAAAGCAGGAAAGGGGTACTGAGGGAATGATCAGCCATGATCTTATTGAATGGTGGTGCAGGCTCGAAGGGCCGAATGGCCTACTCCTGCACCTATTTTCTATATTTCTGTGCATATTTCATCTCTGCGCCGCTGGTACAGCTTTATTTCTTCCTGCATTTCTAACGGGACACTAGACCAACTGCCATGGAACACACAGTTTTTTACGAAGGACAGTAAGGGGTCCTTGTTCGTCCAGGTTCTAATCTGTTGGGCGGTAACAGGTGATTGCTCACTCTCGAATACTTCCATTACCATGACTAAATCTGCGGGCTGTGCCATTTCCACCCCCGTGGTGGGCAATGGCAGCCTACTGAGAGCATCGGCACAGTTTTCTGTGCCTGGCCTGTGGCGGATGGCGTATTTATATGCGGACATTGTGAGCGCCCATCTCTGGATGCGGACCGATGCATTCGTATTTATCCCCTTACTTTCAGAAAAGAGGGATATAAGAGGCTTATGGTCGGTTTCCAAGTCAAATTTGAGCCCAAACAGATATTGATGCATTTTCTTTACCGCATAAACACACGCTAACGCTTCTTTTTCGATCATGCTGTAGGTCCTCTCAGCCTTAGACAGACTTCTGGATGCATAAGCAACCGGTTGTAATTTCCCAGATTAATTAGCTTATTACAATACACACCCGACACTGTATGACGACGCATCACATGCTAGTACCAAACGCTTACACGGATCACACAACACAAGCAATTTGTTTGAGCAGAACAGTTTCCTAACTTTTACAAAGGCATTTTCTTGGCTTTTACCCCATACCCATTCATCTCCTTTACACAGTAAAGAGTGCAGTGGTTCTAACAGTTTGCTGAGAACCGGTAAGAAGTTCCCAAAATAGTTCAGGAGTCCTAGAAACGAGCGCAGCTCCGTCACGTTCTGTGGTCTCGGTGCGTTCTCGATTGCCTCCGTCTTCGAATCGGTGGGCCTGATACTGTCCGCCGCGATTCTTCTCTCCAGGAACTTCACTTCAGGCACCAGGAAAACGCACTTCGAGCATTTTAAGCTGACTAAGAACCTCCTCCAGGTTCTGCAGGTGTTTGACGGTGTCCCAACCTGTAACCAAGATGTCGTCCTGGAAGACCACGGTGCGCGGGACAGACTTCAGTAACTTTCCATGTTCCTCTGGAATATCGCCGCAGCTGATTGAATCCCAAACGGGCATCTGTTGTAAATGAAGAGACCTTTGTGCGTGTTGATGCAGGTGAGGCCCTTCGATGATTCCTCCAGCTCCTGCATCATGTAGGCCGAGGTCAAGTCCAGCTTCGTGAATGTTTTTCCTCCCGCCAGTGTCGCAAATAGATCGTCTGCCTTTGGTAGCGGGTATTGATCCTGCAGGGAGAAACAATTGATAGTTACTTTGTAATCACCACAGATTCTGACGGTGCCATCTCCCTTGAGGACTGGAACATTTGGACAGGCCCACTCATTGAATTCAATCGGCGAAATGATGCCCTCTCATTGTGGCCTGTCCAGCTCGATCTCCACCCTTTCTCTCATCATGTAAGGTACCGCTCTCGCCTTGTGATGGATGGGTCGCGCCCCCGGAATCAAATGGATCTGCACTTTTGCTCCTTGGAACCTCCCGATGCCCAGTTCGAACAGCGAGGGGAACTTGTTTAGGACCAGAGCACATAAAGTGTCGTCGACAGACGAGAGCCCTCGGACGTCGTCCCAGTTCCAGCGTATCTTTCCCAGCCAGCTCCTGCCGAACAGCGTGGGGCCATCGCCCGGTAACATTCAGAGTGGTAACTTGTGCATTGCTCCATCATAGGAGACCTTTACAATAGCACTGCCAATTACGGGAATCAGTTCCTTTGTGTACGATCTCAGTTTAGTACGAATGGGAGTCAGGACTGACCTTGCTGCACCACAATTTATCGAAAGTCTTTTTGCTCATTATGGACTGGCTTGCGTCCGTGTCCAGCTCCATTGACACCGGGAGTCCGTTTAATTCAACCTTCAGCATTATCGGGGGACACTTTGTGGTAAATGTGTGCACCCCATATACCTCTGCCTCCTCAGTCTGAGGCTCTGGTTTATCGTGTCCTTCTCTGCATCATGGTGGTTTGCAGGATTAGCAGGGTTTGCAGCTCGCCTGCACAACCGTTGGAGGTGTCCCATTGTTCCACAGCCCTTGCAAACGTATCCTTTGAAGCGGCATGAATAAAAACAATGACCACCCCAACAGTGCCAACAAGGTGTTAATGGCCTTGCATTCACCACCCTTGATGGTGGACTCTGAGACATCTGCGGATGTGCAGCTGCAGGCATGTGAGGCCTGCCCTGTACGTTACGATACGATTTGAAAACAACATCACTTTGTTCACAGTACTTGTAGCAGCACTCGTGTGCTGAGAGATTTGTTTGGTATTGTCACTGATGATGATAAACGCCTGGGCTATCTCTATGGCTTTACTCAAGGTTGGGGTCTCTACAGTCATAAGTTTGCAAAGTATTACCTCACGGTCAATGCCAAATACAAAGAAGTCCCTGAGCATGTGCTCCAAGTGTCCTTCAAATTCGCAATGTCCTGCGAGGTGCCTTAGCTCGGCGACGTAGCTCGCCACTTCCTGGTCTTCAGACCTCTTGCACGTGTAGAACCTGTCCCTCACCATCAGAACGCTTTCCTTCGGGTTTAAATGCTCCCGGACCAGTGTGCACAAATCATCGTACGACTTCTCTGTCGGTTTCGCTGGAGCGAGCAGATTTTTCATGAGGCCATAAGTTGGTGCCCCGCAAACGGTGAGGAGGATCGCCCTTCGTTTGGCAGCGCTCGCTTCTCCTTCCAGCTCGTTGGCCACGAAGTATTGATCTAGTCGTTCCACGAAGGTTTCCCAATCATCTCCCCCCGAAAATTTCTCCAGGATGCCCATTGTTCTCTGCATCGTTGCGGTGGGGTTCGTCATCTGTATCTCGTCGCCAGTTGTTATGTCTTGAATAAAGAATCTGACCAGATACTGTGAGCTCAAAGTAAGGTGTGGCCTTAGTCCTTTATTACAGATCTCAGAGTGCCTCTCCAGCCTGTGAGGTCTCCTTATATACAGGTGCTCCCAAGGGATTGTGCGATCCCTTGGGACTCCAGGGGATGATCCCTCTGGTGGTTAAACAAGGTATTTACAGGTTTACATATATAACAACGATAATCATTGTTTTCAGTTTGATACCATCCGTTACTTCCTCAGTTAGCAAGGGATTGTTCGCCCTTCTCTTAAAGTCTTTCCTTCTCACTGGAATATATTTTTGTTGAGAGTTATGAAATATCTCCTTAAATGTCTGCCACTGCTCAAAACTTTAATCTATTTTCCCAGTCCTCTTTAGGCAACTCTGCCCTCATACCTTTGTAGTCACCTTTATTTAAGATCTGGACACTGGTTTGAGATCCAACTTTCTCACCCTCCAACTGAATTTGAAATGCAACCATGCTATGATCACTCTTTCCCAGAGGATCCTTTACTACAAGATCATTTATTAATCATTCTGACGGGTGAATGTACGAGAACTGTTCCCGGAAAACCCTGGGAGGGTAAGGCTTCCTGCTGCGATGTCTGCGGGCCCTCCCCCTGCCTCTGGGCTCATTCGGCAGGATATGTCTCTGGAGCCGCCACCTTAAAAGTAGATGCCAAATGCCAAGATACATTGCCAGGATAGTCCCCATCACCAAGTGCCGACGTACTTTGCCAGGCCAGGACAGTCCCCATTACCGAGTGCCGAAGTACTTTGCCAGGACAGTCCCCATTACCGAGTGCTGACGTACTTTGCCAGGACAGTCCCCATCACCGAGTGCTGACGTACTTTGCCAGGCCAGGACAGTTCCCATTACCGAGTGCTGACGTACTTTGCCAGGACAGTCCCCATTACCGAGTGCTGACGTACTTTGCCAGGACAGTCCCCATCACCGAGTGCTGACGTACTTTGCCAGGACAGTCCCCATTACCGAGTGCCAAGGTACTTTGCCAGGATAGCCCCCATTACCAAGTGCCGACGTACTTTGCCAGGCCAGGACAGTCCCCATTACCGAGTGCCGACGTACTTTGCCAGGACAGTCCAATCACCGAGTGAAAGCAACAGGTTCAAAAGTTGTGAGAAATGCTGATGAACAAACTGTAATACCAGAAACAAAGCAACTCTGTCCGCAGTCTGAAAGCATTCAAATCAATCAGAGCTCCCAATGACCGGGTTGCTCGCTGCCTTATATATCACCGCGGTGATGCCAATACCATTTGCGACGCTTGGATTTGCTGGTGTGATTAGCGGCAGACAATAAATGCAGCGAAACAATCAATATTGTACTGGGGTCGAGTGAGCCTTTACACACTCAGCAATGTCTCGGTCTCATTCACACCGCTATCCCTGGCACTAACATTCTGTGCCGCCACTAAAACACTATCCAAGTTGGCGAGTAACGCTAATATCGCTGCACCCGGGCAATCAGGCTTCAGTGCAACAGTAGCGCCCTTCGATTGCTCGAACAGGCGCCGCGAATCTATTCAATTCCTCGCCCTAGCTCTCTGACCAAGCTTTTTGGTCAGCTAACCTCACTTGTCCTTATGCGGCTTGGTGTCAAATGTTGTTTTATAATCGCTCCTCTGAAGCGCCTTGGGACATTTTACTACGTTAATGGCGATATAGAAGTGCAAGTTGATGTTGTGTGTGCCTCACACACACGCTTTCATTACGACCTCTGCATTTGTATGTTATCCGGGTGCTGTAGACTGGCATGGGCTGCTCCATTCTCGGGACCCGTGCAGGCCAACATCCCCAGCATCGAAACACTGACCACACTTGATCAGCTCCGCTGGGCAGGCCACATTGTTCACATGCCGGACATGAGACTCCCAAAGCAAGCACTCTATTCGGAACTTCTTCATGGCATGTGAGCCCCAGGTGGGCAGAGGAAACGTTACAGGGACATCCTCAAAGCCTCCCTGATAAAGTGCAACATCCCCACCGACACCTGGGAGTCCCTGGCCAAAGACCGCCCTAAGTGGAGGAAGTGCATCCGGGAGGGCGCTGAGCACCTCGAGTCTCGTCACCGAGAGCATGCAGAAACCAAGCGCAGGCAGCGGAAGGAGCGTGCAGCAAACCAGTCCCACCCTCCCTTTCCCTCAACCACTGTCTGTCCCACCTGTGACAGACTGTAATTCCCGTATTGGGCTGTTCAGCCACCTGAGAACTCACTGTTAGAGTGGAAGCAAGTCGAGGGACTGCCTGTGATGATCTCGGGAGCATTGTGAATGAAACCGAATGCTGGAGTCGTCACCTCTACCCCTGACATTAGATGGAGGGAAGGTCATTGAGGGAGCAGCTGAAGATGGTCGGGCCAAGGACACTGCCCGGAGGAACTCCTGCAATGTCCTGGGGCTGCGATGACTGGCCTCTGACAACCATCTTCCTCCGAACCTGGTACAGATCCAGACACGGGAGGGCATTCCCGTTGAGCTCTGTTTTGCTAAGGGCTCCTCAGTGCCCAACTCTGTCAAATGCTAGCTTGACGTTGAGTACAGCAGTTTGCAACTTTGCCCCTGAATCCGAAGAGACAGCCGAGGACTGGCTAGTGAGTAACTTAATACGCTTAATGCAGCACGACAGTAGCAGGTCGAGTAAATTCAGGTGCAAGTGTTTGCAATAAGAAAAATAAAATGGACAATCGATGTACTGGGCATGAGCTGGGTCACATAGCGGAGTATTGTGCTGTGGCCTGGGATTTGCTGGCGTTTCCCTTGTGATCAAGTGCACCAGCTCCGTGGTCCTGCTGTAAGGAGAGGGGAAAGGGCATTCCTGGAGTCACCACCTTCATCCCGGGGATGAGAGGGCTGTCCTACGCAAAGAGATTGAGTAGGTTGGACTTGTACTCCCTGGAGTTTAGAAGAATTAGAATCATAGAATGGTTACAGCACAGGAGGCCATTCGGCCCGTCGAACCCGTACCAGCTCTCTGCAAGAGCACTTCAACCAGTCCCACTCACCCGCCCTTTCCCCGGAGCACTGAAAATATTTTTCTTGCAGGTGCTTATCCAACTTCCTTTTGAAAATTGTGATTGAGTCTGCCTCCAGCGCCCTTTCAGGCAGCACATTCCAGATCCTAACCACTCGGTAAAATAGTTTTATTCTTATGTCGCCTTTGGTTCTTCTGCCAATCACCTTAAATCTGTCTCCTCTGGTTCGCGACCCTACCGCCAATAGGAACAGTCTCTCTCTCTCTACTCTGTCCAGGACCCTCATGATTTTGAACACCTCGATCAAATCTCTCAACCTTCTCTGCTCCAAGGAGAACAACCCCAGCTTCTCCAGTCTATCCACTGAAGTCCCACATCCCTGGAATCATTCTCGTAAATCGTTTCTGCTCCCTATCTCAGGCCTTCACATCCTTTCTAAAGTGCGGGGCCCAGAATTGGACACAATGAGTTGAGGCCGAACCAGTGTTTTATACAGGATCATCATAATTTACATTTCTGTACTCCAGACGTCTATTGATGAAGTTCAGGATCCCGAAAGCTTTTTGAATCGCTTTCTCAACCTGTCCTTCAACGATTTGTGCACACATACCCCCAGGTCTCTGTGTTCATGCACCCGCTTTAGGATTGTACCCTTTAGTTTATATTGCTCTCCTCATTCTTTTTACCAAAATGCATCACTTCGCACTTTTCTGTGTAAAATGTCATCTGCCCCGTGTCCGCCCATTCCACCAGCGTGTCTATGTCCTCTTGAAGTCAATCTCTCTCATTCTCACTGTTCACTATACTTCCAAGTTTTGTGTCGTCTGCAAATTTTGAAATTGTGCCCTGTACACCCACATCTGTCATTAATATATATCAAGGAAAGCCGTGGTCCCAGTCCCGACCCCTGGGGAACACCACTGTATACCTCCCTCCAGTCCCAGAAACAACCATTCACCACTACTCTCTGTTTCCTGTCACTGAGCCAATCCCGTATCCATACTGCCCCTGTCCCTTTTATTCCATGGGCTTCAACTTTGCTGCAAGCCTATTATGTGGCACTTTGTCAAACGTCTTTTGGAAATCCATGTACACCACGTCAACCACATTACCCTCATCAACAAACTCAAATCAAAAACAGCCACTGACTAACTTCACACCAGATGAGTTGTGATGTGTGGAGCAGGACATGTACGGAGAGCGGGGAGCAGGATGTGTACGCATACCTGGGGATCTTCGGGCTATTACATGTCATTGAAGGCAATCTCCAAGGGTTGCTAAGGCAACCTTTTACTATTTACAGTTGCAAGTCACTGAAGATTGATTGCAAAGCTGCTGCTGCAGTATTCCTGGAACAGGTTCTCTTGTTTTTTTTAGAATCATAGAAATTTAATGACACAGACGGAGGCCAACTGTTTTTCACCCAGAGGGTGGTGGGGGTCTGGAACTCACGGCCTGAAAGGGTGGTAGAGGCAGAAACCCTCACCACATTTAAACAGTACTTGGATGTGCACCTGAAGTGCTGTAACCTACAGGGCTAGGAACAGGAAAGCTCTTTTTCGGCAGGTACAGAATGAACGCCTCCTTTCTTGGCGCAAATTTCATTGATTCTATGAACACCCAACCCACAACTGACAATCAACAGATTATATGCTCATTTATCGCACTGCTGCTTGTGGGATCTTGCTGTGTACATATTGCCTGCCGTGTTTGCCTCCAAAACAATGAGTGCAATTCAGTGGCCGCGATACACGTCGGGGGCCCTGATGTGCCATAGAATTGTTTTAAGAAATCCAACCGACTTTTCGTTTTCAGTTGGCCTGGTGTTTGTAAACGCCGATTCTGTGTTAATAAACCCTCCCTCTTGGTGTTTTGAAATTGCAGGCTTAAACCTGCGTCCGACTGTGGGTCCTGTCCCGTTGTCTCTGCACCCTCTCCCCCACTCAAAGCATCTAGGGTTAAAACAGGCATAACTTACCAGAATGATTCCCGGGATGGCAGGACTGACATATGAAGACTGGATCGACTAGGCTTATATTCACTGGAATTTAGAAGGATGAGAGGGGATCGCATAGAAACATAAAATTCTGACAGGATTGGACAGGTTAGATGTAGGAAGAATGTTCCCAATGTTGGGAAAGTCCAGAACCAGGGATCACAGTCTAAGGATAAGGGGTAAGCCATTTAGGACTGAGATGAGGAGAAACTTCTTCACTCAGAGAGTTGTTAACCTGTGGAATTCCCTGCTGCAGAGAGTTGTTGATGCCAGTTCATTGGATATATTCAAGAGGGAGTTAGATATGGCCCTTACGGCTAAAGGGATCAAGGGGAATGGAGAGAAAGCAGGAAAGGGGTACTGAGGGAATGATCAGCCGTGATCTTATTGAATGGCGGTGCAGGCTCGAAGGGCCGAATGGCCTACTCCTGCACCTATTTTCTATGTTTCTATGTTACAGCGGCCAAAAAGCGCAGCATTAGCAGCAATTTCAATGCAAGTACTGATCTGAATCATTCCACACGGTCACATCAGTAACTAAACCCTGGCATCGAGCATTTACAAATAAATAGCCATGCCAAATATGGGATTAGAAACACTCTCCAGTAAACTTTATTTCTCCCTAAAATAGAACATTAAATACCAGACAACCCAGCAATCCATGTCCGGACCATCGGGTGCTTTTCACTTTAAGGGATTCAGATGTTCCAATACATTTTTAAAATGCAACCCGACAGAATCATGATGCTGCGAGGAATCGAGGGATTTGGGTAAAAGGAATGCTGATGTGAAGTCCGCGGCAACCGAGGAAAATGGCCAATGTTAAAGTCACTCCTTCCAAACGGGAGGTAGCAGATGTGTCGCGTTGTGTAACAGGAGCGTGCGTGACTGGTGGGACACATCGGTCACCAACCCCCCGCGGGGCTCAGTGCCGGGGACCCCCCGCAGTCACTGCAGGTGATGCACGGAGCCTGGCCCAGTGGGAGGTGCTGCCCACACCCTCTAGGGCAGGAGTTACATTATAAAGTGTGGTCTACATATAAAAGTGAAGGGTGGGGATCTACACACGTCAATAAAAGGGAAGGGGGTGGGCACAGCAACCCCCGGGGAGACCACGGGGGGAGGGAGAGAGAGAGGGACCCACCCCGGGGGGAGGGAGAGAGAGGGGAGACAGCGATACCCCGGGGGGAGGGAGGGAGGAGAGGGAGAGGTGGAGGACAGCGATACCCCGGGGAGAGGGATGGAGGGAGAGAGAGAGAGAGGACAGCGATACCCCGGGGAGAGGGAGGGAGGGGGAGAGAGAGAGAGAGAGAGAGAGAGGACAGTGATACCCCGGGGAGAGGGAGGGAGGGAGAGAGAGAGAGAGGACAGCGATACCCCGGGGAGAGGGAGGGAGGGGGAGAGAGAGAGAGAGAGAGAGAGAGAGGACAGCGATACCCCGAGGAGAGGGAGGGAGGACAGCGATACCCCAGGGAGAGGGAGGGAGGGAGGGAGGGAGGGAGAGAGAGAGAGGAAGAGAGGACAGCGATACCCCGAGGAGAGGGAGGGAGGGAGGGAGGGAGGGAGGGAGGGAGAGAGGACAGCGATACCCCGGGGAGAGGGAGGGAGGGGGAGAGAGAGAGAGAGAGAGAGAGAGAGAGGACAGCGATACCCCGGGGGGAGGGAGGGAGGGAGAGAGAGAGAGAGAGAGAGAGAGAGAGGACGGCGATACCCCGGGGAGAGGGAGGGAGGGAGGGAGAGAGAGAGAGAGAGAGAGAGAGAGAGGACAGCGATACCCCGGGGAGAGGGAGAGGGAGAGGTGGAGGACAGCGATACCCCGGGGAGAGGGAGGGAGAGCGATACCCCGGGGGGAGGGAGGGAGAGAGAGAGAGAGGACCGCAATACCCCAGGGGGAGGGGGAGGGGGAGAGAGAGAGAGAGAGAGAGGACAGCGATACCCCGGGGAGAGGGAGGGGGAGAGGGAGAGGTGGAGGACAGCGATACCCCAGGGAGAGGGAGGGAGGGAGAGAGAGAGAGAGAGAGAGAGAGAGGACAGCGATACCCCGGGGGGAGGGAGGGAGGGAGAGGGGACAGCGACCCCCGGGAGACCACCAGGGCTGCGATCAAACCCCCAGATCCAAAAACAGCTGCCCCATGAGGAAAGCATTCGCTCCGCTCTCAATCTCCCAACCGACACATTTTAGGGAAGAAAGGCCCCAGCAGCTTGGTGGATGAACACTCGGGGCAGCTCCAAGTGAAGGATGCCAATACCTTTGAAAGAAACTTTTTGAAATGTGAAGGTGTTGAGGCGAGCACAGACAGGAAACGAGCTGCCTGGCGGGATGGTTAACTACTCATCTGTCACACACAAATACAACGTCGGCTCAGAGAATTGTGGCTTGTTTCCCTGTCGAAGCAACTTTGATTGCAGTTTATTTTGTTAAGGGTTTTTTGGGGTGCATTGTGGGCGGGACCGTACGTGTACACAAGCCTTGGCCACTGGAGGCAGCTCACCTGCAGCAGGGATAGAATCCAGGAAGCCACACACAGCACTGTACAGACCCAGAGCGGAGCAGAGGGTAATCGGGGTTCCCGAGCAGTGACACCCCACTCGTTACGGAGCCAGTTCTTCCAGCCCCTTTTGGAAAAGGAGGAACCCTGCAATTTTAAATAGTCTGTTGAGAAGCACCGACTGCGAGATGGATTTAAACCACTGAGCTACTGGCACCAGATTTATTCCATCACACCCAGACGGTGCAATAATGAGAGGAGCGTTCGGCCATATTCTGCGAGGAGAGATTGGGAGACAGGATGTTAAATGGCAACCACCCCTCGCCCAGGCCCAGGCTGCGTACAGTCGTGGCTCCTACAGTGCACAATACACAAAATAAATAAATTAACAGACTCGAGGTCCTTTCCTCGACCTTCTCTCAAGAGCCCCACAGTCCAGCTGCTGGAGGGAAGGCATTCCGACACGACAGCAAGTTAAAGCATCGATACACAGATCAGCACAATATTCAGACTGCAATGGGAATGAGCCGTCATCACGGGAATCTTTGGATGGCTTCCGTTTATAACCACCAGCTTTATTTTGGGGGGGGGGCGGGGGGAATGGGTGCAAGAGAAATGTGGGCTTAAACCCATCGCACTATCCACACCACAGAGCAGTCATCCCTTTAACAACATACATGACACCCTGCACCCAAGGGAGGGGGGGGGGAAGAGCGGGGAGCGCGAGCAGGGGGTGGAGGGAGAGAGCGAGGGGGGTTGGGGGTGGGGGTGGGGAATGAGAGCGCAGGCGGGGGGGAGGGAGCAAGGGAAGGGACAGAGGGAGCAAGGGGAGGGGGGGGCGGGGGAGAAAAGAGGAGGGAGGAGGGGGAGAGGGAGTGTTGGGGGGGGGGGGGGGGGGGGGAGCGAGGCAAGCTCCCAGGCTCCTATGGCACGAGCAAAGGGCTATGTCGGGACCCACCACAGGAAAAAAGTGCCGTGTTTCTTAGCAAAACTACTGCAGCCCTGCCAGGATACTGAGCATGAAGGAGGCCGCAAGGTTACTGATGGAGACATTAAGGGAGCTCGGCATTCGAACAGCCTCCACTGGTTTCCGACTAAACGCTGCGGCAAACCGTGGAAGGGGCGGCTGGCTCAGGGGGCAGAGAGAAGGAGCAGGGTGAGGGCTTTTGCTTGGTGAGAGTTTTAGGGCACGGGGGGGGGGGGAACCCCAACAACCGTCAGTGTCGGAGCAGTAGATGGGGGCACATGCAATGGCAGCGCTCCAATACTTGAGGTGGGTTATAGTTTGTCCCCAGCACTGTTGCAGGATAAAGGAGAGAAGCAGCAACTACCACACAGCAGGACCAATCCCCACCTCCACTATTTAGCTGCAGGATAACAAGCGCTGGGCTGGGCTGTGTTTGAGAGTTTGAAAATCTCCCCGCAAACCAGGTGAGAACTCGTCTCTAGGATCAGTAACCCGATACATGGAGAGATTTAATTTTTGCGTTTGATTTTAATTGTCTAGCATGCTTAAACCCAGCCGTACCCACACCGCTGTGTCAGCCGCCCGGGTTTGGAAAGGATGATCTGTAATATTTAGAATTTGAACCCAAGTTGTCGAGACCCCTTCAGGCACTCGCTGTCTTCCTGCTGCTCTGGGGGTTGTCGCCCAGCATCTTGCACTTCAAGTGCTCCTTGTACGACAGGATTCCTCCTTGCCACTTGGTGATGGTCTGCTTCTCGCACACCCAGATCTCCTGAGCAACCTGAGGGAGGGGGAGGGAGGAATCAGCATTTAGTGACCGTACCTTGGAGAGGAATCTCTTGCAGACTCTACAGAGAGTCAACGACAAGTCAACCCATTGATCTCCCACAGCCCGGCTCCCCCATCGGACTCTCCACCCCCCCCCCCCCACCTCGCCGATCTCTTTCTCTCTCCCTCTGCCTCCCCCCCCTCCCTACAAACACTTTCTGCTCCCCTCCCACAAAACCTAGCACCCCCATCAAACACTCTGCCTACCCCCACCCCTCCCTCCCCAAGCCCAGCATCCCCCATCGAACTCTTCGCCTCCCCCCAAACTCTCTCTCTCTCTCACCCCCCCCCCTCTCTTACACACACCCCATACCCCCTCCAAGCCCAGCACCCCCATCAAACTCTTCCCACCCCTCTCCCCGACACCCCCTCCCGCAGCCCAGCAGCCCTTCCCCACCACACGTAGCCTGGTTAGAGCAATGGCTTCGGGCTCTGTCCAGCATCCCAGGTGAGGTCGGTGACTGAGGTAAGTGAGCCTTGGGTTGATTATTGGGGACCAACAATTGGACCTTCCCAATCTCGCTGATGGCCCCCCCATCGAGCTCCATTTGATGTGCCGGGTGAGTGAGCACAGGAACAGGAGAGACACAACACACTTGCTGACCTGCTGAATGAGCCTGAAGTCATGGCTGACCAGCATCATCCCGCCCTCAAACTCGTTGATGGCGTCAGCCAGGGCGTCGATGGTCTCGATGTCCAGATGGTTGGTCGGCTCGTCGAGGAAGAGCATGTGTGGGGTCTGCCAAGCCAGCCACGCAAAACACACACGGCACTTCTGTCCATCAGAGAGGTTTCGGATTGGGCTGACCTGGAACACAGAGAGACAGACAGTCAGGGCTCTCCCCAGAGTGGGATTGGAAGGGAAGGAGGTAACTCGGGATCAGACATGCGCGTTGGTGGCACAAGCGGTTTGTGGCAGTCAGCTTCCCAGCTGGGCTTCCCTCAAACCGATTGTATACTCGAAGGACCCAAGTCCTTCCATCTTCCGCCCCATCTAGGCCGAGGTAAAGGCAAACCACAAATGCAGCGGGTCAGTGAGCCCCAAGGAGAGATCCTTCATTAAATCAATCCTCCCTCTGTCAGTAACAGATTCACCAGTTGTGTAATTCTGGGAGAGGGGCCACTGAAATCGAGACCTGCGGCACAGAAATTGACAGTACCCAACAATCTACAAGTATGTGAAAAGGAATTGTCGCACAAGTAAGCATTAGTCCGTTGAGGCTGAGACACGAGAAATTACTGTGGGGAAGGAGGAAATGGCAGAAACAAATATTTTGTACCTGTCTTCACAATCGAAGACACAAAAAGTATGCCAAAATGGTGGGGAACCAAGGGTCTAACGAGGGCGAAGAATTTAATGTAATTAATACAGGTAGAGAAAAAGTACTTGAGAAACAAATGGGACTAAAAGCCTACAAACATCCTACATCCTAGGGTTTCTAAAAGAGATAGTGGATGCATTGGCTTTGATCTTCCAAAATTCCCTAATTCTAGAACGGTCCCAGCGGATTGGAAGGTAACAAATGTAACCCCGCTATACAAGAAAGGAGGGAGAGAGAAAACAGGGATCCACAGGCCACTTAGCCTGACATCAGTCATCGGGAAAATGCTGGAATCCATTGTTATGGAAGTGGTATCAGGGCACTTAGAAAATCAGAACATGATTAGGCAGAGTCAACATGGTTTTATGAAAGGGAAATTGTGTTTGACAAATTTATGAGTTTTTTTTGAGGATGTAACTAGCAGGGTAGATAAAGGGGAACCAGTGGATATAGTATATTTGGATTTCCAAAAGGCATTCGATTAGGTGCCATATATAAGGTTATTAAAGATAAGGGATTGGAGGTAATATATGGATAGAACAGTAGGGATAAACGGGTCTTTTTTCAGGCTGGCAGGCTGTAACTAGTCGCGAGGATCAGTGCTGGGGCCTCAGCTATTTACAATCTATATTAATGACCTAGATGAAGGGAGCGAGTGTAATGTATCCAAGTTTGCTGACGATACAAAGCTAGGTGGGACAGTAAGCTGTGAGGAACAAAGCCTACAAAGGGATATGGATAGACTAAGTGAGTGGGCAGTAAGGTGGCAGATGTGGGGAAATGTGAGGTTATTCACTTTGGTAGGAAGAATAGAAAAACAGATTTAAAACAAAAATGGAGAGAAACTTAAATGTTGGTGTTCAGAGAGATTTTGGTGTCCTCGTGCAAGAAACACAGAAAGTGAGTGTGCAGGTACAGCAAGCAAGGAAGGCATGTTGTCCTTTATTGCAAGGGGGTTGGAGTATAAGAGTAAGGAAGTCTTGCTACAATTGTACAGGGCCTTGGTGAGACCACACCTGGAGTACTGTGCACAGTTTGGGTCTAAGGAAGGATATACTTGCCTTAGAGCTAATGCAACAAAGGTTCACCAGACTGATTCCTGGGACAAGAGGGCTGTCCTATGAGGAGAGATTGAGCAGAATGGTCCCATACTTTCTGGAGTTTAGAAGAATGAAACATAAGATTCTGAAGGGGATCGACAGGATAGATGCTGAGAGGTTGTTTCCCCGGGCTGGCTGTGTGTATAGAGAACAAGGGGCAGTCTCAGGATAAAGGGGTCGGCCATTTAAGACCAAGATGAGGAATTTCTTCACTCAGAGGGTGGTGAATGTTTGGAATTCTCTGCCCCAGAGGGCTGTGGAGGCTCAGTCTCTGAGTATATTCAAGGCAGAGATAGAAATTTTTTTGGACTCTTGGGGAATGAAAGGATATGTAAATTGGACAGGAGAGTGGAGTTGAGGTTGACAGTCAGCCATGACCTTATTGAATGATGGAGCAGGCTCGAGGGGTCGTATGGCCTACTCCTGCTATTTCTCATGTTCTTATCCCTGACTCTCTGTCTCTCCCCCCCACTGCAGTACAATCCCCGACGCACTCTCTCTCTCTCCCCCCCCCCCCTCACTGGGGTACAATCCCTGATTCCCCTCTCCTCCCCCCACTGGGGTACAATCCCCCCTCCCCCCCCTCACTGGGGTACAATCCCTGATTCCCCTCTCCTCCCCCCACTGGGGTACAATCCCCCCTCCCCCCCCTCACTGGGGTACAATCCCTGATTCCCCTCTCCTCCCCTCACTGGGGTACAATCTCCGATTCTCCCCCCTCATTATAATGAAGTAATTGCTTCACTGAAGAGTTACATCTGGAGACGATAGGGAGTGGATGGCTCACACACCAGCGTTTCACCACAGGGAATAGTTTTCAAATCCAGCCCAGATGGATTAAAATCTTCTCCCATGTCCACTCATATTTTCTATCCGGCACCCCTATTCCTCCTCCACGGGAAACTGCAGCATCAGGTTAGAGGGGCGGTTACACCCCTACACAATAAATACAGACAATGCTGGAGACAGCCAGTCTCTGAGGCGAGTCAGTGCTTGGCGCTTGCAGTCCGAACCTCAGCTTCCAGTAACTGGGGCAATAAAAACCCCTCAGCTGCCTGAACATGGCAACTAAAGGGGTACTGGTCAGCCCGAACACCCCCCCCCCCACCAACGCGGGGTCAGTCCGAACACCCCGCCCCCCCCCCAACGCGGGGTCAGCCCGAACACCCCCCCCCCCCACCAACGCGGGGTCAGTCCGAACACCCCGCCCCCCCCCCACCCCCTGTGAGGTCAGCTCAAGCCCCAGCCCCCCTTCCAATGTGGAGTCAGCCCGAACACCCCCCCCCCCCCTCCCCCCAACGTGGGGTCAGCCTGAACACTTCCCCCCGGGGTCAGCCCGAAGGCCACCACGCAGTGTCAGTCAGAGCACCAAACCCCACACACAGGGTCCGTACCTGCTGTTTCCCAGAGAGTCCATAGCGTCCAATAATTTTCCGCATATCCTCCTTTTCCTTGATTTCTGGATAACACTTCATCATGTACTCCAACGGGGACAGGTCCAGGTCCAGCTGATCTTGCAAGTGCTGGGAAGATTGGGAGAAGCACAGTGTTACTTTTCAAAGAGCAGAGCTCCCTCCCGCCCAGCTCCAGACTCCTGAAGACAGATATTATGCTGCAACAGCCGCCACATTTCCACATCTTTGCCCAGGTGGCCTGGCTTCAGGGTCGCGTGTTGGAGGCATCGTGAGTGGGAGCCCCCCCACAACAGGGGGGGGGGGGGGGGGCACATGGTAACCCCCAGTAACAGGAACAATGGCGGGCCCAGCGATTGTCTTCTCCCTCTCTGCCAGCTCGGGCCCATCGCAGCAAGTCTAGAACCAGGGGTCACAACTAGGTCAGTGCACAGCGCTCCCTGGGGCGAGAGTGCGAGTAGAATGGGCCGGCACTCTCCGGAGTTTAGGGGATCTCATTGAAACATAAGATTCTGAGGGGGATCGACAGGGTAGATGCCGATAGGATGTTTCCCCCGGGCTGGAGTATCTAGAACCAGGGGTCACAGTCTCAGGAAAAGGGGTCGGCCATTTAAGACTGAGGAGGAATTGCTTCTCAGAGGGTGGTGAATCTTTGGATTCTCTACCCAGAGGGCTGTGGAGGCTGAATCGTTGAGTATATTCAAGGCTGAGATCGATAGATTTTTGGACTCCAGGGGAAGAGGGATATGGGGATCGGGCAAGAAAGTGGAGTTGAGGGTTAGGGTTAGGATCAGCCATGATCTTACTGAATGGCAGAGCAGGCTCGAGGGGCTGTGTAGCTGACCCCTGATCCTAATTCTTGGGTTAGGAGCCCATGAGACACGTGGATGCGGTGTGCCTGCGATGTTGAGGCGTGCTCTCTGCCAGGAGTGCCGCTTCATGGAATCTTCCTCTACCTGCCTTCAGAAGGAATCCTGTCAGACACACCTGGCCTCAGGCCAAATGTCATAAACCAACCTCTCCCACCACTCCACTCATCACCTCAGCATAAAAATAACATGGAAACGCAGAACAAGTAAATCAAGCGATTGCATGAAGCCACTCCCATCCAAACCACAGCTCGACCATTTACAGCCTACAGGTTAATAGCTCACTAATGAGTCAGCAATTTAATCAAAGGGCCAAATTCCATGCTGATGCCCCAATCCTTGCATGCAAATTCCCTCGAGTTTAAAATTGATAAGGAGACCCGAGGGGTTATAACGATCAGGGCAGACTGAACAGGCCAAGGCTCTTTTCTCTGGAGAAACCCGAGAGATGACCCAATAGAGTTCCAAGATTATGAAGGAGAGGGTAGACGTAGAGAAGATGTTTCCACTTGTCAGGGAGACCAAAACTAGGGTGTTCAATGGTCTTTAATAAATCCAATAGAGAATTCATGAGAAACTTTGGTCAGTGATGAGAATGTGGAACTCACTACCAGGAGTATTTGAGGCAAATAGCAGAGATGCATTTGAGAGGAAGCTGGATAAACACGAGGGAGAAAGGAATAGGTTATGCCGATAGGGTGAGATGGAGAGGGGTGGGAGGAGGATCGTGTGGAGCATAAACGCCAGCACGGACCTGCGGGCCGAATGGCCGGTTTGTTGCGTCAGGTTGAGAAAGCGATTAAAAAAGCTTACGGTATCCTGGGTATTCATGAATAGAGGCACAGAGTACAAAAATGTGTAAATTATGATGAACCTGTATAAAACACTGGTTCGGCCTCAACTGGAGTATTGTGTCCAATTCTGGGCACCACACTTTTGGAAGAATGTGAAGGCCTTAGGCAGAATAGATTTACGAGAATGATTCCAGGAATGAGAGACTTCAGTTACATGGATAGACGGGAGAAGCTGGGGTTGTTCTCCTTGGAGCAGAGAAGGTTGAGAGGAGATTTGTCCAAAGTGTTCAAAATCATGAGGGGTCCGGACAGAGTAGATAGAGAGAGACTGTTCCCATTGGGGGAATGGTCGGGAACCAGAGGACACAGATTTAAGGTAATTGGCAGAAGAACCAAAGGCGACACGAGGAACATTTTTTTTTTAAACGCAGCGAGTGATTAGGATCTGGAATGCACTGCCTGAGGGGGTGCTGGAGGCAGACTCAATCATTGCTTTCACAAGGAGTTGGATAAGTTCCTGAAAGAAAAATATTAGCAGGGCTCCGGGGAAAGGGCGGGGGAGGGGGACTGGCTGAAGTGCTCTCGGAGAGCCGGCACAGGCTCGACGGGCCGGCACAGGATCGACGGGCCGAATGGCCTCCTGTGCTGTAACCGTTCTATGAAATCTATGCAGCTCTACGTAATGTACAGGTTTTACAGTGCCAATCGGCAACAGGAATCCGGGCTGATAGTTTCCCTGCTCTGGCGTAGAGGCAGGGAGATCAATTGTCCCGCTCGGTGATCCCCGAACCGGAGCCCAGGATGTTCAGTACAGCTCAATCCCACACCAGCCGGAACACTTACACAACCATCGGGGAAAGCAATGGAAATATACCCAACGATAAATTAATTCAACTCAAGTAACAGAGATTCTCAACAGAACTGCATGGTCACACATCAACATAATCTTGGCTGCGTTTAGCATTTCCAAATCATAAAATCCCCCAAACACACACAGTCAGAAGAGCACCAGTTATTCTACCCGCGCCCGCTGCCCCTTGGTCACATGGCAAGGAGGGTCGAGATCCTCCAACTCGGGACCCTTTCTAGCCAGGACAGAGAATTCCATCTCATCACTCATCCTGGGTTGGACTTGGTCTCAAAAGGCAGCAACTGATCGTCACACTGGGCAGGGGCAAGCAAAAACCAATGTCGGCACCTCAGATCCTTAAATAGCATCAAGCTATTTCCTGAATAAACCACAGAGATTTACAATCTTGATTTAGTTAGCCCGTCACGGATGAGCCAAGGATGGGTTCAAATTCTAGGCAGCCTTTCATTGCATGCAAAGCAGCATTTACTGCCCATCCCAACAGGCCCAAAGGCAGAGAGTCAGACACAGAATCAGACCCAGGGTGGTGCGATTAGGGTTGAATTACTCTAGAAACAAGCCAGCACAAATATGACGGACCAAATGGTCGCCTTCCGTGTATTTGATGACCGATGGATCCAGACACACAAACTATCGAATGGTGAGTTGGCATTTGCAAGTCAGATGATCAGGTTCATCCATCAGCTCAGTGGTGCGTTTAGTTTAAAGCATGTTCTCGGGAGGTGGGTGACACTCAGGCAGTGCTGGGCCTCCGTGAACCGCTCTAATCCAAGTGGTGACGGAGAAAGTTACCTGATGGTATCGGCCAATCTTGACATGCGAGTGTTTGCGAATCATTCCATCACAAGGCAGGAGCTGTGGGAAAAGCACATGAAGTGCGGGAGAAAGGTCAGTACGGACTCGGGATTGCAAAGTGCAGAGATTCAGTCAACACCATCACATCACCAGGGTCTCAGCGAATCGAAGAAACATGGCGTGTAATGGTGGTGTGGGCCAAAGCAAGCGCTCCACTCGGAACTCCTTCACGGCAAGTGAGCCCCAAGTGGGCCGAGGAAAATTTACAAGGACACCCTCAAAGCCTCCCTGATAAAAGTGCAACATCCCCACTGACACCTGGGAGTCCCTGGCCAAAGACCGCCCTAAGTGGAGGAAGAGCATCCGGGAGGGCGCTGAGCACCTCGAGTCTCGTCGCCGAGAGCATGCAGAAACCAAGCGCAGGCAGCGGAAGGAGCGTGCGGCAAACCTGTCCCACCCTCCCCTTCCCTCAACCACTGTCTGTCCCACCTGTGACAGGGTCTGTGGTTCTTGTATTGGACTGTTCAGCCACCTGAGAACTCATGTTAAGAGTGGAAGCAAGTCTTCCTCGATTCCGAGGGACTGCCTGTGATGATGATGGGCCTTCATCCATAGCAATCGCTGGGCCACTTCAGAGTGTGTCAACCACAGCACACGACTGGGGTCACAGCTAACACTGAACCATGGCTTCAGTTCCCAGCCTAGCACGCCGATATCTGAACTCAGCCACTGATGACCAATCAATCTCGATCAATAATGGACATGTGACCCATGTGGTGGAGAGCTCTGACCCACAGGGCTTCCTGAGCTCCCTACACTCACCACACACCGTCTCCAATTGCTCAAAAACTCGAGCCCAACATATACTTACATCTCCTGCCAGGAGTTTGAGTAATGTAGACTTCCCGGCCCCATTAGGTCCAACCAGGGCCACCCTGGTATCTAAATCAATACCAAACTCCAGGTTCCGGTAGATTAAGGGCTGAAAGAGAGTTACAAACAATCAGTATTCCCATTCCTGCCTCAAACCACACCACGATTTCCTTCTCTACCCCCCCCCCAGGCTCACCATGAGCAGCTGTGTTCACACAGTCCTTTATTCCACTCCGGTGTACAGAGTCAGTGGGTGGCTCTTAGATTCTAGGTGAGGCATTGCTGTGGTACAAGGGCTGGTTGGGAACTCGCCCTCATGTGGATGCACGAAGTTACAGCAATGTGTCGAAGCTTTAACCACAACACCACTGCCTCAAACCAGCAGCACAACGCTGGATGCAGGTGAAGAGACATACGCACTCACAGAATCCCTCGCCCGCAGCACTCGGACCCCACCCCCCACTTGGACTCAGCCCTCAGACCCCCATACTCTGCTGCCCCCGGACCGGCCCTCGCCCTCAGACCCCCACTGGTCAGTTGAGATGACGTAAATCAACATTTGGGTCGTGTCTGGGGAGAGGATGCCACCCCCCACTCCCTCACCCGCACCCCCCACTCCCTCACCCGCACCCCCCACTCCCTCACCCGCATCCCCCACTCCCTCACCCGCATCCCCCACTCCCTCACCCGCACCCCCCTCGTCTGCATCTCCCTCCCCCACCTCCCTCCCCCACCCGCAATCCCCACTCCCACCCCCGCATCTCCCTCCCCCACACCCCCCACTCCCTCACCCGCACCTCCCTCCCCCACTCCCTCACCCGCAATCCCCACTCCCTCACCCTCACCCGCACCCCCCACTCCCTCACCCCCCACCCGCATCTCGCTCACCCATTGCTCACACACACATCTCACTCACTGACTGTTACTTACCCCATTATTTGTGTACTTGAAGCTCACGTTCTGTACCATGATAACAGGAGGAGGAATCTTCCCACAAGAGGGGAAACAGAACGATAACGTCTACAAGGAGAAGACAGACGAGGGATTAGAACCGTACAACATGCAATAGCAACCGCGGCAGATTGGCCCCACACCCCTCCCCGGAAGGTGGGTGTGTGGAGACAGGAATGGGGTGCAACGTCTCTTCCCCCGCCTCTCACAATAGACAAATACCGTTTAGGCACGCGTGTTGCGATAGTGGGGGAGGCACTGGAGTTGCAGGTGCCCACGAAAAGGCAACCCAGCATGAGCCAGCACCTTTAAGGAGGTGGGGATGAGGAAGGAAGGGAAAATCATAAACCAAAAACAGACGTACACAAGCACAGAACAAAACAGACATTTCTCCTCCATCCCTGAAACATAATTCAAGTCCAGAGTGAGAAAAGACCACCCCATTGGTCCCCGATAGAACAATCAATCCCCCCAACACTACTGAGCGCCTATTGTGGGAGCGCCGGGTCCCTTTGCCCGAGCTCCCCCGAAATCTCCATAACCCGCACCCTGCTCAGTGTTGAAGTTGGAACCCTGCACCGTACAGCAGTGAGCATCATGCACTTGCTGTCACGGTGGGAGAGGCAGTGATACGGGGTTCTCGGGTTGGGCTTTAAAAGTCGATAGTTTTAGGAGGAAGGCATGAGGCTCCACTGTTCAGGGAAAAATGAGAGAGTGTGCACGAGAGCGATAGTGGAATAGAACGGGAAGTGTCCATCCATGAAACTGCTGCCGTTAAAGCCATTGGGGCTGCAATGGCCCCGAGTAATCACCTCGGCCCCTGGTGAACAACAGCCCCCACACTGCACAAACCTTGTCGTTGACAACTTTCTCCGTCAGCCCAGAAGCCATCATCTTCTGCAGGGTCTTCTCTTTGCTCTGAGCCTGCCGGGCCAGCTTGGCGCTGCCATGCCCGAAACGGGCAATGTAGTTCTGGGGGAAGAGAAAGCAAAGGCAGGTTAACAACGCATCCGGAACACAACCGGCAAAACCAACACCAGCCCTCACCGCGGCTCCCAACAGACAGCACCAACTAGAAACCTGGGGCAGACTTGCAAACATGGGGCGGTGCTCAGAGAGATGACAGGGGGATTTAATAAAGGTGTTTAAAATTAGGAAGGGACAGGAGGAGTTAGATAAATCGATCACTTCCATGGTTGAGGGGATGAGACCGAAGGGACAAAGACACAAGATTAAATGAGAGAGATTTAGGACACAAGGTTGAGGGGCTCTGGAATTCACTCCCGGAGGCAGTGATTGAAGCAGAGACGTTATCAACATGAAGAACAGGTGAGATAGATGGTTGAAGGAAAGGGGGATCAGGGAATATGGGAACAGGGACGATGATATGGCTCGTGTGGAGGATAATCACGGACTGGTGGGGCCGAATAGACTGTGGTCTGTGCTGTACTCTCTACGCAGTTAACCTGAAGCCACCTCTCTCAAAGGGAGAGGGTTAATGGGTCAAGAGTCCAATAGAAACCAGACAGGTCAACCAGTTCAGGCTTCCAACCAAAAGTCAGCCCATCTTTTCTCTTGCCGACACCGATGGCCCTGCTGTACACTTTCCCACCCGATTTCCACGTGCTCACCTTCATGTGGGTGATCTGATCTTGCTCCCAATTGAACCGTTTCATCTGGTTCTCTTCCAGTTCCAGCCTGGTCTTCACATACTGGTCGTAGTTACCCTGAAACACAAGTCACGCTCAGTGACTCCAATGCAGTTTTAGTGCCCTAGACTTAATTAACATCACTAACGCCTCTCCAACAGCACTGTGGGAGACCCTCACCACACGGACTGACAGCACTGTGAGAGACCCTCACCACACGGACTGACAGCACTGTGGGAGACCCTCACCACACGGACTGACAGCACTGTGGGAGACCCTCACCACACGGACTGACAGCACTGTGAGAGACCCTCACCACACGGACTGACAGCACTGTGGGACCCTCACCACACGGACAGCACTGTGGGAGACCCTCACCACACGGACTGACAGCACTGTGGGAGACCCTCACCACACAGACAGCACTGTGGGAGACCCTCACCACACGGACTGACAGCACTGTGGGACCCTCACCACACGGACTGACAGCACTGTGGGAGACCCTCACCACACGGACTGACAGCACTGTGGGAGACCCTCACCACACGGACTGTGAGCACTGTGGGAGACCCTCACCACACGGACAGCACTGTGGGAGACCCTCACCACACGGACTGACTGCACTGTGGGAGACCCTCACCACACGGACAGCACTGTGGGAGACCCCTCACCACACGGACTGACAGCACTGTGAGAGACCCTCACCACACGGACTGACAGCACTGTGGGAGACCCCTCCTCACACGGACTGACTGCACTGTGGGAGACCCCTCCCCACACGGACTGACAGCACTGTGGGAGACCCTCACCACACGGACTGACAGCACTGTGGGAGACCCTCACCACACGGACTGACAGCACTGTGGGAGACCCCTCCTCACACGGACTGACTGCACTGTGGGAGACCCTCACCACACGGACTGACAGCACTGTGGGAGACCCTCACCACACGGACTGACAGCACTGTGGGAGACCCCTCCCCACACGGACTGACAGCACTGTGAGAGACCCTCACCACACAGACTGACAGCACTGTGGGAGACCCTCACCACACGGACAGCACATTGGGAGACCCCTCACCACACGGACTGACAGCACTGTGAGAGACCCTCACCACACGGACTGACAGCACTGTGGGAGACCCCTCCTCACACGGACTGACTGCACTGTGGGAGACCCTCACCACACGGACTGACAGCACTGTGGGAGACCCCTCCCCACACGGACTGACAGCACTGTGGGAGACCCTCACCACACGGACAGCACTGTGGGAGACCCCTCCCCACACGGACTGACAGCACTGTGAGAGACCCTCACCACACGGACTGACAGCACTGTGGGAGACCCTCACCACACGGACTGACAGCACTGTGAGAGACCCTCACCACACGGACTGACAGCACTGTGGGAGACCCTCACCACACGGACTGACAGCACTGTGGGAGACCCTCACCACACGGACTGACAGCACTGTGGGAGACCCTCACCACACGGACTGACAGCACTGTGGGAGACCCTCACCACACGGACTGACAGCACTGTGAGAGACCCTCACCACACGGACTGACAGCACTGTGGGAGACCCTCACCACACGGACGGACAGCACTGTGGGAGACCCTCACCACACGGACTGACAGCACTGTGGGAGACCCTCACCACACGGACTGACAGCACTGTGAGAGACCCTCCCCACACGGACTGACTGCAGTTCAAGGCGGTGGCTGACCACGACCGTCTCAAGGGGCAAATAGGGATGGTCAATAAATATGCGTTAACTTCATTTCCTTGCTATTCTTGGCAACTGTGGCATTCTCGCCTCGTGATTCAGAAGGTCGTGGGTTCACATCCCAATGGAGACTTGGGCACATAATCCCGGCTGACACTCCCCGTACTGAGGGAGCACTGCACTTTCAAAGGTGATGTCTTTTAGATGAGTTTAAACGGAGGGCCCTCTCAAGTGTGCATAAAGGATCGCATGGCCAGTGTCGCCCACCAACATAAACTGATTATCTGGTCATTATCACATTGCAATTTGTGGGATCTTGCTGTGTGAAAATGGGCTGCCACATTCCCCACATTCCGACAGTAACTACAGTTAATGGTACTTTGTTGGCTGTAAAGCTCTTTGGGATGTCTTACGGTCATGAAAGGCACGACACAAATGCAAATCTGTTTTAGTCATTCCAAACCAATCAGATCAACAACATATTTGACCGAATGTCTCACTAGTCGAGCATAACTGAGTATTCCCCACTACACAGGGTGTAGTGCTCCTGATTTTAAGCCTGGCAAGGTGCCTCTCCAAGTTGCAACTCCAGCAGTTACTGGTCTAAGCCACACCACCTCATAGGACCGTGAGTTTCCTGCATTAATTAGGATTTTTGTGAACTTCTACACTCAAGCTCAGGGATGTCAGTGCTGGGGAAAAGAACACACTTCATTTCAGGCACCAGTGTCAGCAAGCTCCCTCTACACTGTCCCATCGAATACTCCCAGGGCAGGTACAGGGGGTTAGATACAGAGTAAAGCTCCCTCTACACTGTCCCATCAAACACTCCCAGGACAGGTACAGGGGGTTAGATACAGAGTAAAGCTCCCTCTACACTGTCCCATCAAACACTCCCAGGGCAGGTACAGGGGGTTAGATACAGAGTAAAGCTCCCTCTACACTGTCCCATCGAACACTCCCAGGGCAGGTACAGGGGGTTAGATACAGATTAAAGCTCCCTCTACACTGTCCCATCAAACACTCCCAGGACAGGTACAGCACGGGGTTAGATACAGAGTAAAGCTCCCTCTACACTGTCCCATCAAACACTCCCAGGGCAGGTACAGGGGGTTAGATACAGAGTAAAGCTCCCTCTACACTGTCCCATCAAACACTCCCAGGGCAGGTACAGGGGGTTAGATACAGAGTAAAGCTCCCTCTACACTGTTCCATCAAACACTCCCAGGGCAGGTACAGGGGGTTAGATACAGAGTGATGCTCCCTCTACACTGTCCCATCAAACACTCCCAGGGCAGGTACAGGGGGTTAGATACAGAGTAAAGCTCCCTCTACACTGTCCCATCAAACACTCCCAGGACAGGTACAGCACGGGGTTAGATACAGAGTAAAGCTCCCTCTACACTGTCCCATCAAACACTCCCAGGACAGGTACAGCACGGGGTTAGATACAGAGTAAAGCTCCCTCTACACTGTCCCATCAAACACTCCCAGGACAGGTACAGCACAGGGTTAGATACAGAGTAAAGCTCCCTCTACACTGTCCCATCAAACACTCCCAGGACAGGTACATGGGGTTAGATACAGAGTAAAGCTCCCTCTACACTGTCCATCAAACACTCCCAGGACAGGTACAGCATGGGGTTAGGTACAGAGTAAAGCTCCCTCTACACGGTTGCAAAATATATTTCAACCCCAACCTCAAACAGCACCACTAAGATCCAATGTGACTTTCTTTATTTCCTACACATGTTCTGGGAAATTCGACAGCATCTGACTGATTTAATGCCAAATTGGGGTCAGTTTTACAGTGTTGGGGAGTTGAGGCCGCTCAGAGCACTCACTGTGTAGTACTTGAGCTTGCGGTTGTGCAGGTTAATGATATTGTTGCAAACTCCGTTCAGGAAGTCCTGGGAATGAGATATCAGCACGAGGATCCTGGAGAATCTGAGGAAAAAATACAAAGCAGCAAGATTAATTAAAAATGTCTACTTTAATACCCTTCCAGTACTCCCAACTGTGGCATTGACTAGGTGTATTTATACAACACATCCACCACCAGCCTTGCCAGCTACGTACACAACCCAGAAATTAATGTTAAAAGAATTGCAACGGGAGAGAGCTTTACCCGGCCAGTGCCTGTCCAGGGAGGGTCACACAGACACTGGGTGCCTGAAGTGCCTAAATTTCCCAGCACCAACATCTCTCGCCTCAGAGCACAAGCTTAAAAAAAACCGTCCCACTGCAATGGTCAAGCAATGAGAGAAGCAGCCCTTGTGCAGCACCTGCACAGTGACTAAAGATGCAGAACGCTGAGTCAGTAAGCGTGTGCACCGGCCTGGATCAGCAGGCTGCACTCCGTTTATTTATTTGTTCCAAGGACGTGGTCTGTGACCATTCCAGCTAGGACAGCAAGGCGTCAGCAATTGGAGGTGGGGAATAAAAAAAAAAGAGAACTAGCACCCCCCCACCTCAGAAAACCCCGCTTCTGCCAAACTTTACAAGTCAACAAAATATTCCAGCTCGAGTGTGCTTGCCTGTGAACTTTAACCTTTTTGTACATTGGTTGGTAAATCGATGCCCACCTTTGCTCCACGCCCCTGGACACCCGTCCCCAACAGAAATCTACCAGTCTCAGCCTAGAACATTGCAACTGTTCCCCGGCATCCACAGCTTTCTCGAGGAATAGAGTTCCAGATTTCCACTACTGTATTGTACGAGTATGTAGGAACGTATGAACAGGAGTAGGCCATTTACCCTCGAGCCTGTTCCACCATTCAAGTACGATCATGGCTGATCTGCAACCCAACTCCACCTTTGCCCTATATCCCTCAATACCTCGTTAACAAAAATCTATCAATCTCAGATTTAAAACTAACAATTGCCGTAGCATCAACTGCCCTTTGTCCGAAAGGCCTGGCTCTAATCTTTAGATTTTTCCTAGTCCTCAACTCCCCAACCAGCAGATATTGTTTCTACCCTATCAGTTCCCCTTAATATCTTGAAAACTTCTATCATGTCACACCTCAAACCAATTTCCAAGGAATACAACCATCATTTGTGTAATCTCCCCTCGTAACTTAGCCCTTGAAGTCCGGGTACCATTCTGGTAAACCTACACTGCACTCCCTCAAAGGCCAATATATCCTCCCTGAGGTTTGGGCCCAGAACTGCTCACAGTGCTCCAGGTGTGGGCCCAGAACTGCTCACAGTGCTCCAGGTGTGGGCCCAGAACTGCTCACAGTGCTCCAGGTGTGGGCCCAGAACTGCTCACAGTGCTCCAGGTGTGTTTCCCAGAACTGCTCACAGTGCTCCAGGTGTGGGCCCAGAACTGCTCACAGTGCTCCAGGTGTGGGCCCAGAACTGCTCACAGTGCTCCAGGTGTGGGCCCAGAACTGCTCAGTGCTCCAGGTGTGGGGCCCAGAACTGCTCACAGTGCTCCAGGTGTGGGGCCCAGAACTGCTCACAGTGCTCCAGGTGTGGGGCCCAGAACTGCTCAGTGCTCCAGGTGTGGGGCCCAGAACTGCTCACAGTGCTCCAGGTGTGGGGCCAGAACTGCTCACAGTGCTCCAGGTGTGGGGCCAGAACTGCTCAGTGCTCCAGGTGTGGGCCCAGAACTGCTCACAGTGCTCCAGGTGTGGGCCCAGAACTGCTCACAGTGCTCCAGGTGTGGGCCCAGAACTGCTCACAGTGCTCCAGGTGTGGGCCCAGAACTGCTCACAGTGCTCCAGGTGTGGGCCCAGAACTGCTCACAGTGCTCCAGGTGTGGGCCCAGAACTGCTCACAGTGCTCCAGGTGTGGTCTAACCAGGGCTTTGTATAACTTCTAGTCCTCTAGATCAGGGGTTCTCAACTGGGGCCACACGGCCCCCATGTGTCCACAGGAAGGTGTCTAGGGGTCCACAAGCTAATCGGTGAAAGGCAGCGGGAAGCTCCTGGGGGGGGGGGGGGGTGGGGGAGAAGAGGCCTGCCAATCACAGTTAGGTTACGGTGCAGCTGCCTGCCTGGAATCAGGGTCGCTGGGGCAAAGGTGCACTGGGAGTGAGAGTGCAGCCCCAGGGGGTTATCAGACAGTAAAAGACAAGTCAGGAAGTTCCTCAACAGCCCCAGTGTTCGTCAGCACACACTCCTGAACAGTAACTATTCGGTTACACAGCTTGTTTGTACAGATATCCAGCTCAGAGCTTCAGTAACCTTCTGATTACAGCAGTGGGAAATGTAGATTAACATTCTCTTTGAAGCTTAGTCAGTGAATTACATAACATAAGAAATAGGAGCAGGAGTCGGCCATTTGACCCCACGAGCCTGCTCCGCCATTTAATATCATGGCTGATCTGATCATGGACTAAACTCCACTTCCCTGCCCGCTCCCCATAACCCTTTATTCCCTTGTCGCTCAAAAATCTCTTAGTTACAATCCACTACTATTTCCTGTAGGGGCTTTGCACAGGTGCCGTGCTGCCCAGTGACTAGAAATTCAGGGGCATAAATAATGCCTACCCATCATTTTTTAGTTAAATATTGCAGGTGTGTATATAATATCGAGTACCAAATTCACATATTCAATTGGTTATTAAAATCTGGCATGTTTTCACGTATGCAGTAAATTGAATGCTATCGATGATTTGAAAACTAAACCACCTCCCCCTGCCCCCCTGCCCCCCCAGGTGATTATATAATTGAACGAGGGGCCAGCCCCAGACGCAGGGGACTGTTTCCTGCTGGGCTCAACAGCTGTGGTAAATTCTCAAGGGGTTGCACACATGGATTTCAGGAATATGTCCCATTTATGAAACCTCTACACCATAGTTGATTCAATCTCTCCTGTGATTAATTATGTATTAAAAGGTGAAAAAGTCCTTGCTCTCGTGTACACAGGAAAAATACTTGGGTTACAGGGGGTTCGAGTAATTTTTATAACACAGGAGGGAGGGCATCAGAAGTAAAAAGGTCAGGAAGCCCTGCTCTCGATATAAAGGTCAGCATTCCATTAGCCCTTCTGATTATTTTCTGTACTTGTTCATGATATTTTAATGGTCTATGTATCTGGACCTGCAGCCCCCCCCACCCCTACCACCATTTAGAAATGATCTCAGTCTATCCTTTTTAGGTCCAAAGTGGATGAACTCACATTTGCCTTCCTTTTTTAATCATTCATTGATAGAATGGGGGCACTGCTGGTAAGGCAAGCATTTATTGCCCATGAGAAGGGGTTGGTGAGCCGCCTTCTTGAACCGCAACAGTCCGCGTGGTGAAGGTGCTCCCATAGCATGCATGGTCGACGAGACCTTCCGTCACTTTGCCGGTGATTGTGAGCAGACTGATGGGGCGGGTAAGTGGCCGGATTGGATTTGTCCTGCTTTTCGTGGACAGAACAGGACATACCTGGGCAGTTTTCCACATCGTCGGTGGGTGTTGTCGCTGTACTGGAACAGCTCAGCTAGAGGTGTGGCTAGTTCTGGAGTTCTGCCATGTCTGATTTACAGGAATCTCACGCACTGAGCAGTGAAATCCCAATGACAGCACTGCATCAACGCACAAAGTAAAGAGCCCCTCTACTTACGATTTCAGTTCTTCTTCTAGCCACACGCAGGCATCCAGATCGAGATGATTGGTGGGCTCATCCAGCAGCAGCATGAAGGGTTTGATGAACAGTGCTCTGGAACAAAGGCAACAAACCACAGCAATCAGTCGGGAACAATCCATCCCAACCAGCAGCAAAAAAATAAACTTCTGACCCGAGGTTAAATATTGCCCAATTTACACTACCATCACTGCAGGATCAGACCTCCCAGCCAGGTGGTGCTGAGGGACTGGCCCACCGGCCCTGCCCACCTGCACTGCACCAACAGACACCCGGCACTAGTTCAAAGATAACGTTTTGGACTTTTTCATAAATTTAAATTCAGCTATTGGAATAAAGCGGGATACTTGAGGCTTCCTGTAGACGCGAAACTCTCATTACGCGCCAATTCTAATGAAACAATGTTGAATTAATAAGGAGCCAACCGGCCAGGAATTGGGAGAAGAAGGGGGGGATCAAGAGCTAGCCATGTCCGAGGCTTGCTTTCAATTAGAACCTGATCACATCTAGCAAACATCTCAAAGCACCTCAGGTGCAATGAACTGCTTAGAAATGCAGTGATGTTATTAGACTAAATGGAGTGGCCATTTTTCACACAGTAAGATCCCACAGGCAGCAGTGAAAATGACCAGTTTGTACATTTTTGGAGGTTTTGGGAGAGAGGGGCACATTGACCAGGATACTACCCTGTACTCCCCGAGGGATAGAATCATAGAATGATTACAACGCAGGAGGCCACTCGGCCCATAGCACCCGAGCTGGATCTCTGCAAGAGCACTTCAGCTAGTCCCACTCCCAGGCACTTATCCAACTCCCTTTTGAAAGCTGTGATTGAGTCTGCCTCCACCACCCTTTCAAGGAGTGCATTCCAGATCCTAACCACTCGCTGCGTAAAAAGGTTTTTCCTCATGTCGCCTTTGGTTCTTCTGCCAATCGCCTTAAATCTGTGTCCTCTGGTTCTCGACCCTTCCACCAATGGGAATAGTCTCTCTCTATCTACTCTGTCCAGACCTCTCATGATTGTGAACACCTCGATCAAATCTCCTCTCAACCTTCTCTGCTCCAAGGAGAACAACCCCAGCTTCTCCAGTCTATCCACAAAACTGAAATCCCTCATCCCCGGGACCATTCTCATAAATCTTCACTGCACCCTCTCGAAGGCCTCCACATCCTTCCTAAAGTGCGGGGCCCAGAATTGGACACAATACTCCAGTTGGGGCCGGACCAGTGTTTTATACAGGTTCATCATAACTTCCTTGCTTTTGTACTCTATGCCTTTATTTATGAAGCCCAGGATCCCGTAAGCTTCTTTAACCGCTTTCTCAACCTGCCCTTTCACATTCAATGGTTTGTGCCCATATACCCCCAGGTCTCTCTGTTCATGTACCGCTTCAGGATTGTACCCTTTAGTTTATATTGCCTCTCCTCATTCTTTCTACCAAAATGTATCACTTCGCACTTTTCTGCGTTAAATTCCATCTGCCCCGTGCCCGCCCATCCCACCAGCCTGTCTATGTGTTCCTGAAGTCTCTCACTACCCTCCTCACTGTTCACTAAACTTTCAAGTTTTGTACCATCTGCAAAGTTTGAAATTGTGCCCTGTACACCCACATCCAAGTCATTAATATATATCAAGCAGTGGTCCCAGTACCGACCCCTGGGGAACACCACTGTATACCTCCCTCCAGTCCCAGAAACCACCGTTCACCACTACTCTCTGTTTCCTGTCACTGAGCCAATCCCGTATCCATACTGCCACTGTCCCTTTTATTCCATGGGCTTCAACTTTGCTGGCAAGCCGATTATGTGGCACTTTATTGAACACCTTTTGGAAATCCATGTAGACCACATTACCCTCATCAACCCTCTCTGTTACCTCATCAAAAAACTCCATCAAGTTGGTTAAACACGATTTGCCTTTAACAAATCAGTGCTGGCTTTCCTTAATTAATCCACACTAGTCCAAGTGACTTCAATTCTCCAGTCCTCTGGCACCACCCCCGTATCCAAGGAGGATTGGAAGATTATGACCAATACCTCCGCGATTTTCTCCTCAACTTCCCCCAGCATCCTAGGATGCATTTCTGGTGACTTAGCTACTTTAAGTACAGACAGCCTTTCTAGTACCTCCATTTTTATCCTATCCAATATCTCCACTACCTCCTCCTTCATTATGACTTTGGCAGCATCTTCTTACTTGGTAAAGACAGATGCAAAGTATTCATTTAGTACCTCAGCCATGCCCTCTGCCTCCACGCGTAGGTCTCAGTTTTGGTACCTAATCAGCCCCATCCCTCCTCTTACTACCCATTTACTATTTATATGCCTATAGATTAACTTTTAGGTTAGCTGCCAATCTATTATCATACTCTCACTTTGTCCCTCATTTTCTTTTTCACTTCCCCTCTGAACTTTCTATATTCAGCCCAATTCTCACTTGTATTCTCAACCTGACATCTGACATAGCTTTTTCTGTTTCATCTTCCTCTCTCTCTCTCATCATCCAAGGAGCTCTGGCTTTGGCTGCCCTGCCTTTCCCCCCACGTGGTAATGTACCTCGATTGTGCTCAAACCAGCTCCTCTTTAAAGGCAGCCCATTGTTCAGTTACAGTTTGCTTGCCTATCTCTGATTCCAATTTACCTGGGCCAGATCCATTCTCAACCCACTGAAATTGGCCTTCCTCCAATTAAGAAACATATGAAATAGGAGCAGGAGTAGGCAATATCATGGCTGATCTGATCATGGACTCCACTCCACTTCCCTGCCCGCTCCCCATAACCCTTATCGCTCAAAAATCTGTCTATCTCCTCCTTAAATATATTCAATGTCCCAGCCTCCACAGCTCTCTGGGGCAGCGAATTCCACCGATTTTCAACCCTCAGAATAAATTCCTCCTCATCTCAGTTTTAAATGGGCGGCCCCTTATTCTCATACAGGGCCCAAATTTGGCCCTCCCATTTTTTCAGCGCATTCACGGGAGATGCGCCGACTTCCTACAATATAAACAGCGGCAAAAAGATGTTCCCGGATTGTGGCCCCTCTGCCGATTCTCCCGGGGCTTGGTGCAGCAATTCAACTAGGGGGGGGGGGCGGAGCTAGGGCCCTGCGCTTAGAGTGCTGGCAGCTCAACGCATGCGCACTGGAGGTTTCGCGCATACGCAGTAGCTCCTCTGCAGCGTGGGACCCGATGTCCCGCACCTATCCCCGGCGGAGTGGCCTCCCGCACTGGCCGTCCGGCCCGCTGACTTCCTGGGCCAAGGTGTGACTTAAGTTTTATTTATTATTGATGGTTGAGCTTTGTTTAGTGAAGTTTTGATCACGCGGGGCGGGGGGGGGGGGGAAGGGGGTGATAACTCTGTAGCCAGTAATTTTAATGAGCTTACTCAAGACTTTCCTTAACCCTGTTGATGAAAATACTCTCCTACATAAGAATTACAAGCAGGAGGTACTTCTATTTTTCATTTGGATATTTTGAAAAAAAATGTAAATATGTTTTGTCTCTTTATTTCTTATATTTTTGTAGTTTAAGCTGTATAGTCAATTAACTTTGAGAAGTTTGTCATACGATGTCCTGTATAGCTGTTTGATCCTATTCACATTCTTTAGTTAAGTCATTAAGTACCTACCTGCGCTGATTTCTTAACTCTCCGCAAGGGTTTTCTGTGCGGCCACAAACACTGGCCTAAGTTAGTTTGGAGCAACTATTATCCGTCCAAACTGGCTTAAATAGCCAAAGCGGGCATAGGTGGCTAGTAATGCGCCCTTTTGAAAACAAAACTTTAAAAAAACTTTAACTAACTCACTTACACTGGCGCAAATTAAATGTGCAAAATGGGGATTTTTAAGATACTCCAGAAAAATCAAGTTGCTCCAAAAAAAAAAGAGCAACTCCTGGACAAATTTGGGCACTATGTCCTCTAGTTTTAGTTTCACCCATGAGTGGAAATATCCTCTCTGTATCCACCTTGTCGAGCCCCCTCATTATCTTATATGTTTCGATAAGATCACCTCTCATTCTTCTGAACTCCAATGAGTAGAGGCCCACTACGCAACCTATCTTCATAAGTGAACCCCCTCATCTCCGAAATCAAGCTAGTGAACCTTCTCTGAACAGCTTCCAATGCAAGTATATCCTTTCGTAAATATGGAAACCAAAACTGCACGCAGTACTCCAGGTGTGGCCTCACCAATACCCTGTATAGCTGTAGCAAGACTTCCCTGCTTTTATACTCTATCCCCCTTGCAATAAAGGCCAAGATACCATTGGCCTTCCTGATCACTTGCTGTACCTGCATACTAACTTTTTGCGTTTCATGCACAAGGACCCCCAAGGTCCCTCTGTACTGCAGCACTTTACAATTTTTCTCCATTTAAATTATAATTTGCTTTTCTATTTTTTCTGCAAAGTGGATAACCTCACATTTTCCCACATTCTACTCCATCTGCCAAATTTTTGCTCACTCACTTAGCCTGTCTATATCCCTTTGCAGATTTTGTGTGTCCTCACAATTTGCTTTCTCACCCATCTTTGTATCATCAGCAAACTTGGCTACATTACACTCGGTCCCTTCATCCAAATATTAACATAGATTGTAAATAGTTGAAGCCCCGGCACTGATCCCTGTGGCACCCCACTGGTTACCGTTCACCAACCGGAAAATGACCCATTTATCCCCACTCTCTGTTTTCTGTTAGTTAGCCAATCCTCTATCCATGCTAATATATTACCCAAACCCCGTGACCTTTTATCTTGCGCAGGAACCTTTTATGTGGCACCTTATCAAATGACTTCTGAAAATCCAAATACACCACATCCACTGGTTTCCCCTTTATCCCACCCTGTTCTTACATCCTCAAAGAACTCCAGCAAATTTGTCAAACATGATTTCCCTTTCATAAAACCATGCTGACTCTGCTTGATTGAATTATGCTTTTCCAAATGCCCTGCTACTGCTTCCTTAATAATGGACTCCAGCATTTCCCCAACCACAGATGTTAGGCTAACTGGTCTATAGTTTTCTGCTTTCTGTCTGCCTCCATTTAAAAAAAAATAGGGGCGTTACATTTGCGGTTTTCCAATCCGCTGGGAGCTCCCCAGAATCCAGGGAATTTAGGTAGATTACAGCCAATGCACCCACTATCTCTGCAGCCACTTCTTTTAGGACCCCAGGATACAAGCCATCAGGTCCAGGGGACTTGCCCATCTTTAGTCCCATTATTTTACCAAGTACTACTTCTTTAGTGATAGTGATTGTATTTAGTTCCTCCTGTCCCTTGATTATCCACTATTTAATTAAATAATTTTGCTCTACATTTCTCCGTCCATTTTCCATCGCTAATCTAAACCTTATACTATGATCACTGTTCTCTAAATGTTCCCCGACTGACACTGGCTCCACTTGACCCACCTCATTCCCCAGAACCAGATCCAGAATTGCCTCCTCCCTCGTTGGGAGGGAAACATACTGATCATGAAAGTTCCTTTAACACTCACCAGAAATTCTGCCCCATCTCTGCCTTTGCACTAATATCCCAATCTATATTAGGATAGTTGAAGTCACCCATTATCACTAATCTATAGTTCTTGCTTCTCTAATTTTTCTGCAAATTTGCTCCTCTATATTTGTCCCACTAGTTGGTGGCCTATAGAATACATCTAGTGTAATGGCAGCTCTATTATTTCTTAACTCTAACCATATAGATTCTGTCCTTGACCCCTCCAGAACATCCACTCTCTCTAGCACTAACATTCTCCTTCACCAATACTGCCACCCCACCTCCTTTCTTTCCTTCCCTTCTTTCTTTCCTTCCCTATCTTTTCTGAACACTTTGTATCAGGAATATTTAAAACCCAATCCTGCCCTTTTTTGAGCCAGATCTGTTATCAGCATAACATCATATTCCCATTTCTAAAACAATTTACCACGTTGTGTGCGTTAACCACCTTGTATTTTGAATGACGCCACCCAATACCTTACCGTTTCTTACTCTAGCGCTATCCGCCTCTCCCGATCCCGCCGCGCTAGCCGCCTCTCCCGATCCCGCCGCGCTAGCCGCCTCTCCCGATCCCGCCGCGCTAGCCGCCTCTCCCGATCCCGCCGCGCTAGCCGCCTCTCCCGATCCTTTGTGCACTGCTTTCCTCCTTTCCAACATCCTGGTGCTCATCCCCTTGCAAAATTAGTTTAAACCCCTCCCCCCCCCCAATCTTTTAACAGCAGCACGAGCCTGGATTTAACAAGTCATTTACAGGACAGCACTGCTTACAGTGCACCAATTCTTCGGTACTGTTGAGTCTTGGGGTAACAAGTCAAATGGGTATGAGAGACAGCAAACGTCAACCAAGCATTACTTCACCACAAAGGTGAACATAAAACACAATCTATTTGCACAAGAAAACAAGACAGCAAAAACAACCCAACGCAGGTTTTAAATACTCTCCTGGAGACAGGGACATGCTGGGCTGTAGTTTATTGGGTGCCACTGATCTGTATTTTCCACTAGGAGATACTGGGCTGTGGTGAGAATCAGGAAACACAGACTGAGGAGAGAGTGGGGTACAAAGATCAGGGAGGGGACGAAGTGCAACCCAGTTTATTTCAAGTTTTATGATGAGGCCCTACCCCTCCCTGCATCCCACGCTCGGTTACCTGGCAAGGGCTACTCTCATCCTCCAGCCTCCGCTGAAATCCTTCATCATCTTGCGCTGCATGGCTGGCGAGAACCCGAGACCGTGCAGAATCCGCGATGCTCGCACCTCCGCCTTGTCCGCATCCAACTCCTCCAAACGCTCGTAGATTTGTAGAAGCTTCTCGCACTCAGCTGGGGGAGAAAGAGAGGGGAAGGAGAGAGAAAAATACAGTTAAAGGCTGGACACAGACAACAACATGCACCAGTCAGTTCACAGCCACTGACTGACCAAAGTTACAACTGTTGTTCACTCGGGGCGACAGCAGTTGGAGTTCAAACATGGCAGAATTAAAGGCCACTCAATGTCTTGCACACTTCACAGTCTGATCTTCAACAGCGCTGCTGTAAATGCAGAGGCTGCACTGCACGTGTGGGACAGTGGAAAGGTAACCACATTGCCCAGCGATTTGCATTAACATAGCCCAGTGGGGAATCTCAGCACAATTACCCACTCCCACAAGCAGTGGATTACAGCTCTACTCCTGACCCATTTACAACTAGGGATACAGAAAACACAATGGCAGAAACAGTGACCCGCATCACAATGCTCCCTGGTCATCTGTAGGCCTGGAGGTTATCCCACTATTGTCCCCAGGACCAGCCCCACATGTCAGTGCTTTCATGCTACGTATCGCAATGTAGGCACGCGACCCCAGCCATTAAATAGTTCACAGGAGGAGGCTGGTCCAACAGCAGATGACCAGAACCAGAGAGGAGTCTCCAGCATTACAGACAGCACTGCCTGGTCCCTGGACTCTGCATTCAACCCATTCAAATCAGTCCCAAAAACACTCCACAGCCCTTTGGGGCAGAGAATCACAATCCTTCTGCACAGTTTTTGTCTCCTTATCTGAGGAAGGATCATCAAAAGCAGTCCCTCGAAATGAGGAAAACTTGCTTCCACACCGAAAAGGGATGAGGTCACAGGTGTTTCAATGAAGGACCTAATATTCCAGATCCTGAACTACATGTTGAAGGGTGGAAGATGCCTGTGGGTGGATTTTTTTAACGTGGGGTGACCGTTGCACACCAGCCACCACACGGACTTGACAGAGCGAGGTCTTGGTCCAGTGGCAAGGGTTAACCAAGACGACTGGAGACCTGCTCTGCTGCACGGACCCAGTGCGCACACATATCGCAGTGTGGGCTGGGCCCGTGCTGCCCCTGGGCCCTCACCCCGATCACATCCCTCTACGAACTCTTGCCGCTCCTTCGCCCCGACCTCACCACTCCTGCTGTACCTGCCCGCACTACACTGAGGAAGGATATACTGAAGGGGATTGACAGGGAAAATGCTGAGAAACTGTTCCCCCCGGTCAGAGAGTCTAGAACTAGGGGGTCACAGTCTCAGGATAAGGGGTCAGCCAAGAATGAAATAAGGATGAATTTCTTCAGGTGCAGGAGTAGGCCATTCGGCCCTTTGAGCCTGCACCATCATTCAATAAGATCATGGCTGATCATTCCCTCAGTACCCCTTTCCTGCTTTCTCTCCATACCCCTTTAGCCGTAAGGGCCATATCTAACTCCCTCTTAAATACATCCAATGAACTGGCATCAACAACTCTCTGCGGCAGGGAATTCCACAGGTTAACAACTCTCTGAGGGTCGTGAATCTTTGGAATTCTCTGCCCTAGAGGGATGTGGATGCACAGTCAGGTGGGAAAGTGGAGTTGAGGTAGATCAGCCATGATCTTATTGATGGGCAGAGCAGATGCAAGAGGCCGTAAGGCCTATTCCTGCTCCTAATTCTTGTGTTATCATCACTTGTATATCTGTGCCTGGCCATTGCTGGTCCCCAACACATTGGGAAGCAGTTTGGGAAGCAGAGATTGTCGGAGCAGGAGTTTTAGTGCCACAGGGGAAAACAGCCAGCTCGCACTGTAAATGCAGACAGAGGAGTTCATAAATCGACAGTCTGACACACAAGTGTGGCAATGGGGATTACGGTTCTATAGTCAAAGATTTTTAACATGGCAAATGGATGGAGAAAAGGCAGAGATGAGAGAGATAGAGGTGCCATGGCTAACAGAGGACACAAAAAATCTGCAAAGGGATGTAGACAGACCAAGTGAGTGGGCAAAAACTGGCTGATGGAGTATAATGTGGGAAAATGTGAGGTTATCCAATTTGGCAGAAATTATAGAAAAGCAAATTATAATTTAAATGGAGAAAGATTGCAAAGTGCTGCAGTACAGAGGGACCTGGGGGTCCTTATGCATGAAACACAAAAAGTTAGTCTGCAGGTACAGCAAGTGATCAGGAAGGCAAATGGAATGTTGGCCTTTATTGCAAGGGGGATGGAGTATAAAAGCAGGGAAGTCCTGCTACAACTGTACAGGGTATTGGCGAGGCCACACCTGGAGTACTGCGTACAGTTTTGGTCTCCGTATTTAAGGAAGGATATACTTGCATTGGAGGCAGTTCAGAGAAGGTTCACTAGGTTGATTCCGGAGATGAGGGGGTTGACTTATGAGGAAAGGTTGGGCCTATACTCATTATTGGAGTTCAGAAGAATGAGAGGTGATCTTATCGAAACATAAAAGATAATGAGAGGACTCAACAAGGTGGATGCAGAGAGGATATTTCCACTCATAGGGGAAACTAAAACCAGGGGGCATAGTCTCAGAATAAAACGGAGACGAGGAGAAATTTCTTCTCTGGGGTTGTAAATCTGTGGGGAAGAGCTGGGTCATTGAATATAATTAAGGTGTAGAGAGATTTTTGTGCTATAAGGGAATACAGGGTTATGGGGAGTGGGCAGGGAAGTGGAGCTGAGTCCGTGATCAGATCAGTCATGATCTTATTGAATGGCGGAGCAGGCTTGAGGGGCCAAATGGCCGACTCCTGCTCCTATTTCTTATGTTCTTGTGTTAATACGACACAGCCTCCAGACTTTGATTAGTTCCCTTTTCCTGCGGTACCAAAGACCAACCTTACCCCATCAGTCAGAACTCAAACCACGGCCAATAAAGCAACTAGACAGGAAAGGAGCACATAGTTACCGTCTTCATGGGCCAGACGCTCTGCCTCCTTCTCCAGCTCGACACGCTCCTTGTCAACCTCAACCACACAATCGAGAGGCGTTTTGTCACTGGGCGGCATCTCCCGTGTAAGATGGTAAATGTCGATGTGTTCCGGTATCGGCAACTCCCGGTGACCCAGAGCAGACAGCAGCATGGATTTACCTAGAGACAGACAGACACACAGACACGAGAGATCAACATTAGCACCAACAATGATCAAGGACCAGTCTCTACCTTCCCTCGCCCCATGTGCTGTTGGCAATCTGCTGGCTCCCTTTTGCTACAAGGCACAAAGGATTAACCGATATTCTGCAAAAGCATCGCTGAAGCTTCATTCAATGGGGGCCACAGTCTTTGCTGTGGTTTAGAAGCCCATGATGCCTGCGAGCTCCATCCCTTCGGACCCAATACAATTCAGGAAATTCAGCTCGGACAGTGATGGCCAAAGGCTCCAATTCAACGGTGTGGGAAAAAGTCTCGGCAAATCCCAGACTCACTGGCCTGAACGCCGAACACCTCGTGTGTTCTCGTCACTGTGCCAGACTGCCTGTGCCCAGACACAGAGTGGAGTCAGCGACAGACATGGGCCGACCACCCTCTGCCAACGGTTGACCACACATCACTGCCAGGCCCCAATGATTAGACAAGCAGGATACCCATCACATTCCTGCTGCTTTTGAAAGGACTTCACAAAATGTGCCCTCACAACCCAAGGAGGAAAAGAACTAACTGAGGACAGCAGCTGTCCACTCCCCATACCTTTCAGGGTTGTAAACTCCGAGAACCTTTAGGCGCCTGCCATTGCCCGCTGAGTGCATGTGGCCTTACCAGTGCCGTTGAGACCAATCAGCCCGTAACGCCGGCCGGTGTTCAGCTCCAGCTTGGTGTCGCTCAGCAGTTCCTGACCGTGAAAGGTCAGCGACAGGTTAATGATGTGAACGTCCGTACTGTTGGGGTGCGAGGCCAGCACCCCAGTGACTGCTCGGGCTGCCGCCTTCTTCAGCTCAAAGTCATCCAGCTCGCTGGTAATCTGAGCCAGTCCTGCGGAAGGAGAAATGGTGTCACAATACCGGGGCACGAGAGAGAGCCATCAAATGAGGCAGCGAAGGAAGGAACAGCAAGGCACACAACACGAAGGCTGGTGGAGAGGATTCCATTCAACCCAACTGATCTGACCGTTGGCTTCAAGGATTCCACAGGAGTCAAATTGTTGGTCAATTTAGTTCTTAGTGAGCATGGGATGAACTGGAGGATTTCTGCTTTTATTAAAAAAAATAACTTACATTAGAGAGCATTACATCCAAGTCTACACAGCACAGAAACAGGCCATTCAGCCCAACTGCTCCATACCAGCCTCCTCCCACCCATCTCTTCACCTCACCCCATTACCATATCCTTCTATTCCTTTTCCCGAACATGTTTATCCATCTGCCCTTTAAATTAATCTGTGCTATTCTCCTCAACCACTCCCTGTGGTAGCAAGTTCCACATTCTCACCGGTCTCTGGGTAAAGACATTTCTCCTGAATTCCTGGTTGGATTTATAAATGACTCTTATATTTATACCCACTCGTTTTAGTCTCCCCAGTCTTCACTACGTCTACCCCATCGAACTCCTTCATAATTTTAAGGACCTCTATCAGGTCACCCCTCAGCCATCTCATTTCTAGAGAAATGAGCCCCAGTCTGTTAAGTTTTACTGATCAGTAAAATGTCTCAGATCTGGCATCATCCTTACGAATGGATAGGTGAGATTTAGCGCACATTCTGTGGCGCACAATTGACTGCAATTCAGACCAGGGCAGCGGAAGGTATCTGCCCTGCACAGATTCACGTTGTCAACATCGCTCCACAGCAGATGAAGAGCCTGAATACAAAATGCCAACTCATCTTTTCAGGTGCTGACTGAGTCGCTGTGTATTCCTAACCTTCAGCGACTGAAATATTGGCCTCGTGCCTCATTCCAGCTGTACATAAAACAGATTCATTTTAGATAATGCGGCCTGGCGTCACACCTTTCTAAATGAGCAAGGAATGCCTGGTGGCTAAGAATGAAGCTTTCATTTGCGCCTCTCACACCCTCAGTACATCCCAAAGAGCTTTTGCAGCCAATGTAGTACTTTTTGGAAATGTACTGTCGTAATGTAATTAAACGTGGCAGCTAATTTGCGTACAGCACGCTCTTGCAAACAGCAATATTGGTTGTGGGATAAATATTGGTCAGGGCAGGATACCCGGACCCGAGGGGGGTGGGGGGCATTTCCCTGATCTTTAGTAGCGCCATATAATCTTTTACATCTACCAGAGAGCAGATGGGGCCTCAGTTTAACGTCTCATTTAAAAGACGGCCCCCTCAGACACTGCGGCGCTCCCCTCAGTACTGCCCCGCCGACAGTGTGGTGCTCCCTCAGCACTGCCCCTCCGACAGTGCAGCGCTCCCCTCAGTACTGCCCCCTCAGTACTGCCCCTCCAACAGTGCAGCGCTCCCCTCAGTACTGCCCATCCGACAGTGTGGTGCTCCCTCAGCACTGCCCCTCCGACAGTGCGGCGCTCCCCTCAGTACTGCCCCTCCGACAGTGCGGCGCTCCCTCAGTACTGCCCCTCCGACAGTGCAGTACTCCCCTCAGCACTGCCCCTCCGACAGTGCAGTACTCCCCTCAGCACTGCCCCTCCGACAGTGCAGCACTCCCCTCAGTACTGCCCCTCCGACAGTGCAGTACTCCCCTCAGCACTGCCCCTCCGACAGTGCGGCACTCCCCTCAGTACTGCCCCTCCGACAGTGCAGTACTCCCCTCAGCACTGCCCCTCCAACAGTGCAGCGCTCCCCTCAGTACTGCCCCTCCGACAGTGCAGTACTCCCCTCAGCACTGCCCCTCTGACAGTGCAGTACTCCCCTCAGTACTGCCCCTCCGACAGTGCAGTACTCCCCTCAGTACTGCCCCTCCGACAGTGCAGTACTCCCCTCAGCACTGCCCCTCCGACAGTGCAGCACTCCCTCAGTACTGCCCCTCCGACAGTGTGGTGCTCCCTCAGTACTGCCCCTCAGACAGCGCAGTACTCCCCTCAGCACTGCCCCTCCGACAGTGCAGCACTCCCCTCAGTACTGCCCCTCCGACAGTGCAGTACTCCCCTCAGCACTGCCCCTCCGACAGTGCAGCGCTCCCCTCAGCACTGCCCCTCCGACAGTGCAGCGCTCCCCTCAGTACTGCCCCTCCGACAGTGCAGTACTCCCCTCAGTACTGCCCCTCCGACAGTGCAGCGCTCCACTCAGTACTGCCCCTCCGACAGTGCAGTACTCCCCTCAGCACTGCCCCTCAGACAGCGCAGTACTCCCCTCAGCACTGCCCCTCCGACAGTGCAGTACTCCCCTCAGCACTGCCCCTCCGACAGTGCAGTACTCCCCTCAGCACTGCCCCTCCGACAGTGCAGCGCTCCCCTCAGCACTGCCCCTCCGACAGTGCAGCGCTCCCCTCAGTACTGCCCCTCCGACAGTGCAGTACTCCCCTCAGTACTGCCCCTCCGACAGTGCAGCGCTCCCCTCAGTACTGCCCCGCCGACAGTGCGGCGCTCCCCTCAGTATTACAATAGGAGTGTCAGCCTGGATTACATCAAGTCCCCCGAATAGGGCTTGAAGATACAACCTATTGATTCAGCGGTGAGCACGCTACCAACTGAACCGCGGCTGACATACTGAAAAAGGTGTTAATCCTGGGCACCACCCCATTAAACCCGCACCTGCATCGTGAACAGAAGAGCCGTTGATCTGCGGCCTTTCAGAGTTTTCCACATCGTCAGCACCGATGTCGCCGTTTTCCTCCGACCCGTCTGCGGCCTTGGGCTTACGCTGGCGTGCTTTCGCAGCTTCCTTCTTCTTGGCTGCCTTTTTTTTGGCCAAGTCGGAAGGCATGGCTGTAGGTTAGTTTGCGTTAGTGAATGTAGAACCTGTGAAAACATGGAGCACTTTTATTGAGGGAAGGGATTTGATTTTTAATCCGGGAGCTTTTACACAACACCAGTGTTTGAGGAGAGCGATTTCCGTGCACTTTCCCCACACCAACAGCGAACATGGACACAAGCCAGCCACACTGCCCAAGGCTCAACCAGACACTTCACAACTGTGGCATCCCATTTGACCCAAACTGAGCCTCCAACCCCAGATTCTCTGCATCACCAAGACTGCCTACTTCCATCTCCATAGCATCGCCAGTCTCCACTCCTGCTTCAACTTATCTGCTGCTGAAACCCTCACCCATGTTACCTCCAGACTTGACTATTCCAACACTCTCCTGGCCGGCCTCCCATCTCCCTCCGAAAACTTGAGCTCATCCAAAACTTGGCTGACCGAGTCCTAACTTATAGCAAGTCCCTCTCACCCATCACCCATTGAAGGCTGATAAATCCCCGGGGCCTGATAGTCTGCATCCCAGAGTACTTAAGGAAGTAGCCCTAGAAATAGTGGATGCATTGGTGATCATTTTCCAACAGTCTATCGACTCTGGATCGGTTCCTATGGACTGGAGGGTAGCTAATGTAACACCACTTTTTAAAAAAAGGAGGGAGAGAGAAAACGGGTAATTATAGACCGGTTAGCCTGACATCAGTAGTGGGGAAAATGTTGGAATCAATTATTAAAGATGAAATAGCAGCACATTTGGAAAGCAGTGACGGGATCGATCCAAGTCAGCATGGATTTATGAAAGGGAAATCCTGCATGACAAATCTTCTAGAATTTTTTGAGGATGTAACTGGTAGATTGGACATGGGAGAACCAGTGGATGTGGTGTATTTGTACTTTCAAAAGGCTTTTGACAAGGTCCCACACAAGAGATTGGTGTGCAAAATTAAAGCACATGGTATTGGGGGTAATACACTGACGTGGATAGAGAACTGGTTGGCAGACAGGAAGCAGAGAGTCGGGATAAACGGGTCCTTTTCAGAATGGCAGGCAGTGACTAGTGGGGTGCCGCAGGGCTCAGTGCTGGGACCCCAGCTATTTACAATGTACATTAATGATTTGGATGAGGGAATTGAGTGTAATATCTCCAAGTTTGCAGATGACACTAAACTGGGTGGTGGTGTGAGCTGTGAGGAGGATGCTAAAAGTCTGCAGGGTGACTTGGACAGGTTAAGTAAGTGGGCAAACGCATGGCAGATGCAGTATAATGTGGATAAATGTGAGGTTATCCACTTTGGTGGTAAAAACACGAAGGCAGATTATCTGAATGGTGGCACATTAGGAAAAGGGGAGGTGCAACAAGACCTGGGTGTCATGGTACATCAGTCATTGAAAGTTGGCATGCAGGTACAGCAGGCGGTGAAGAAGGTAAATGGTATGTTGGCCTTCATAGCTAGGGGATTTGAGTATAGGAGCAGGGAGGTCTGACTGCAGTTGTACAGGGCCTTAGTGAGGCCTCACCTGGTATACTGTTTTCCGTTTTGGTCTCCTAATCTGAGGAAGGACGTTCTTGCTATTGAGGGAGTACAGCAAAGGTTCACCAGACTGATTCCTGGGGTGGCAGGACTGACATATATGAGGAGAGACTGGATTGACTGGGCCTGCATTCACTGGAGTTTAGAAAGATGAGAGGGGATCTCATAGAAACATATAAAATTCTGACGGGACTGGACAGGTTAGATGCAGGAAGAATGTTCCCGATGTTGGGGAAGTCCAAAACCAGGGGACACAGTCTAAGGATAAGAGGTAAGCCATTTAGGACTGAGATGAGGAGAAACTTCTTCACTCAGAGAGTTGTTAACCTGTGGAATTCCCTGCCACAGAGAGTTGTTGATGCCAGTTCATTGGATATATTCAAGAGGGAGTTAGATATGGCCCTTACGGCTAAAGGGATCAAGGGGTATGGAGAGAAGACAGGAAAGGGATACTGAAGTGAATGATCTTATTGAATGGTGGTGCAGGCTTGAAGGGCCGAATGGCCGACTCCTGCACCCATTTTCTATGTTTCTATGTTTACCTACATTGCTCACTAGCCTACATTGGCTCCCGGACCAGCAACAGCTCGAATTTAAAATTCACATCCGCGTGTTTAAATCCTTTCATGGCCTCGCCCCTCCTCCAGCCCTACAAGATCTCTGCGCTCCTCCAATTCTGGCTTTGTGAGCATCCCCGATTTTCTTTGCTTCCCAACTGGTGGCCGTACCATCAATTGCCTAGGATCCAAAATGTAGAATTCCCTCCTTAAACCTCTCGGCCTCTATTTTCCTTAAAACCTACCTCCCTGACCAAGCTTTTAGTCATTTGTCCCAATATGTGGCTTAGCGTCAAATTTTTTTTGATCACTTGAAGCGCCTTGGAACATTTTGCTGTTAAAGGCGCTATATAAAGTCGTCGTTGATCCTCAATTTGACCAATAATCCTAATCCCAGACGCTTTTACCTCCTTTTCCTTCAACCACCGATTTCACTGCTCGTCAAGTGCTGACTTTCAATCTCCATCCAACTCCACAACCTCCTAACTCGCTGTGTAAAAATCACTTCTGCTTGCAGATTTAAATCTCTTGCATTGAATCCTTGTTCAGACCACTGGGAACAAGTCCTTTCTATCTACCCTGTCCCATCCTTTCAGTGTTAAACATCTCTTACAAAATCACTCCTTTATATTAGCATGGATTGTGAATTGGTAAAGGAACAAAAAAAAGAGTAAAGATTAACAGGTCATTTTCAGGTTGGCAGACTGTATCTAGTGGGGTGCCGCAAGGATCAGTGCTGAGGCCTCAGCTATTCACAATCTATATCAATGAGTTAAGATGAAAGGACCAAGTGCAATGTAGTCAAGTTTGCTGACAATACAAAGCTAGATGGGAAAGTAAGCTGTGAGCAGGACACACAAGAGCCTGCAAAGGGATATAGACAGGTTAAGTGAGTGGCCAATAAGGTGGCAGATAGAGTATAATGTGGAGAAACGTGAGGTTATTCACTTTGGTAGGAAGAATAGAAAAACAGATTTTTTTTTATAAATGGTGAGAAAATGTTAAATGTTGATGTTCAGAGAGATTTAGGTGTCCTCATACAGGGAACAGGACCTTATTATGCAGCTACGGCAAGCAATTAGAAAGGCAAATGGCATGTTGGCCTTTATTGCAAGGGGGTTGGAGTACAAGAGTAAGGAAGTCTTACTACAACTGTACAGGGCCTTGGTGAGACCACACCTGGAGTACTGTGCACAGTTTTGGTCTCCTTATCCAAGAAAGGACATCATTGCCTTAGAGCTAATGCAACAAAGGTTCACTAGACTGATTCCTGGGATGAGAGGACTGTCCTATGAGGAGAGATTGAGTAAGTTGGGCCCTTACTCTCGAGTTTCAAACAAAGAGGTGTGATGTCATTGAAACATATAAGATTCTGAGGGGGATTGACAGGGTAGATGCTGAGAGATTGTTTCCCCCGGCTGAAGAGTCTAGAACTAGGGGACATACTCTCAGGATAAGGGGGTCGGTCACTTAAACATAGAAACATAGAAAATATGGCCTGCTCCTGCACCTTCGAGCCTGCACCACCATTCAATAAGATCATGGCTGATCATTCACCTCAGTACCCCATTCCTGCTTTCTCTCCATACCCCTTGATCCCTTTAGCCGTAAGGGCCATATCTAACTCCCTCTTGAATATATCTAACGATGACTAAGATGAGGTGGAATTTCTTCACTGAGCACTGTGAATCTTTGGCATTCTCTAGGCCAGAGGGCTGCGAATGCTGAGTCATTGAGTATATTCAAGGCTGAGATCGATAGATTTTCAGACTACTGGGTATGAGGGATATGGGGATCAGGCAGGAAAATGGAGTTGAGCCATATGGCCTACTTCTGTTCCTAATAAAAACAGCCCTAATTTATCAAGAAAGCAGCATGCTGGCCCATTTGCTGTCTTAACACGACTGTGAAAACTGCCAGATTGTCATAAAATCCCAATTGGGTCACGAACGTCCCTCGGGGAAGGCAAGCTGCTGCCCCAACCCAGCCTGGTCTACATGTGACTCCAGTCCTACACTGTGACTGATTCTCTCGGGATAGGCAACAAACAGGGCCGTTGCCACCTCACTGAAACCCACAGCAGTAATAAAAATAAACCACAATGCCATCGCTGGATTCCAGGTACTCGGGCTGAAGCAGAACCCTGGCAGCAGAAAAAGTCGGAGAAAAATAGTCCTCCTCGTCTTTAATCAGCGCTGCCCTAATCCAGCTTGCCAACAGCCTGGAGCAGAAAATAACCAAACTTTGAAGTCACTGTTAACAGCAGCCATTGCAGTCTGGGTAGATCTGCGATATTCCTTTCAGTAAAAAGGACATCACAATAATCTCAAAAAGTAACACTGAGAATACAAACTGCTACGTTAGTAAGGAGAAAATAAGATAAGATGCACCAATAGCAATGAAACTGAAAAGAAAGCAGAGAAAGGAGAGCCAGAAATCCTACTGAAGACTGGGGTCTCCTTATACATTGCACACACACCGCCCACACTTCACCCTGCTCGCTTTCCCAGGGGGAGGCAATGCAACATTGAGTCATAAAAATACTGTGTGCCAAGTAAGGCACAAATCTCCAAGCACAAACTGGGGCCGGGGAGGGTAGCAGCAGAGGCTGGGGAGGGACAGGGCAAGGCGACTAGACGCCTTCCACTGTTACTGCGATCCCATCATTGCGACATAAGCAATATTATGTATTCACATATAATCTGATCACTATCTGGCCCAGAATTACATTTTACATCCTACAAGTTATTTGTCCAAGACGTGAGGATGGTGGACAAGGTTGGTATTTACCGCACGTTCCCCAGTGGCCCCGAGAAGGTCCACAAGCCATTGCAGTCCTTGCGGAGAAGGAGTTTCCACAATGCTGTTAGGTAGGGAATTCCAAGATTGTGACCCAGCGGTAACGGGATGGTGATATACGTCCAGGTCAGGAAGGTGCTCCCACTTTGCTGCTCCTCTTCTTGGCGGCAGAGGGCACAGGGAGGGAGATTTGGAGCTGACAGACAGCAGGTAATATTAGTCCCACCTGTGTGCCAAGATAAATGGTCCATTGGGACCCCATGGCACAATTCTCCAGTGACTTGGCCAATATCCCTCCCTCAAAACCCAAACAAAAGACGTGGTCACTCTGTGGATTGTGGAATCTCACTCATATAGCAAGGCTGCCACATTCAGTATGTTGTTCTCGGAAACTGAGACGCTTCTGAATTGTGAGATAATTGCTATATAAATATTGATTTCACTGTTTAAACAATCAACATCCTGTTAAATGCAACTTTCAGGCAAAACCATTGCAGAGATGATGGAAAACTTCAGGCTCCTGTGATCGAATATCTTGGAACAAATTAATGTGCGTTATTCCCTTTACAAAATGATCAACGGTTTCAGCGTGGCTATCCCCCAGGTGCCAAGTGCAGTATATTCCTCAGACACTACTAGTTGTAATGCAGGAGGAACCATGAGGCTCGGAACAAGCAAAGTGAATTGAACGAGATTTCAGAGCAGGTTTTACCAGACGGAATGAAAGGAGTTGCTGTGGTGGTGATATAATACTGCCTCCTGGTGGGAGCATACAGAACTCACCATGCGTTTCCCCAACACAAACGGAGCTAACAGGTAGGTGCCTTCAGCAACCAAGAAATCCCCCCAGCCCTGTTGCTCAGTAACCAGTATTACCCAGCGAATAGAAACAACTGCAGGGCCAAGTCACAGAATGTGTGCTAGTAAAACAGCAGCAAGTACTGCATCCAGATTTGACAGAGCCAGAAGGAAAAGTTAAGTCCTGGAAGTGGTGGCAAGAGCCAGAAGGCTCACAGCCAGTGTTGAGAACTGAAGGAGGAGGAAAGAATGCACCAACTCGGGCTTTTCATTCAACGGAAACAACGGAGAGGGCAGCTCGTCAAAGATAGGATGTGGCAGAGGAAAAAGTAAACGTGGAACATTGGGATACAGACGGTCTCAGTGCGGGGGCAAAAATTTGGCAGATGGAGTATAATGTGGGAAAATGTGGGGTTATCCACTTTGGTAGGAAAAATAAAAAAGCAAATGATTTAAACAGGGAGAGATTATAAAATTATGCGGTACAGAGGGACCTGGGGGTCCTTGCACATGAAACACAAAAAGTTAGCATGCAGGCACAGCAAGCAATAAAAACATAAGAAATAGGAACAGTGGTCGGCCATTCAATAAGATCATGGTGGATCTGATCCTGGTCTTAAACTTCCCTGCCTGCTCTCCATAACACGACTCCCTTATCATTCAAAAATCTGTTTTTCTCCACCTTAAATATATTCAAGGACGTCAGGGTCAACATTTGGACGTTGTTTAGATGTGGCCCTTTACGGCTAAAGGGATCAAGGGTTATGGAGAAAGCACAAATGGGGTGCATGATCATATTGAATGGTGGTGCAGGCTCGAAGGGCCGAATGGCCTGCTCCTGCACCTATTTTCTATGTTTCTATGAAGAGTAAGATAGCAGAGGGAGATGAGGAAACAATTTGTGTGTCCAGTCCAGAGATGTCAGATGTTAGCCTTGCATTAATGAGGTACCGTGCATGGCTTATGTTGGTAGGGGACCCAGTCATTTGCTTTTGGATACAGTAATGGAGGCAAGAATCATTTTGGCAGATTGGGAAGTAAATAACAGGCTTCTTTGGGACGGATGCACTTCCTCACCCTTGTGAGCTGGGAGTCAGAGCAGGAAACTGCGGAAATGGGCAGAGTTGAGAACTGCTGTGAGTCAGACTAGCTTTACTAACATTTGGGTGTGGGGAGGTGGGAGTCAAGTCCGTGAAAGAAATTTAGACTTGTATTTCCACAGTGCCTGTCACAACCTCAGGATGCCCCAAAGTGCTTTACCTCCAATGATGTAATGTCGCTGTTGTAACGTAGGAAACACAGCAGCCAATTTGTGCACAGCAGGCTCTCACAAATAGTAGTGCGATAATGACCCAAATATCTGCTTTAGTGGTGTTGGTGGAAGAAGGAATATTGGCCCAGGACACTGGGGAGATCTCGCCTTCTCTTCGAATAGTGCCACAAGATCTTTTATATCTATCTGAATGGGCAGATAATACCTCGGTTTAACGTCTCACCTGAAAGGCAGCACCTCAGACAGTGCATCCTGTAACCTCTGTCAGGGGAAAGAGAGAGAAAGAGGGAGAAGGTGCATGATATGTGCAAGCAAGGTGAGGACAGGTCATTTCAGAGGGCAGTTAAGAATCAAGCATATTGTTGTGTGTCTGGAGTCACATACAAGCCAGACTGGGTAAAACATAGAAAATAGGTGCAGGAGTAGGCCATTCGGCCCTTCGAGCCTGCACCACCATTCAATATCATGGCTGATCATTCACCTCAGTACCCATTCCTGCTTTCTCTCCATACCCTTGATCCCTTTAGCCAGAAGGGCCACATCGAACTCCCTTTTGAATATATCTAACGAACTGGCCTCAACAGCTTCCTGTGGTAGAGAATTCCACAGGCTCACAATTCTCTGAGTGAAGAAGTCTCTCCTCATCTCGGTCCTAAATGGCTTACCCCTTATCCTTAGACTATGACCCCTGGTTCTGGACTTCCCCAACATCGGGAACATTCTTCCTGCATCTAACCTGTCTAATCCCGTCAGAATTTTATGGTTCTATGAGATCCCCTCTCATTCTTCTAAATTCCATTGAATATAAGCCTAGTCGATCCAGCCTTTTTTCCTATGTCAGCCCTGCCATCCCAGGAATCAGTCTGGTGAATCTTCGCTGCACTCCCTCAATAGCAAGGATGTCCTTCCTCAGATTAGAAGACCAAGTCTGTACACAATATTCAAGGTGGGGCCTCACCAAGGCCCTGTACAACTGCAGTAAGACCTTCCTGCTCCTATACTCAAATCCCCTCGCTATGAAGGCCAACATGCCATTTGCTTTCTTAACCACCTGCTGTACCTGCATGCCAACCTTCAATGACTGATGTACCATGGCACCCAGGTCTCGTTGCACCTCCCCTTTTCCTAATCTGTCACCATTCAGATAATAATCTGCCTCTCTGTTTTTACCACCAAAGTGGATAACCTCACATTTATCCACATTATACTGCATCTGCCATGCATTTGCCCACTCACCTAACCTATCCAAGTCACTCTGCAGCCTCATAGCATCCTCCTCGCAGCTCACACTGCCACCTAACTTAGTGTCATCCGCAAATTTGGAGATACTACATTTAATCCCCTCGTCTAAATCATTAATGTACAGTGTAAACAGCTGGGGCCCCAGCACAGAACCTTGCGGTACCCCACTAGTCACCGCCTGCCATTCTGAAAAGTACCCATTTACTCCTACTCTTTGCTTCCTGTCTGACAACCAGTTCTCAATCCATGTCAGCACACTACCCCCAATCCCATGTGCTTTAACTTTGCACATTAATCTCTTGTGTGGGACCTTGTCGAAAGCCTTCTGAAAGTCCAAATATACCACATCAACTGGTTCTCCCTTGTCCACTCTACTGGAAACATCCTCAAAAAATTGCAGAAGATTTGTCAAGCATGATTTCCCTTTCACAAATCCATGCTGACTTGGACCTATCATGTCACCTCTTTCCAAATGCGCTGCTATGATATCCTTAATAATTGATTCCATCATCTTACCCACTACCGATGTCAGGCTGACCGGTCTATAATTCCCTGTTTTCTCTCTCCCTCCTTTTTTAAAAAGTGGGGTTACATTGGCTACCCTCCACTCGATAGGAACTGATCCAGTCAATGGAATGTTGGAAAATGACTGTCAATGCATCCGCTATTTCCAAGGCCACCTCCTTAAGTACTCTGGGATGCAGTCCATCAGGCCCTGGGGATTTATCGGCCTTCAATCCCATCAATTTCCCCAACACAATTTCCCGACTAATAAGGATTTCCTTCAGTTCCTCCTCCTTACTAGACCCTCTGACCCCTTTTATATCCGGAATTTTGTTAGTGTCCTCCTTAGTGAATACTGAACCAAAGTACTTGTTCAATTGGTCCGCCATTTCTTTGTTCCCCGTTATGACTTCCCCTGATTCTGACTGCAGGGGACCTACGTTTGTCTTTACTAACCTTTTTCTCTTTACATATCTATAGGAACTTTTGTAATCTGTCTTAATGTTCTTCTCGTACTCCATTTTCCCTGCCCTAATCAAACCCTTTGTCCTCCTCTGCTGAGTTCTAAATTTCTCCCAGTCCCCAGGTTCACTGCTATTTCTAGCCAATTTGTATGCCACTTCCTTGGCTTTAATGCTATCCCTGATTTCCCTTGATAGCCACGGTTGAGTCACCTTCCCTTTTTTATCTTTACGCCAGACAGGAATGTACAATTGTTGTAGTTCATCCATGCGGTCTCTAAATGTCTGCCATTGCCCATCCACAGTCAACCCCCTAAGTATCATTCGCCAATCTATCCTAGCCAATTCACGCCTCATACCTTCAAAGTTACCCTTCTTTAAGTTCTGGACCATGGTCTCTGAATTAACTGTTTCATTCTCCATCCTAATGCAGAATTCCACCATATTATGGTCACTCTTCCCCAAGGGGCCTCGCACAACGAGATTGCTAATTAATCCTCTCTCATTACACAACACCCAGTCTAAGATGGCCTCCCCCCTAGTTGGTTCCTCGACATATTGGTCGAGAAAACCATCCCTTATGCACTCCAGGAAATCCTCCTCCACCGTATTGCTTCCAGTTTGGTTAGCCCAATCTATCTGCATATTAAAGTCACCCATTATAACTGCTGCACCCTTATTGCATGCACCCCTAATTTCCTGTTTATGCCCTCCCCAACATCACTACTACTGTTTGGAGGTCTGTACACAACTCCCACTAATGTTTTTTGCTCTTTGGTGTTCTGCAGCTCTTCCCATATAGATTCCATATCATCCAAGCTAATGTCCTTCCTAACTATTGCATTAATCTCCTCTTTAATCAGCAATGCTACCCCACCTCCTTTTCCTTTTATTCTATCCTTCCTGAATGTTGAATACCCCTGGATGTTGAGTTCCCAGCCCTGATTATCCTGGAGCCACGTCTCCGTAATCCCAATCACATCATATTTGTTAACATCTATTTGAACAGTTAATTCATCCACTTTATTGCGGATACTCCTTGCATTAAGACACAAAGCCTTCAGGCTTGTTTTTTTAACACCCTTTGTCCTTTTAGAATTTTGCTGTACAGTGGCCCTTTTTATTCCTTGTCTTGGGTTTCTCTGCCCTCCACTTTTCCTCATCTCCTTTCTGTCTTTTGCTTTTGTCTCCTTTTTGTTTCCCTCTGTCTCCCTGCATTGGTTCCCATCCCCCTGCCACATTAGTTTAACTCCTCCCCAACAGCACTAGCAAACACTCCCCCTCGGACATTGGTTCCGGTCCTGCCCAGGTGCAGATCGTCCAGTTTGTACTGGTCCCACCTCCCCCAGAACCGGTTCCAATGCCCCAGGAATTTGAATCCCTCCCTGCTGCACCACTCCTCAAGCCACGTATTCATCTGTACTATCCTGCGATTCCTACTCTGACTAGCACGTGGCATTGGTAGCAATCCCGAGATTACTACTTTTGAGGTCCTACTTTTTAATTTAGCTCCTAGCTCCTTAAATTAGTTTCGTAGGACCTCATCCCTTTTTTTTTAACCAATGTCGTTGGTACCAATGTGCACCACGACAACTGGCTGTTCTCCCTCCCTTTTTAGAATGTTCTGCACACGCTCCGAGACATCCTTGACCCTTGCACCAGGGAGGCAACATACCATCCTGGAGTCTTGGTTGCGGCCTTACAATTGAATCCCCTATCACTATCGCTCTCCCACTCTTTTTCTTGCTCTCCTGTGCAACAGAGCCAGCCACGGTGCCATGAACTTGGCTGCTGCTGCCCTCCCCTGATGAGTCATCCTCCCCAACAGTACTCAAAGCAGTGTATCTGTTTTGTAGGGGGATGACCACAGGGGACCCCTGCACTACCTTCCTTGCACTGCTCTTCCTGCTAGTCTTCCATTCCCTATCTGGCTGTGGACCCTTCACCTGCGGTACGACCAACTCGCTGCACGTGCTACTCACGTCATTCTCAGCATCGTGGATGCTCCAGAGTGAATCCACCCTCAGCTCCAACTCCACAACGCGGTCCGTCAGGAGCTGGAGGCGGATACACTTCCCGCACACGTAGTCGTCAGGGACACTGGAGTCGTCCCCGAGTTCCCACATGGTGCAGGAGGAGCATAACACGTGACCAAGCTGTCCTGCCATGACTTAACCCGTAGATAGGCAACAACAATGCCAAAGTTTACTCACTGTTATAGAAGAGAAAAAAGAAAAACTACTCACCAATCACTTACCCCTTTGGCTGTGACGTCACCTTTCTGTTTCATTCTACTTTTTTGCCTTCTCCCTGTAGCTGCACAAGTACGTCTCTCGCTGCCGCTGGGCCTTTTATAGGCCGTTCCGACACCACACACTCCCGCCTCTCGGACTGCCGCCGCCTCGCTGTCGCTGGGCCTTTTATAGGCCGCTCCGACACCACGCACTTCCCGCCTCTCGGACTGCCGCCGCGGCTTTTATAGGCTGCTCCGACACCACACACTCCCGCCTCTCGGACTGCCGCCGCCTCTCGCTGACGCTGGGCCTTTTATAGGCCGCTCCGACACCACGCACTCCCGCCTCTCGGACTGCCGCTGGGCCTTTTATAGGCCGCTCCGACACCACGCACTCCCGCCTCTCGGACTGCCGCTGGGCCTTTTATAGGCTGCTCCGACACCACACACTCCCGCCTCTCGGACTGCCGCCGCCTCTCGCTGACGCTGGGCCTTTTATAGGCCGCTCCGACACCACGCACTCCCGCCTCTCGGACTGCCGCTGGGCCTTTTATAGGCCGCTCCGACACCACGCACTCCCGCCTCTCGGACTGCCGCTGGGCCTTTTATAGGCTGCTCCGACACCACACACTCCCGCCTCTCGGACTGCCGCCGCCTCTCGCTGACGCTGGGCCTTTTATAGGCCGCTCCGACACCACGCACTCCCGCCTCTCGGACTGCCGCTGGGCCTTTTATAGGCCGCTCCGACACCACGCACTCCCGCCTCTCGGACTGCCGCCGCCTGTCGCTGGGCCTTTTATAGGCCGCTCCGACACCGCGCACTCCCGCCTCTCGGACTGCCGCCGCCTGTCGCTGGGCCTTTTATAGGCCGCTCCGACACCACGCACTCCCGCCTCTCGGACTGCCGCTGGGCCTTTTATAGGCCGCTCCGACACCACGCACTCCCGCCTCTCGGACTGCCGCTGGGCCTTTTATAGGCCGCTCCGACACCACGCACTCCCGCCTCTCGGACTGCCGCCGCCTGTCGCTGGGCCTTTTATAGGCCTCTCCGACACCACGCACTCCCGCCTCTCGGACTGCCGCCGCCTCTCGCTGACGCTGGGCCTTTTTATAAGCCGCTCCGACACCACGCACTCCCGTCTCTCGGACTGCCGCTGGGCCTTTTATAGGCCGCTCCGACACCACGCACTCCCGCCTCTCGGACTGCCGCTGGGCCTTTTATAGGCCGCTCCGACACCGCGCACTCCCGCCTCTCGCCTCTCGGACTGCCGCCGCCTGTCGCTGGGCCTTTTATAGGTTGCTCCGACACCGCGCACTCCCGCCTTTCGCTGTCGCTGGGCCTTTTATAGGTCGCTCCGACACCGCGCACTCCCGCCTCTCGGACTGCCCAATAAGGATGACAGATTTCCTTCCCTTAAAAAGGACATTAGTGACCCGATGGGTTTTTATGACAATCCAGTAGTTTCATGGTCACCATCACAGATAACAGCTTTTTATTCCGGATTTATTTAATTAACAATTTAAGTTCCACAGCTACTGTGGTGGGATTTAAACTCACGTCTCCAGATCAGGCCCCTGGATAACTAGTCCAGTAACACGACCACTATGCTCCCGAACCTGTAGAGATCAGAAACATTAGCAGAAACGGCAGGAAAAAGAGGATTGAGAAAGCTTCTGCTAGAAGCAAGAAACTGCTACAATCTTCAGTGCTGGGAGTGGGAGGATTGGAGCACAAATCCTGAATCAGTTTGATATTGGAAGGGATTTAATCCAACAGCACACTTCAATGAATCTTTCAGGAATCTATCTTGCCAAATACCAAACTATATATTTGCAATTATCATCAGCCATGATCAGCCGACTCCTGCTCCTACTTCTTATGTTCTTACGCACATCACTGAGGCTTCATCCCACCGGGGCTCAGTGCTACATCACCGGGGTTTAGTGCTACATCACCGGGGTTTTATTGCCACATATCAGTGCTACATCAAAGTGAAGGGTTGATCTTGTGCCAAGTCATATCCAGCCTTAAATAGTTTAAGGATTCATGACGCATTACTGAATGGCACCAAAACCAAGATCACCCACTCAATTGGTTAGCAGACTGACTAACCACTGCACTTTCAACTGGGTCAACAATCTTCTGTGCACTGCTGGACCGAGAAAAGGAACTATATTGAAGAGGAAGTTGGCATTGCCTCATTACTGACCACAGGGAGTGGATCAGGAACAGAATTAACGGACTTCAGGAAGGCTGGTGTGATACAGTTCCATGGGGATTGGCAGCCCTTTGTATCCTGGGCCAAGTGGCCATTCCTTGTACCTGGGCACTGGCAGACTATTGGGTGGTGAAATGCAGCAAATCTTCACCCATTGTCCAGATCGACACTTCCTGTTCCTTGTCCTGTCCACACACTGCTGGAACACTGACCCGCTGTTCCCTCCCAAGCCCAATTGCAGCATCCTAATTGACACAGCGAGAGACCTGCACCCTTCATGGTCTGTGGACCTCAGGGCAATATAGTACAATGTGGTCACACAGATGTTACAAACAAACAAACCTATATTTACAAAAAGAAAATGGACTTAAAATTTATGCAACTGCTTTTCTTTACAGATTTTTAAAAACCATCAGAGTGCCATAGAGTGCTTTGGGCTTCTCGAGGCAGGAGGCTGTCACAATCCAGATACAGTTCAATGCAGAGAAATGTGAAGGTGTGTATTTTTTTTTGGAGGGGGAGCGGGAAATAAAAAGTAAAAGAACATTCTGAAAAACAAGATTCTTAGAGTGCAGGAACAGCGTGCAAGGGATGCAGACACACAGTTCATAGAAATTTACAGCACAGGAGGCCATTCGGCCCATCGTGTCTGTGCCGGCCGAAACAGAGCTACCCAGCCTAATCCCACTTTCCAGCTCTTGGTCCGTAGCCCTGTAGTGTATACCCAAGTACTTTTTAAAACACGTTGAAGGTTTCTGACTCTACCACCCTTTCAGGCAGTGAGTTCCAGACCCCCACCACCCTCTGGGTAAAAAAAGTTCTCAATTCCCCTCTAATCCTTCTATCAACTACTTTAAATCTATGGTCCTTCCTATCCACTCTATCTCGGCCCTTAGTTTTCTCCCCCCTCAGCTTTCTCCCCCCTCAGCTTCCTCTGTTCCAAAGAAAACAAACCCAACCTATCCAATCTTTCCTCATAGTTAAAATTCTCCAGTTCAGATAACATCCTCATGAATCTCCTCTGTACACTAGTGCAATCACTGATCTTTAAAACGTTGGGATTGCTCATAGAAAAGGGCATAATGCGGCAAATGCTATCCTGGATTGTAAACATAGGGGCATTGAATATAAAAGCAAGGACAGTAGGTTGAATTTGTACAAGACACTGGTTAGGTTTCAGTAGGTGCTCAGTTTGAAATTCTGGGCAGCCAATTAAAGGATGTCTGATTCATGGAAAAGGCACTGTGATGATTCACTCGAATATTGAGAAATGAGATTATAGCTACAAAGGTTTTAAAAAATGGTGACTTCTCAGTGATGCAGAGGGTGGACACGGAGTCCAATGGTGGAACAGCGATTAAGTGAGCATCTCTATTGCACAGGACATATGAAGACATCTCAGAATGCCACACCAAGCAAGGGCAAGGATTTGAGCGGGAGGGAGAGAATGGAGGGCAAGATATATATTAATGACTTGGACTTGGGCGCAGAGGGCACAATTTCAAAATCTGTAAATGACAACTTGGAAGTATAGTGAGCAGTGACGAGGATAGTGAGACTTCAAGAGGGCAGATAGGCTGGCGAAATGGGCGGAAACGTGGCAGAAGAAAAATGAGTCTCGGAATCTTAGGTCCTGCTTCTCCGCACCAAGTGGAAGGAATGATTCGGGGTCAGGCCTGGAGGGGGTGGGGCTTGACCGGTGCTGCATGGGGGTGGGGCTTGACCAGTGGGCAGGTGCTGCATGGGGGCGGGGCTTGACAGGTGCTGCATGGGGGCGGGGCTTGACCAGTGGGCAGGTGCTGCATGGGGGCAGGGCTTGACTAGTGGGCAGGTGCTGCATGGGGGCGGGGCTTGACCAGTGGGCAGGTGCTGCATGGGGGCGGGGCTTGACAGGTGCTGCATGGGGGTGGGGCTTGACCAGTGGGCAGGTGCTGCATGGGGGCGGGGCTTGACAGACACAGAATGTCAAAAAAGTGCAGTACAAATAGTTACACTGTTCAATTATTTATCTAATTCCCCTTTGAAAAGCCTTTCCACATAACTTAAGTCTTGCTTCCCTGGTACCATTATAGTAAATCTCCTCTGCACCCTCTCCAAGGCCTTGACATCCTTCCTAATGTGTGGTGCCCAGAATTGGACACTCTAGCTAAAGCCTAACCAGTGTTTTATAAAAAATTAGCATAATTTCCTTGTTTTTGTACTCTATGCCTTGGTTTATAAAGCCAAGGATCCAGAGGACATGGTGGAAGTATCTAAAAATAAACAGAAGGTTGGACTTCAAAATGGCAATGAATAACAATTGCACACCCTGATCCATTTATCCCCTGCTTCTTAACTGCCTGTGTGCAACACCAGAGGTGATTGACAAGTCAGATTGGAAGTTATGCCCTGAAAATCAATTAAGGTTTTAACAAAGCATTACCCTAGGTTATAGGTGTGCCAGTTTTTGGAAATATATATACACATATTCAAACACCTTGCATTTAATCAATCAATTTTCCAGTAACATTTTCTACATGGACTGTTATAATGGAAACTGCCACCACTGCAGCACCACCACTTGTGGGAGGGCATAACTGCAGCTCAAGTCAGGCCAACATCCCCAGCATCAAAGCACTGAGCACACTTGACCAGCTCCTTTGGGCAGGCCACATCATCCGCATACATGACACTAGACTCCCTAACAAGCGCTCTAGTTGGAACTCCTGCATGGCAAGCGAGCCCCAGGTGGGCAGAGGAAATGATAAAAGGACACCCTCAAAGCCTCACCGACACCTGGGAGTCCCTGGCCCAAGACCGCCCAAAATGAAGGAAGAGCCCATCCGGGAGGGCGCTGAGCATCTCGAGTCTCGTCGCCGAGAGCATGCAGAAAGCAAGCGCAGGCAGCGGAAGGAGCGTGCGACAAACCAGACTCCCCACCCACCCTTTCCCTCAACCACTGTCTGTCCCACCTGTGACAGAGACTGTAATTCCCATATTGGACTGTTCAGTCACCTGAGAACTCACTTTTAGAGTGGAAGCAAGTCTTCCTCGATCCCGAGGGACTGCCTCTGATGATGATTGCAGTGACAATTTTACAAAGACAATTCCCATTTTAAATGACAGAGAATTTATATTGGAAATGCGAAAATAAGCAGTGAACTTATAATTTACTAAATTAAAAGCTAGACTTGCATTTATATAGCGCCTTTCACAACATCCCAAAGCACTTTACAATTAATTACTATCGAAGTGTAGTCACTGCTGTAATGCAGGAAACACAGCATCCACTTTGTCACAAACAGCAATGGAATGAATGATCAGATAATGTGTTTTAAATGTTGGCCCAGGGATCAATAGTCAGGTGACTGAGTACTACCCCGACAGTGCGGCTCTCCGCCGCACTGGCGGAGGGGGCAGCACTGAGGGAGTGTCGGAGGGGCAGTACTGAGGGGGGGGCAGCACAGAGGGAGTGCCGCACTGTCGGAGGGGGCAGCACAGAGGGAGTGCCGCACTGTCGGAGGGGGCAGCACAGAGGGAGTGCCGCACTGTCGGAGGGGGCAGCACAGAGGGAGTGCCGCACTGTCGGAGGGGGCAGCACAGAGGGAGTGCCGCACTGTCGGAGGGGGCAGCACAGAGGGAGTGCCGCACTGTCGGAGGGGGCAGCACAGAGGGAGTGCCGCACTGTCGGAGGGGGCAGCACAGAGGGAGTGCCGCACTGTCGGAGGGGGCAGCACAGAGGGAGTGCCGCACTGTCGGAGGGGGCAGCACAGAGGGAGTGCCGCACTGTCGGAGGGGGCAGCACAGAGGGAGTGCCGCACTGTCGGAGGGGGCAGCACAGAGGGAGTGCCGCACTGTCGGAGGGGGCAGCACAGAGGGAGTGCCGCACTGTCGGAGGGGGCAGCACAGAGGGAGTGCCGCACTGTCGGAGGGGGCAGCACAGAGGGAGTGCCGCACTGTCGGAGGGGGCAGCACAGAGGGAGTGCCGCACTGTCGGAGGGGGCAGCACAGAGGGAGTGCCGCACTGTCGGAGGGGGCAGCACAGAGGGAGTGCCGCACTGTCGGAGGGGGCAGCACAGAGGGAGTGCCGCACTGTCGGAGGGGGCAGCACAGAGGGAGTGCCGCACTGTCGGAGGGGGCAGCACAGAGGGAGTGCCGCACTGTCGGAGGGGGCAGCACAGAGGGAGTGCCGCACTGTCGGAGGGGGCAGCACAGAGGGAGTGCCGCACTGTCGGAGGGGGCAGCACAGAGGGAGTGCCGCACTGTCGGAGGGGGCAGCACAGAGGGAGTGCCGCACTGTCGGAGGGGGCAGCACAGAGGGAGTGCCGCACTGTCGGAGGGGGCAGCACAGAGGGAGTGCCGCACTGTCGGAGGGGGCAGCACAGAGGGAGTGCCGCACTGTCGGAGGGGGCAGCACAGAGGGAGTGCCGCACTGTCGGAGGGGGCAGCACAGAGGGAGTGCCGCACTGTCGGAGGGGGCAGCACAGAGGGAGTGCCGCACTGTCGGAGGGGGCAGCACAGAGGGAGTGCCGCACTGTCGGAGGGGGCAGCACAGAGGGAGTGCCGCACTGTCGGAGGGGGCAGCACAGAGGGAGTGCCGCACTGTCGGAGGGGGCAGCACAGAGGGAGTGCCGCACTGTCGGAGGGGGCAGCACAGAGGGAGTGCCGCACTGTCGGAGGGGGCAGCACAGAGGGAGTGCCGCACTGTCGGAGGGGGCAGCACAGAGGGAGTGCCGCACTGTCGGAGGGGGCAGCACAGAGGGAGTGCCGCACTGTCGGAGGGGGCAGCACAGAGGGAGTGCCGCACTGTCGGAGGGGGCAGCACAGAGGGAGTGCCGCACTGTCGGAGGGGGCAGCACAGAGGGAGTGCCGCACTGTCGGAGGGGGCAGCACAGAGGGAGTGCCGCACTGTCGGAGGGGGCAGCACAGAGGGAGTGCCGCACTGTCGGAGGGGGCAGCACAGAGGGAGTGCCGCACTGTCGGAGGGGGCAGCACAGAGGGAGTGCCGCACTGTCGGAGGGGGCAGCACAGAGGGAGTGCCGCACTGTCGGAGGGGGCAGCACAGAGGGAGTGCCGCACTGTCGGAGGGGGCAGCACAGAGGGAGTGCCGCACTGTCGGAGGGGGCAGCACAGAGGGAGTGCCGCACTGTCGGAGGGGGCAGCACAGAGGGAGTGCCGCACTGTCGGAGGGGGCAGCACAGAGGGAGTGCCGCACTGTCGGAGGGGGCAGCACAGAGGGAGTGCCGCACTGTCGGAGGGGGCAGCACAGAGGGAGTGCCGCACTGTCGGAGGGGGCAGCACAGAGGGAGTGCCGCACTGTCGGAGGGGGCAGCACTGAGGGAGTGCCGCACTGTCGGAGGGGGCAGCACTGAGGGAGTGCCGCACTGTCGGAGGGGGCAGCACTGAGGGAGTGCCGCACTGTCGGAGGGGGCAGCACTGAGGGAGTGCCGCACTGTCGGAGGGGGCAGCACTGAGGGAGTGCCGCACTGTCGGAGGGGGCAGCACTGAGGGAGTGCCGCACTGTCGGAGGGGGCAGCACTGAGGGAGTGCCGCACTGTCGGAGGGGGCAGCACTGAGGGAGTGCCGCACTGTCGGAGGGGGCAGCACTGAGGGAGTGCCGCACTGTCGGAGGGGGCAGCACTGAGGGAGTGCCGCACTGTCGGAGGGGGCAGCACTGAGGGAGTGCCGCACTGTGGGAGTGCCGCACTGTCGGAGGGGGCAGCACTGAGGGAGTGCCGCACTGTCGGAGGGGGCAGCACTGAGGGAGTGCCGCACTGTCGGAGGGGGCAGCACTGAGGGAGTGCCGCACTGTCGGAGGGGGCAGCACTGAGGGAGTGCCGCACTGTCGGAGGGGGCAGCACTGAGGGAGTGCCGCACTGTCGGAGGGGGCAGCACTGAGGGAGTGCCGCACTGTCGGAGGGGGCAGCACTGAGGGAGTGCCGCACTGTCGGAGGGGGCAGCACTGAGGGAGTGCCGCACTGTCGGAGGGGGCAGCACTGAGGGAGTGCCGCACTGTCGGAGGGGGCAGCACAGAGGGAGTGCCGCACTGTCGGAGGGGGCAGCACAGAGGGAGTGCCGCACTGTCGGAGGGGGCAGCACAGAGGGAGTGCCGCACTGTCGGAGGGGGCAGCACAGAGGGAGTGCCGCACTGTCGGAGGGGGCAGCACAGAGGGAGTGCCGCACTGTCGGAGGGGGCAGCAGAGAGGGAGTGCCGCACTGTCGGAGGGGGCAGCACAGAGGGAGTGCCGCACTGTCGGAGGGGGCAGCACAGAGGGAGTGCCGCACTGTCGGAGGGGGCAGCACAGAGGGAGTGCCGCACTGTCGGAGGGGGCAGCACAGAGGGAGTGCCGCACTGTCGGAGGGGGCAGCACAGAGGGAGTGCCGCACTGTCGGAGGGGGCAGCACAGAGGGAGTGCCGCACTGTCGGAGGGGGCAGCACAGAGGGAGTGCCGCACTGTCGGAGGGGGCAGCACAGAGGGAGTGCCGCACTGTCGGAGGGGGCAGCACAGAGGGAGTGCCGCACTGTCGGAGGGGGCAGCACAGAGGGAGTGCCGCACTGTCGGAGGGGGCAGCACAGAGGGAGTGCCGCACTGTCGGAGGGGGCAGCACAGAGGGAGTGCCGCACTGTCGGAGGGGGCAGCACAGAGGGAGTGCCGCACTGTCGGAGGGGGCAGCACAGAGGGAGTGCCGCACTGTCGGAGGGGGCAGCACAGAGGGAGTGCCGCACTGTCGGAGGGGGCAGCACAGAGGGAGTGCCGCACTGTCGGAGGGGGCAGCACAGAGGGAGTGCCGCACTGTCGGAGGGGGCAGCACAGAGGGAGTGCCGCACTGTCGGAGGGGGCAGCACTGAGGGAGTGCCGCACTGTCGGAGGGGGCAGCACTGAGGGAGTGCCGCACTGTCGGAGGGGGCAGCACTGAGGGAGTGCCGCACTGTCGGAGGGGGCAGCACTGAGGGAGTGCCGCACTGTCGGAGGGGGCAGCACTGAGGGAGTGCCGCACTGTCGGAGGGGGCAGCACTGAGGGAGTGCCGCACTGTCGGAGGGGGCAGCACTGAGGGAGTGCCGCACTGTCGGAGGGGGCAGCACTGAGGGAGTGCCGCACTGTCGGAGGGGGCAGCACTGAGGGAGTGCCGCACTGTCGGAGGGGGCAGCACTGAGGGAGTGCCGCACTGTCGGAGGGGGCAGCACTGAGGGAGTGCCGCACTGTCGGAGGGGGCAGCACTGAGGGAGTGCCGCACTGTCGGAGGGGGCAGCACTGAGGGAGTGCCGCACTGTCGGAGGGGGCAGCACTGAGGGAGTGCCGCACTGTCGGAGGGGGCAGCACTGAGGGAGTGCCGCACTGTCGGAGGGGGCAGCACTGAGGGAGTGCCGCACTGTCGGAGGGGGCAGCACTGAGGGAGTGCCGCACTGTCGGAGGGGGCAGCACTGAGGGAGTGCCGCACTGTCGGAGGGGGCAGCACTGAGGGAGTGCCGCACAGTCGGAGGGGGCAGCACTGAGGGAGTGCCGCACTGTCGGAGGGGGCAGCACTGAGGGAGTGCCGCACTGTCGGAGGGGGCAGCACTGAGGGAGTGCCGCACTGTCGGAGGGGGCAGCACTGAGGGAGTGCCGAACTGTCGGAGGGGGCAGCACTGAGGGAGTGCCGCACTGTCGGAGGGGGCAGCACTGAGGGAGTGCCGCACTGTCGGAGGGGGCAGCACTGAGGGAGTGCCGCACTGTCGGAGGGGGCAGCACTGAGGGAGTGCCGCACTGTCGGAGGGGGCAGCACTGAGGGAGTGCCGCACTGTCGGAGGGGGCAGCACTGAGGGAGTGCCGCACTGTCGGAGGGGGCAGCACTGAGGGAGTGCCGCACTGTCGGAGGGGGCAGCACTGAGGGAGTGCCGCACTGTCGGAGGGGGCAGCACTGAGGGAGTGCCGCACTGTCGGAGGGGGCAGCACTGAGGGAGTGCCGCACTGTCGGAGGGGGCAGCACTGAGGGAGTGCCGCACTGTCGGAGGGGGCAGCACTGAGGGAGTGCCGCACTGTCGGAGGGGGCAGCACTGAGGGAGTGCCGCACTGTCGGAGGGGGCAGCACTGAGGGAGTGCCGCACTGTCGGAGGGGGCAGCACAGAGGGAGTGCCGCACTGTCGGAGGGGGCAGCACAGAGGGAGTGCCGCACTGTCGGAGGGGGCAGCACAGAGGGAGTGCCGCACTGTCGGAGGGGGCAGCACAGAGGGAGTGCCGCACTGTCGGAGGGGGCAGCACAGAGGGAGTGCCGCACTGTCGGAGGGGGCAGCACAGAGGGAGTGCCGCACTGTCGGAGGGGGCAGCACAGAGGGAGTGCCGCACTGTCGGAGGGGGCAGCACAGAGGGAGTGCCGCACTGTCGGAGGGGGCAGCACAGAGGGAGTGCCGCACTGTCGGAGGGGGCAGCACAGAGGGAGTGCCGCACTGTCGGAGGGGGCAGCACAGAGGGAGTGCCGCACTGTCGGAGGGGGCAGCACAGAGGGAGTGCCGCACTGTCGGAGGGGGCAGCACAGAGGGAGTGCCGCACTGTCGGAGGGGGCAGCACAGAGGGAGTGCCGCACTGTCGGAGGGGGCAGCACAGAGGGAGTGCCGCACTGTCGGAGGGGGCAGCACAGAGGGAGTGCCGCACTGTCGGAGGGGGCAGCACAGAGTGAGTGCCGCACTGTCGGAGGGGGCAGCACAGAGGGAGTGCCGCACTGTCGGAGGGGGCAGCACAGAGGGAGTGCCGCACTGTCGGAGGGGGCAGCACAGAGGGAGTGCCGCACTGTCGGAGGGGGCAGCACAGAGGGAGTGCCGCACTGTCGGAGGGGGCAGCACAGAGGGAGTGCCGCACTGTCGGAGGGGGCAGCACAGAGGGAGTGCCGCACTGTCGGAGGGGGCAGCACAGAGGGAGTGCCGCACTGTCGGAGGGGGCAGCACAGAGGGAGTGCCGCACTGTCGGAGGGGGCAGCACTGAGGGAGTGCCGCACTGTCGGAGGGGGCAGCACAGAGGGAGTGCCGCACTGTCGGAGGGGGCAGCACTGAGGGAGTGCCGCACTGTCGGAGGGGGCAGCACTGAGGGAGTGCCGCACTGTCGGAGGGGGCAGCACTGAGGGAGTGCCGCACTGTCGGAGGTGGGGGGGAGGGAGAGGGAGAGGGGGGGAGGGAGAGGGAGAGGGGTGGAGGGAGGGGGAGAGGGGGGGGAGGGAGGGGGGAGGGAGAGGGGGGGGAGGGAGGGGGGAGGGAGAGGGGGGGGAGGGAGGGGGGAGGGAGAGGGGGGGAGGGAGAGGGGGGGGAGGGAGAGGGGGGGGGAGGGAGGCGTCTCCCCGGTGTCCCGGGGCCAATATTGATCCCTCAACCAGCAGATTATCGGCCCCTTTACCACAGGGCATGGTGTGGGATCTTGCTGTGCGCAGACTGCCCCGCCGACAAGGGCTCCATTGGCCGAGCGCTTGAGGCCGATATAAAAGGCCAAGTCCTTCCTTTCCTGAACCCGGGCCTGCGCGGTCCCGCAGGCCGGCGCCGCAGCCACCCACCCACCCGCCGTCCGATCGATCGATCGATCAGCCTCCCTCCCCCGCCCGGGCCGCTCTCGGCCCACGCACCGAGGCCTGAGGCCCCGAGGCCCCGGCTTCCCCCCAGAACATTTCCCACATGAAATGAAAGTTCGGGCCCCC